>NC_054482.1:9599802-9920052 GCF_017639515.1 Carcharodon carcharias | reverse complement strand
TCTGGCAGCACCTAGAATCTAGTCTATCTAGAGGATCCAGCATCCAGTCTTTACACAAGTAAGAGTAAGGATAAAATAAAAGCAAGGGCCCATATTCTATTTAGTTATGTCTGGGGAGCTCAATACCATGATTTGCACATCCTGCACTATGTGGGAAATCCTAGACACTCCTGCTGGTCTGGATGACGTGTGCAGGAGGTGCCTCGAGCTTCAGGTGTTGGAGCTTGAGCAGCAGCTGGGGGCACTATGGTGCATTCACGAGGCTGAGCAGTTTGTGGATTGAGAGATTGGGGAGTGCTAACAAGGCAAGGGATTACACTATGAATGGTAGGACCCTGGAAAGTACTGAAGATGAGAGGGATCTTGGTGTGCATGTGCATGGATCCCTGAAGGTAGCAGGGCAGGTAGATAAGGTGGTTAAGGCAGCATATGGGATACTTGCCTTTATTAGCCGAGGCACAGAATACAAGAGCAGGGAGGTTATGCTGGGACTGTATAAAACGCTGGTTAGGCCACAACTGGAGTACTGTGTGCAGTTATGGTCACCACATTATAGGAAGGATGTGATTGCACTGGAGAGGATGCAGAGGAGATTTACCAGGATGTTGCCTGGGCTGAAGGGTCTGAACTCTGGGGAAAGATTGGATAGGCTGGGGTTCTTTTCCTTGGAGCAACAAAGGTTGAGAAGGGTCCTGATAGAAGTGTATAAGATTATGAGGGGCACAGATAGGGTGGACATGGAGGCGCTTTTTCCATTTGTAGAGGGGTCAATGCCAGGGGGCATAGATTTAAGGTAAGAAGTAGAAGGCTAAGAGGGGAGTTGAGGAGAAATTTTTTCACCCAGAGGGTGGTAGGAGTCTGGAACTCACTGTTTGAAAAGATGGTTGAGTCAGAAACTCTCGTAACATTTAAGAAGTATTTAGATATTCACTTGCATTGCCATAGCCTCCAGGGTTATAGGCCAAGCGCCGGAAAATGGGATTAGTGTAGTCAGATCTTTGTTGACTGGTGCGGACACAATGGGCAGAATGGCCTCCTTCTGTGCCGAAGACGCTATGAGTCTATTAATTATGCATTTTCTTAGATACACAACTGACAGAATATTGCTCCTTGCTGACATTGTAAACATTTTCTAAACACCGAAGAGTTTAAGTTTCTTGAGAGCCTTGAGTTTGGCATTATCATAGAAGTAATTCTTAAATGTCACAGGCAATTTTTGAACCTTGCAGATTAGCAAAGAGAAACATTCACGATAATACAGCTTAAGCTTTCTCTTCACATACCTGAGTGAAAATGCTATGAGTTTGACTCAAAATCCATCGTGCATCTGCATCGGGCGCTACCAGAAGCTTTACCGTGCCAATGTAAACTTCACTACACAAGGTCCAGAAGTGGGGATCAATTATACTATAAACTCCTTGCAAGTGTTGAACCTGGAAGAACAAATGAGAAAGAGTTCTAGTTCAGTAAAATACTAACTGCACTCTAGGTGTTTTTTTTCAGTAACATTACATATGATGTTCATTCTACATACCCGCTGGTAGCACTGGGGCAGCATGTGATCCAAAGATGGAGGAGTGCGTTGCATTAAAATCCCAATGGATTGCTTTAAGAGTGGAATAACACTATCAAAGAAAAAGATCATAATCAGGAGAATGGTCTTCTTGTACAACACTGCTTAAAAATGCATTGTTACAATTTAATTTCCATGACAAATTGTTTTTTTACCAGTATAGTTCCAGTTCTAATTACTGCCCAACTTCATGATAAAGAGTATTAATGACAAGAGAAGACCATAGACTAACATGCATTGAGTGTACTTTAACACTCGAATATTCTGTTCTAAGCACTGATTCATTTTTACTGTTTCAAATAAAACTAAATGAATGATGTGAAGTGAAAGCACTCACAACAGTGCTTTTTCACTAGATGACACCTCCACTTTCCTGGCTACAATACACATGAAAATGCTCCATGGACTTTGTTTTAAATACAGATGTGTGTAAATTATAGATTTGTTTAACGTCATTAGCATCAATGTTAGGTCATGAACTTATGATAGGATAACACTTCTTCCTTTCTCATGATTAATTAATGCTTTCAGGAATATATCATTAGCCTGACCATGAATGAAAGGATTCATGTGGAGGTCTACTTTCCTTCCGGTTTGTAAAACTATTCTACTGAGACTGGTGAAAGTTTCAAGCGCTGCAAATTGGAAGAATACGTATGCACCAGCTTTTAACTTGGTGTTCTGTGGTTTTCCCCTAACTGTGTTTTCTTTTCAGGCAGTCCCCATGTAGCTTGAAAGCAGCTAGCAGGAAGCAAAGTTTAAGATGGTCGAGTGTCTTGAAAGATAAGCCATGTCTCGCTAACCTAACATGCCAGACACTGAGGTGGCAGGTAGAGGATTAATAGATGTCAAAAACATAGATTTTGATTAAATGTTGCTAGATAAAATTGAGATGCAGGGGAATGGAGACAACCTTGTGGGGCAGCTAAGACACTGGTTGGGAGGTGGGAAGTAGAGATTTGGGGTAAAGAACATTCATGAATTGGTGGATATCAAGAATGGTGTCCCCATTGATTGGTGCTGGGAGACCACCTTAGGACGTGTCAAATAAAAACAAGCTAGAGGTAAAATACAGAAAAATAACCAGGATTTGAATAGAGGAGGTTTTGTCCAATTTTGCAGATCATATTGAGCTACAAAGTATGGTAAATTGAAAAATCAAAAGATGATAAAGCATTTAGGCAGAACAGCAAGATAATAAAGTGTTAAGTTGTACACTTTAGACGCAAGACTATAAAACACGTGGGGAGAAGAATAAAAAATAGTTTTGGGGTCTAGCAATGTAAGACATTTAAACTAGTTCCCACATTCAAAAGTGGGATCGCAAGCCGATGGGAGAATGGGCTCAAAAGGAATAGAATATAAAAGCAAAGAACAGCTATTGTAATTATAAGAGCCCTGGCCAGCTCTGATCTTGTTTAGTTTATTACCCATTCCTAGTTGTGCTAAGACAGCGATACCGCCTTCTCAAATACAATGGAGTAACCTGCTAGGTCACTTCAGGTGGTGTGAGGACTGGAGGTATGAGGACTGGAGCTGCACATTTGCACAGTTTACAACATAAGAGGCCAGATTTGTTTGATCGTAAGTATAAGCCCATCATCCATTCCGCAAAGTAGAGGAAATCTAAATGGAAAATATCTGCTTTGAACTTTGTTTTATTTTGTGGATTAAGTTATTAGAAACCGCTTTGCATTTTCAATTAGGTACAACTCCTATTTTACACAAGATCCATTAGAATGAACACATACTTTCTCAACCATTACAAAATTTAAAATGTATAGAAAAGCGAACAAATTAATATGGATTTAAGCAACAAATACAGGCCATGTTGTCAAAGTAGATTTCCAGTAATATGTGAAAGTAAACCTTACCTCCTCAGTTCTATATTATTGAACTGTATTCTTCTTCCCCAATTAAAAAAAATAGCTGTAATCCCCAAGTATCACATATTTAATACTCACTTTCTAAAAATGTGTTTTTACATTTGTTTCAACACAAATAAAGCTTGCCTAACAATTTGGGCTACTGGAAGAATCTCACATTTAGTTAACTCTATTAGTCAAAGTATTTGTAATTCTTTACTATGAAGCCATTAAGGTACTTGAGTATTCGCACATTCATATGTAATTACAGCCTTTCGCACACTTTCAGATTGGAGCAGTCGGTCTGACTGCATTCTTTTCTTGTTGTAACAACAGAAGATAAAGAACTCAACTAGCTTTAATACAAAACGCCATGTGTTTTGAATGTCCCCTTACCGCCTTCCTTGGTGACCTTCCATAGATTTACATGGGTCCCATTTCTGCCTGGAGCTGGCATATTGGTGCTATAGTTGCCCCACATGTTTGATGATTAGATTTTCCATTATGGCAATTATGGATCGAACAAGTTGTGACGATGTACTTTTGAGCCTTTCTCTGCCGTATTACAGGATTGTGTGCCTGTGAAGATTTCCAATATCTTCTGTTCTTGGGAATTGGAATTTCATCAAGGTGCAGGTAAAAATCTCACAAAATGTCATTTGGGCTTTAAATTGTCTCTACATAGAATAGCAGAGTTTTCTTCCCAGATCTCCAGCATCCACAGTATTCTGCTTGTATTATATAACAGGGTTTTCCTCCCTGATGTCATGACCAATATTTATCCCTCAAGCAATATCACTAAAACAGATTACGCAGCCATTATCACATTGCTGTTTGTGAGATCTTGATGTATGCAAATCAGCTGCAGCATTTCCGACATTAAAACTGTGATTACACTTCAGAAGTATTGAATTGACTATAACGCACTTTGGGTTGTCCTTTCGGCTTTCAGATAGACACAAGAAACTTACTTGGGTCATTAACCAACTGTTGGCCTCCTTGAGAAAGAAACTCAACATTCACGATGAAAAATAGTCAAAATAAAAAAGGTCCTATATAAAAATGAGTTATTAAAAAAAATCTGCTGATGGCACAGTTGAAGACAGCTACAGATGTAGTCAAAATTAACAACTCAACAAAATTATGAGATTAGAATTGAAGACAGACGGAAACAGGAGATTAAGAGCATAGGAACAGCAATAGGTCATTTAGCCAGAGTCTGTTCCACCATTCAATGAAATCATAGCTGATCTCCAACCTAACTTCATATCCCCAGATTTACTGATAGCCCTTAATACCTCTACTTATCAAAAATTTATCAACCTTAGTTTTAAAATTAACAATTGATCTAGCATCAATAGCAGCTGTGGAAGAGTGATCCAAACTTCTACCACCCTTTACATATAGAAGTGTTTCTTAATTTCGATCCTGAAAGGACTGGCTCTAATATTTAGATTATGCCCTCTAGTCCCAGACTCTACAACCAGAGGAAATAGTTTATTCTTATCACCCAATCAGTTCCCCTTTAATATTTTAAAAGCTTTGATCAATTCTGAATATAACGCTAGTTCATGTAATCTCCCTCTTAACTCTTAGCGGCCAGTGATAAATCTATACTACACTCCCTAAAGTATTATTCCTAAGAAATGTATGTCAAAACATAAATTCTACTCCCTTGCATTCATATTTTATATAATTGCAGAATAACGGGGGGGGGGGGGGGGGGGGGGGTGGAAACAGAAGGGGGACTTATAAAAGACACTTTGGGTTTAGAATAATATTAATTATGAAGTTTTATCTCAAATTTAAAGACCAAAGCTCCTTTTCTCTGGTAGACTGAGATCTTCTGATCCCCTTACAATTACATACTGGACAAAAAAAGAGTATCAGCCAATCCACAAGGAGACATTATATCACAACCCCTTCATTATCATCAAACTGAGAAAACAAGCCAATTGTGGTTTCTCACACAGCACTTTACACACGCCATGAACCATGTAGCTCAGGAGCCCAAATGTTTCACATTCAATTAAAAAAGATACAACTACTTAAGTTATCCTTAGTTCAAATATACATTTAATATGACATATATTAGATGCTTAAAAGCATGCCAATTTAGGCATAAAATAGTTATTTATATAATTATTAATTGCTCAATTACTTAAATTTTGCAATAGAATCTCATCTTGTAAAACAGGAACTTCATGTGGCTCAGTCAGCAGAAAATATTTTTTTTATTTGTTGGATTTGAGCCAAAGGGGAGGTCCATTGCCACAGATGAAAAATATAAAGATTATAGACATATTGTTTATTGGAGTCATGGACAGAATGAAACTGAATTTCTATGCTCATTCAACTCCATTGTGAGACAAGGTCGCAATTATATGCTGGCTCCAATGAGCTAAAAATATTAGGAATAAAAATATTCCACTCTTGGAAGGTGGTACTACCATAACTATTGACAAATTAAAACCAATGCTTATAGTTACACAAACTCGAATCTCACGGTGATAAATGAGTAGTCCCAATGAATCAACACTTGTTCCAATCATATTCCATAAATCTTCTAAACTAATGCTTTAAGAGTAAACGTTCGACACCATTTGATTGGGCAACTAATAGTCAGGCTTTTCTTGCATTTAAGACCAAAAGGTGGTCTGCAGCTTAAGGGTAGTCTTGCATAATCTGGTGAAGGTGAGTGTATTGCAATAAAAGGGCAGCGAATGTAATCATTTCTATAATTTCTGACCAAAGCGTAAGATATATAGCACTGAAAGGAATACAGGGATTGAGATGACAAACTTTCCAATGTGTGTGAACCTTCTTGGATATACTTGGAATATGCTCCATCTTAAAAGTTGGATCTAGCATGCTTTCCTTCTAGTAGAACTTGATTGTTGTGGTCTCACATTTCTGATCGGCCTTTGATCCCAGCACAAAACTGAAGATTCTCACTTCAATCTGATAAGGTTTGTTTAGGCCATTGTATAGCTTTTAGAAGCATGAAAGGCAGGGAGGTTGTATATAGGTTGTACACTGACTTGAATTCACTTGTTGCTCTTTCCCTAATGTAGTAGCAGATGCCTCATCTAAATTTCTTAAATCCAGGCATGTTTGTGCCATATAAAAGCAGTTTATTCAGCCTTGGCTTGTTCTTTCTCAAAATTATTGGCAGAATGCAGAAACACAAAGAATTCTGGTTTAGAAGCAGACACCATGGATCTTCTGTGTCTGATTTAACATGGAGAAAGATTTTCTACCGAAACATAAAGCCATAATGTGCAAACTGCATCTATGATCTCTTGAAAAAGTTAACAATTGTTCCTGCGTCTTTGTGGCACTGAGTAAAGGCCACACTGGGAAGAAAGAGTGCCTCACATTACTTTCATGCACCCAACAGTTGATACCAAAGCAGCATTGTCAGAGGTTCAAGAATGATTCACTGGCAGCTCTGTGCAACTCCACTGATACAAGGCACCTCCAGTCTCACCATTCAGACCCAGGGTGCCCTATGCCCCCGAAAGTGGACAGGCTCAAATTTCTACCACATTATTTCATTTTTGCAAGGACCCTGCTACAGCTTTAATGAGACATCACTATTGTGAAGTGGGCTATAAGTTCTGCGGTAGTTTGTTGAAATTTCAACAACTGACTTTGAATGACAAAGCCAAGCCAAACAAAATGGTACAAAGTTGGCTTCACATTTTGTGTTAACATAACAGTACCAAATAGCAAATCAGAAATGACTAGAAGTACTGGTCATTTTAAAATCTAGATCCAGTTGATTTTTTTTAAAAATTGGAACGAGGAAAGCTGTAACAAAGCATCTCAAAGTAACCTGCCGTTATGTAAACAGAAACCTAGAAATTACAAAATTCCTCTGATCATCCTTTCAGTCTGAATCACTGTCACATGGAGGTTTGAGCATCAGCATATGGTCAAATGTGGTATCTCCCTCGTGTTTATTAGCATTGCTTACTTTTAAACCACAACAGAACAGTAACAGAATATCCTTCCTAAGTATGCAGAGGATTGTATTCTTTCTGAATCATGTCTTTGATATTCCAGTGCATTGCAGTAGACTGTAACTCTTCTATAAGTGGCATGGTGTATGTGAACAGGTGCAAAATTAAAACACAAGTCTTTAAAAATTCAAGTTCACCAATTATGTAAACTCTCATCATCTTAAAGCAGTTTTTTTTTCAGGCAACATCATCACAGATCAGTGAGAAGTATTTGCTTCTTTATATTCTTCAGCAAATAGCAACCAAATTCAAGTGGGTCAACTCAAAGTTTCTACAATAAGTGTACAATAAACCCATCATGGATTTAAAGAAGTTTGCCATCTCATCTTCTGAACCCATCATTTTTTGACTACAAAATTGCATTTTTGGAGTTGTTTTAACTTCCCTTATCTTAGCGGAGGAGTAAATAGCTCCAGTAAGGAACTTAGAACTATTCTTCAATCCAGGAGTTTGAAAAGCCTGGAATCAATTTTTTTTTACTTTTTGGTGAAAAAGTGATACTTAATATGCTAAAACTAAAATCAAGCAGTGCATTCTGTAGTTGGTGCAAGTGTTTTTTAAAAAAAAAACCATCTACTTCTCAGAGGTCACCATCTTTACAGGCTTCATAAGCACCAGCTTCATGCAGAGATGACAAACAGAAAGGACTAGAGATCCGCTCACAGCCAAAGTAACAGGATTAGAGAAGTCTAGCAGTATTTAGAGAAGTTTTATAAATAGCTTAGATAGTAAAAAAGTTATGAGGATGTTTCAGATCTCACCATGCAATTAATACTCTAGCATTGAAATTCATGTTATATAAAATAAATTCACTACAAATGAACTGGTTTCCTTAAATGAGAAATCCACATTGACGCCTACCTCACTCTCAAGTGACTTATTGGCCATTCCTTCTTGTTATTGTGCTGTTTTTGGCTACTGCCTCTCCTCTCTCTCTCTACATTACGAGCGCAAAGCTTCAGATCAAACTAAATCCACAGGACAGCTGATTGGATTTGGGGGCTTGCAGATTGTACTTACTACTTTAAGACACTGAATGCTCTCCAGATGAAATGGGAAACTGTCTGTATTTAGCATAATAATATTTTGGTCTTGAATTCCTTGACCGCTCTCAAAGTTATAGTCATTTGAGTCTTTGTTACTTTAGTAGCACGCTTTTTTTTTTGACACGTTGCCGTTTCTCAGGCTCACCAATGAATACAAGAGATCATTTCTTCCTATTTCTGGTATATATGCTTCATGCATGATGGCTGTTTCCTGACCTGATCTTTTATTCTTTGAAGCCAAAGATTTTTCTTAAGTTCACAAACAAACTGGTCAAAACTACTCATTCAAAACATTGTGTCAGTAAACAGGAGAAACCTCATAGGACACTGTTCATTAGTTATTTTGTGTGAGAGAATTGGCCACATTGGTGACCAAAACACTATGCCATCCAGTTTCCTGAAACAATAAGACCAGCCTATATTGCCCTTGTAATCACCTTTGCAAGCCCAAGCTGTGAACAAAATTGTCTTGCCTTTTCCAAAAATAAGGTTGCTCAATGATTTGCCCATAAGAAAAATCAGTGGCTCTATTTGTAGAAAACGATGATAGAGATTTATACAGAAATTTCAATGCAGAAACAGGTCAATTGGCTCAATCTGTATTGGTACCTACCCTCCACACAAGCAGTAAGCAGTCAATCCCATCTGTATTCCTTTATTCCCCCATTCCTTCAACCATCTAATATATTATTAAGTGTCGAGAGAATCTTCGATTCTAATATTGCATTCTGCAGTGTGCTTGCTCCAGCATTTCTACTGATTTGGCATCCTAGCAGTTTGGTCCCACTGTTCAGGTACATTTCCAGTGCATTTTTAAATAGAAACATTCATTTTCTTTCAAGTTTCTGCTATAGATTTTGTTTTATTCATTTATGGGATGTGGGCATTGCTGGCTAGATCAGCATTAAATGCCCATCCCTAATTGCCCTTGAGAATGTGGTGGTGAGCTGCCTTCTTGAACCGCTGCAGTCCATGTGGCATAGGGTACACCCACAGTGCTGTTAGGGAGGGAGTTCCAGGATTTTGACTCAGCGACAATGAAGGAACAGAGATATGTTACCAAATCATGATGGTGAGTGGCTTGAAGGGGAACTTACAGTTGGTGGTGCTCCCAAGTGTCTGCTGCTGCCCTTGTCCTTCCACATGGTAGTGGCTGTGGGTTTGGAAGGCGCTGTCTAAAGAGCCTTGATGAGTTCCTGCAGTGCATCCTGTAGATGGTACACAATGCTGCCACCGTGTCAGTGGTGGAGGGGATGAATGTTTGTGGATGGGGTGCCAATCAAGCGGGCTGCTTTGTCCTGGATGATGTCAAGTCTCTTGTGTTGTTGGAGCTGAACTCATCCAGACAAGTGGAGAGAGTGTTCCATTACACTCCCGCCTTATTTCTTGTAAATGGTGGACAGGTTTTGAGGAGTCAGGTGAGTTACTTGCCACATGATTCCTAACCTCAAACCTGCTCTTGTAGCCACAGTATTTATATGGCTAGTCCAGTTCAGTTTCTGGTCAATGGTAATTCCCAGGATGTTGATAGTGGGGAACTCAACAATGATAATGCCATTGAATGTCAAGGGGCGATGCTTAGGTTCTCTCTTGTTGGAGATGGTCATTGAATGGCACAAGCTGGGATATTGTCCAGGTCTTGCTGCATTTGGACATGGGCTGCTTCAGTATCTGAGTTGTTGCGAATGGTGCTGAACATTGCACATTCCCACTTATGATGGAAAGAAGGTCATTAATGAAGCAGCTGAAGGTGGTGGGGCCTGGGACATTAACCTGAGGAATTACTGCAATGATGTCCTGGAACTGAGATGATTGACCTCCAACAACCACAACCATCTTCCTTTGCGATAGGCATGACTCCAATCAGCAGAGTCCCCCTCCCCTCCGATTCCCATTGACTCCAGCTTTGCTCAAGCTCCTTGATGCCACACTTGGTCAAATGCGGCCCGGATGTCAAGGGTAGTCACTCTCGCTTCACGAGTTCAGCTCTTTTGTCCATGTTTGAACCAAGGCTGTAATGAGGTCAGAAACTGTGTGACCCTGGTGGAACCCAAACTGAACATCAGTGGGCAGGTTATTGATAGCAAGTGCTTGATAACACTGTTGCTGATCCCTTCCATCACTTTACTGATGATTGAGAGTAGATTGATGGGGCAGTAATTGGTCGGGTTGGATTTGCCTTGCTGTGTGTGTACAGGACATGCCTGGGCAATTTTCCACATTGCCGGTTAGATGCCTGTGTTATAGCTGTAGTGAAATGGCTTGGCTGGGGGCACTGCACGTTCTGGAGCACATGTCTTCAGCACTATTGCCAGAATATTGTCAGGGCCCACAGCCTTTGCAGTATCCAGCGCCTTCAGCTGTTTGATATCACATGGTGTGGATCAAATTGTCTGAAGACTGGCATCTGTGATGCTGGGGACCTCTGCAGGAGGCAGAGATTGTTGCAAATGCTTCAGCCTTATCCTTTGCACTGATGTGCTGGGCTGCTTCATCATTGAGGATGGGGATATTTGTAGAGCCTCCTCCACCAGTGAGTTGTTTAATTGTCCACCACCATTCATGACTGGATGTGGCAGGACTGTGCAGAGCTTAGATCTGATCTGTTGGTTGTGGAATTGCTTAGCTCTGTCTATCATTTGCCGCTTATGCTTTTTGGCATGCAAGTAGTCCTGTGCTGTAGTTTCACAAGGTTGCCACCTCATTTTTTATGTATGCCTAGTGCTGCTCCTGGCATGCCCTCCTGCATTCTTCAGTGAACCAGGGTTGATCCCCTGGCTTGGCAGCAACGGTAGAGTGGGGGATTTGCCGGGCCATGAGGTTACTGATTGTGGTTGAGTACAATTATGCTGCTGCTGACTCAGTTCCTCATGGTTTCCCAGTGTTGAGTTGCTAGTTCTATTCAAAATCTATCCCAATTAGCACAGTGGTAGTGCCACACAACACGATGGAGGATATCCTCAACGTGAAGATTGGATTTCGTCTCCACAAGTGTGGTGGTCACTCCTACCAATACTGTCATGGGCAGGTGCACCTGTATCAGGCAGGCTGGTGAGGATGAGGTCAAGTAGGTTTTTCCCTCACCACTCACCACCTGCCACAGACCCAGTCTAGCAGCTATGTCCTTTAGGGCTCGGCCAGCTCTGTCTGTGGTAGTGCTACTAAGCCACTCGATGGACACTGAAGTCCCCCGTCCAGTGTACACTCTGTGTCCTTGTCACCCTCAGTGCTTCATCCAAGTAGTGTTCAACATGGAGGAGTACTGATTCCACAACTGAAAGTGGGGGGGGGGGGGGGTACCTGGTAATCAGTAGGAGGCTTCCTTGCCCATGTTTGACCTGATGCCATGAGACTTCATGGGGCTAGAGCGATGTTGAGCACTCCCAGGGCAATTTCCTCCTGACCTATATACCACTGTGCCGCCACCCCTGTTGCATCTGTCCTGCTAGTGGGACAGGACAAACCCAGGGATGGTGACGGTGGTGTCTGTGACGTGATCTGTAAGGTATGATTCCATAAGCATGACTATTTCAGGCTGCTTGACTAGTCTATGAGACTACTCTCCCAATTTTGGCACAAGCTCCCAGATGTTAGTAATGAGGACTTTGCAGCTTCAACAGGGCTGGGTTTGCCAATGTCGTTTCCGGTGCCTAGGCTGATGCCGGGTGGTCTGTCCTGTTTCATTCCCTTTTGTTGACTTTTTAGCTGTTTGATACAATGCAGAGGGCACTTAAGAGTCAACCACATTACTGCGGATCTGGAGTCACATGTAGGGCAGATCAGGTGAGGGTGGTAGATTTCCTTCCCTAAAGTAAAGGACATTAGTGAACCAGATGGGTTTTTATGACAATCAACAATGGTTTCATGTTCATCATTACTTATAATTCCAGATATTTACTGAATTCAAATTCCATCATCTGCCATGGTGGGATTCGAACCTGAGTCCCCAGACCATCATCCTGGGTCTCTGGATTACCAGTCCAGTTGACAATACTACTACGCCACCACCTCCCCGATCTCAGTTGTATTCAACTTAATGTTATTTCGACATGTTTTGCTTTACTTTTTCTTTCATTTCCTGCCCACTGTGAAATCAGAGCAAACTCACCAACGCACATGTTGGCTACAACAGTGTTGAATCACTAAGAATTTGGTCAACAAATTGCAATCTCTTCCATGAGGAATTAAATGTGGATCACAGAATGGCATGCCATTGAATAACCCATATGTTGGTCAAAAAATGCTTCAACACATTGAAGGTTTTTATGAAAGTGAAATCCCAAACAATTCCAACGACAAAGGCTTAGGGTTGCAAACATTTCAATATCACAAAATATCAAAGCTCATATGGAGACTTCAGGGGATTTCATGAAGAACTTGAACATACTTTAAGAGATAAAAGGTGGTCAATCACAAGCTTCACTTTACCCTTTATGTGAACTAATTGATGTATTAACTGCTGTTATAGTATTGATCATCATGTATGCTAAAGGAATACAAATTATGAGACAGCAATTTTAAAAAAAGCAAAAGACAAGATTTTTAAACAAGATATGATCGCTGTAACAGGATACTTTTAACAATTTTTAAAACACTGATTGCTAGTCAACAGCGCTAAAGATAAATATCTTTGTCGTTTATTCCAAACTGCAAGTACCCTGATATTTTTCTAGCTTTGTAAAAACGATTGCTATATAGCACAAGGCTTCAGTCAAATTTACAAATCTGGGTGTTGCCTAACCAATAAACCACAAAAGGAAGTGTTTTTAAACTCTAAGTTGTAGCTAAAAGCTCGGGAAGTCACAAGCAAGCCTTATAGTTATGAAACTTATATGATCATGTAAAACAAACCAAGTTCCCCTCTCAGTGCAAATGCAAACTATGAAATTATGTACTACTTTTGGTACCATTAGAGATTAAAATTCATTTTGTAATGTTATTCCTTTTGCCTCCATTATTAACAACTCCAGCATTTCAGGCATGTTTTCAGCCTTCAGTACCCAATAATGAAGACATTTTTCAAAATGCACAGGTGTAATATAAGTAGTATGAACTTCACAAGCAATGCTTCCTGCAATTAAAAGTTGATTTACAGAACTGCAGCCAGTCTGATACTGTCACGAATTACACTACACTTTTAATATAACATCCTGCATTTATATTGTGCCTTTAACATAATAAAATCATAGAAACTTATAGCAAGCAAAGAGGCCTTTCAGTTCATGTCTGCCCCTTCTCTTGTTGGGTTCGCTGCATCACACAGAATCACAGTGCAGAAGAGGCCCTTCGGCCCATCGAGTCTGCACCGACACATGAGAAATGCCTGACTTACCTAATCCCATTTACCAGCACTTGGCCCATAGCCTTGAATGTTATGATGTGCCAAGTGCTCATCCAGGTACTTTTTAAAGGATGTGAGACAACCCGCCTCCACCACCCTCCCAGGCAGCGCATTCCAGACCCTCACCACCCTCTGGGTAAAAAAGTTTTTCCTCACATTCCCCCCCTAAACCTCCTGCCCCTCACCTTGAACTTATGCCCACTTGTGACTGACCCTTCAACTAAGGGGAACAGCTGCTCCCTATCCACCCTGTCCATGCCCCTCTTAATCTTGTACACCTCGATCAGGTCGCCCCTCAGTCTTCTCTGCTCCAACAAAAACAACCCAAGTCTATCCAACCTCTCCTCATAACTTAAATGTTTCATCCCAGGCAACATCCTGGTGAATCTCCTCTGCACCCCCTCCAGTGCAATCACATCCTTCCTATAATGTGGCAACCAGAACTGCATACAGTACTCCAGCTGTGGCCTCACCAAGGTTCTATACAACTCCAACATGACCTCCCTACTTTTGTAATTTATGCCTTGATTGATAAAGGCAAGTGTCCCATATGCCTTTTTCACCACCCCACTAACATGCCCCTCTGCCGTCAAAGATCTATGGACACACACGCCAAGGTCCCTTTGTTCTTCAGAACTTCCTAGTGCCATGCCGTTCATTGAATACTTCCTTGTCAAATTACTCCTTCCCAAGTGTATCACCTCACACTTTTCAGGGTTAAATTCCACATGCCAATTTACTGACCATTTGACCATCCCGTCTATATCTTCCTGTAGCCCAAGACACTCAACCTCACTGTTAACCATCCAGCCAATCTTTGTGTTATGCTGGTTAAAAAGCTCTACAGAATGCATTCCAGACTTCTGCTTCTTCTGTGCCTTTCACACCAATTCTATCCCAATTAATATTTGAGCAAATGAACCTCCCCCCCCCCCCCCCAACTATTAGTGCCCCATTGTTCTGGCACTTCAGATTTGCCTACATATTGGCTCCTCTATCTCCCTCTAATTTGTAGCATTGGGGATCTATTGTACATTCCCAGCACCGTGATTGCCCCTTTTTTCCTCCTTTTGTTCAGTTCAACCCATGCTGCCTCATTTGGTGATCCTTTGACCAGATAATCCCTCTTCACAGCTATTTTGCTTTAGTAAATATTGCAACACCCTCCTTCTTTATTATCCCCCGCTCTAACTTGTCTCTAAACCCTGTAACCAGGAATATTGAGCTGCCATTTCCTACCCTTATTTCAGCCATACTCAGTAAAAGCTATAACATACTGCCATGTGCTACCGTGCTCTCAGCTCATGTCTTATTCCCTAGACTTCTTGTACTGCAGTATATACCATTTAGCACTACCAAACACCAATAGTTATATTTTAGCCGTTGTTTCCTCTGCATTCAAAACATGCTTAATATATTTTTGCCTTCCCGTTCCAATTTTTCACCCTTCTGAATCAATTCTCAAATTCCCATCCCCTACCAAGCTAGTTTACACTCTCCCTGACAACATTAGCAATCCCTACTCCCACTCTGTGAAGATATTGCTCTCAGCCCCTGTTGAGGTGCAATTGTCTGGCTTGTACAGGTCTCACCTCCCCCAGAAGCAGCTTCGTGTCCCAGGAATCTCAAGACCTCTAACCTGTATCATTTCTCCAGCCACGTAGTATCAGCCCTATCTTCCCTATTTCTGTACTCACTCACACATGGGATCAGGAGTAATCTGGAGGTTACGACCTTTGAAAGGACGCACTTCAATCTCTCACATGGCTCCATAACCTCTGCCCGCAAGATCTCATCCCTCTCTTTAGCCTATGTCACTGGTGCAATAGGGACAAGACCTCTGGCCGCCCACCCTCCCCTCACAGAATGTCCCACGGCCACTAAGTGCCATCCTTGACCCTGGCACCAGGGAGACAAAAAATCTTGGAGTTACATCTGCTGCCACAGAAATGCCTGTTGCCCTTACTATTGATTCCCCTACCACTTTTGCTCTTCCACCCTTCTTCTTTGACATGCACCCCACCTCAACCACCTCCCCATGCAGCTGAGCCACCAAAGTGCTGTGGACTTGACTCTCCCTGCACTCCCAGAGGAACCATCGCCCTCGCTAGTATTCTGAACTGAATGCCAGTTGGAGAATGAGGTGCACTCCATGGACTCCTGCACCCTCACCAACAGTACCATCAGCAACTGTTGCTTAAGACGTTTACTCAGGGTCACAAGTTTCTGCCAATGGGCTTCACTTTCTAAACAGCTGATGCTCAATCCACTGACCTATGGGCATGTGGGGCAGGATGTCCCATGAGGTAGTGGGACCAGGAGTGCTTTTCTTTTTTTCTAGCAATATGTGCAGGGAGCTCATGGACATGTCACAAAGATTGAGACCATCTATTCAGCTGTCTGTGCCACTTCTCTCCATTCTTCTAGCCTATGGGGCCAAACTTCAAGTTTCCTCCCCATCCCTCCTGCACTACCTGCTTGTTCTCTCTTTACTGCCTAGCAGTCACCCATTCCCTCTCTTCAACTGCAGAGTGACCACATCCAGAATGTGCTATCCATGAAATTCTGAACCCTTGCGAATGAATGGCAGTAACTCCAGCTGAAGAAATAGGGGGGAGGCAGTCATTCGGCCCTTCAAGCTTGCTCTGCCATTCAATAAGATCATGACTATTCTCCTTGAACTCCACTTTCCCACATTACTGCCATATTCCTTAATACCCAAAAATCTATTGGCCTTTGGCTTGAATATGCAATTGCTAACCTCTTATCATGAGACTATGATCCTAGTGCTAGGCTCTCCAGCCAGGGTGAACATCCTCCCAGTGTCTAGTCCATCAAACTCTAAGAACATTGCAATCGATTATCTTTCATTCTTCTAACTTAAAGGAAATATAGGCCTCATCTATTGAATCTTCCCTCTTAGGGCAATTCTCTTATCCCTGGGGTCAGTCTAGGGAACCTTTGTTGCATTCTCTCGAAAGCAAGTATATTAGCCCTTACGTAAGGAGACCATAAAAACACAGTGCACTCCAGGTATGATCTCACTAAGGCTCTATATAATTGTAGCAAAACTTCACTCTTAAACTCCAATCACATTATAATAAAGGCCAACATACTGCTTGCCTTCCTAATTGCTTGCTGTACTCACACATTAATTTTGTGACTCATATACAAGAATATCTAGGTCCTTCTGAATACCAACATCTCTGTCTTTCACCATTTAAAAAGCATTCTGCATTTCTATTTTTCCTACCAAAGTGGATGACTTCACATTTCTCCACTTTTATTCAACCTGCCATGCCTTGCCCACTCATTTAATTTGTCTAAATCTTTCTGCAGTCTAATGTCATCCTCATAGCTTACTTTACCATCTAGCTTTGTATTTTTATACACTGGTGTCAGTATTAGCCACTCAATGGCAAAGTTGCTTTTTATTTAATATAATTTGTTCTCAAAGCATGGGGCAAACTGGCAATTTTATGTTTCTTTCCAAAACACTCCAAGAAACTCATGTCTCTAAACAGCCGTGGGCCTTTTCATGGAGAACGCTGCAATTTCTACAATTTTAGATACAGATAAAAGATCCCTCCCACACTATCCAAACAACATGCCTTAACCCATTTTCAGACAAATGCCCTGTACTACATCAATGTGACACTTCTACATTCTTCACACCAGCCATTTGTGGCCTGTGCCCATGAAGGTAAATTTTTTTTACTGGAAACCTATACTAACTACACAGAGTGCTCCAAAATTGCTGAGGCTTTATTGTGCCATGGTCAAAAAAGCTGCATGGAGAATTGTTCCAAACTCATGTCATACAAGATTCCTATTGACAGAGAAGACTTTCATGCTATCAGTGTGGATTTAAAGCCAACTCCTTGAAGTGGAATATTAGTATCTAATCCTAGCACCATTCAGGCTCCTAATTCTGTCAAGTGGATTTGATTCAAACTGCAAAGTAGTAGAAGAATTTACACACAACACTGTCCCAACCTACTTCACATGACAGGCAGCTTCAAGTCACCAGCCAAGCACGAGAAGTGTTTCCCCCCCCTCAGCACCAGGTGCCCAGGAATTCCAATTACATTGTTTATGCTGGTCTGACTTCCCCAGATACATATGCAATCAGCAGCAGAGGAACTACAAGTTTCATTCCAAATCAAGACCATAGTATGATGTGAAACTGCTTAAAATTTAGAACAATTTAGATTTATAGCATTAGTAGAAATGGAACTGGATATGCCACTTTTTTCAAACAGTCTTCAAGCATTCAGGATTCTAATCTGTGATTATATTTATTATCTTTGGGTTCATAAAATAATTTGAAGACTGGAAAGTTATTCAAATCAAATATAAAAAGACAATGCTTTAGCTATCATACGGCTATTAAAACTGGTAAAATCAAAATACACAAAAGGATCAAAATCAGAGTTGATAGTGTCACCCAAAAACAGCAATTCTTTTCAAATTTGGGAAAAAAAAACTTTGAAAAAGTAGATGCAAGATGCTTCCGAGATGCATAATCCAAATAATGAACACTGGGCCAAAGGTGATATTAGGAAATATGACCGATAGTTTGGTGAAATAGGCAGATTTTAAGGAGAGTCTTAAGAGGAATTGGAGGCACAAAGGCATTGAGGGAGAGAATTCCAGAGCTGAGGACCCAGATAACTGGCATGGCCACCTATTGTGCAGCAAAGGGAAGGCAGCTGAACAACAGATCAGAGCGAGTGGAACAAAGTCTGGGGATGGTACGTGACAGAAATAGGGAGGGATGAGGGCATAATGGGATTTAAACTCAACTTCAACAATCAACACTCTACAGCAATTAAGTACTTATAAAGTGTAGTCATTATAGCAATGTTGGGAAACAGCAGCCAATTTGAGGACAGCAAGGATCCACAAACAGCATGTGACCAGGTAGTCAGTTTTCCCGAGGTGAGAATTTTAAATTTAAGGCGTACGGAACCAGTAGCCAATGTTTTTTTTATTCATTTATGGGATGTGGGTGCCGCTGGCTAGGCCAGCATTTATTACCCATCCCCAATTGCCCTCGAGAAGCTGGTAGCGAGCTGCCTTCTTGAACCACTGCAGTCCCTGTGGTGTAGTACACTCACAGTGCTGTTAGGGAGGGAGTTCCAAGATTTTTGCCCAGTGACAGTGAAGTGATGGAGATATATTTCCAGTCAGGGCAGAGAGTGGCTTGGAGGGAAGCTTCCAGATGGTGGTGTTCCTATGTATCTGCTGCTCTTGTGCTTCTAGATGGTAGTGGTCGGGGTTTGGAAGGTGCTGCCTTGTTGAGTTTCTGCAGTGCATCTTGTAGATGGTACATAGTGCTGCCACTGTTTGTCGGTGGTGGAGGGAGTGAATGTTTGTGGAAGGGGTGTTAGTCAAGCGAACTTTGTCCTGGATGGTGTCAAGCTTTGAGTGTTGTTAGAGCTGCACTCATCCAGGCAAGTGGAGAGTATTCCATCACACTCCCTACTTGAGCCTTATAAATGGTGGGCAGGCTTTGGGGAGTCACTCATCAGAGGATTCAGGACCTCTGATCTGCTCTTGCAGCCACAGTACTTATATGGCTAGTCCAGTTCAGTTTTGGGTCAATGGTAACCCCCAGGGTGTTGATAGTGGGGGATTCAGTAATGGTAATGTCATTGAATGTCAAGGGGCAATGGTTAAATTCTCTCTTGTTGGAGATTGTCATTGCCCCTGGTACTGTGTGGCACAAAATGTTACTTGCCGCTTCTCAACTCAAGCCTGGATATTGTCCAGCTCTTGCTGCATGTGGACATGAACTGTTTCTCCTTCTGAGGAATCATGAATGGTGAACATTGTGCAATCATCAGTGAACATCCTCACTTCTGACCTTATGATGGAAGGAAGGTCATTGATGAAGCAGCTGAAGATGGCCGGGCCTGAGGAACTCCTGCAGTGATGTCACTGAGATGATTGCCCTCCGACCAGCAGAGAGTTTTCCCCAATTCCTATTGACTCCAGTTTTGCTAAGGCTCCTTGATGCCACACACTGTCAAATGCTGCCTTGATGTCAAGGGCAGTCACTCTCAACTCACCTCTGGAGTTCAGCTCTTTTGTCCAGGTTTGAACTAAGGCTGTAATGAGATCAGAAGCCGAGTGACCATAGTAGAACCCAAACTGAGCATCAGTGAGTAGGTTATTGCTAAGCAAGTGCCACTTGATAGTACTGTTGATGACCCCTTCCATCACTTTACTGATGGAGAGTAGACTGATGGGGCAGTAATTGGCCAGGTTGGATTTGTCCTGCTTTTGGTGTATAGGACATCCCTGGGCAACTTTCCACATTGCCGGGTAGGCGCCAGTGTTGTAACTGTACTGGAACAGCTTGGCTGGGGGCACAGCAAGTTCTGGAGCACAAGTCTTCAGTACTTTTGCCGGAATAATGTCAGGGCCCTTGGCCTTTGCAGGATCCAATGCCTTCAGACATTTCTTGATATCACATGGAGTGAATCGAATTGGCTGAAAATGGGCATCAGTGATCATGGCAATCTCTGGAGGAGGCTGAGATGGATCACCCACTCGGTACTTCTGGCTGAAGACTGTTGTGAATGCTTCAGCCTTATCTTCTGCACTGGTGTGCTGGGCTCCTCCATCATTGAGGATGGGGATATTTTTGGAGCCTCCTCCACCAATGAGTTATTTAATTGTCCACCACCATTCATGACTGGATGTGGCAGGACTGCAGGGCTTACGTCTGATTTGTTGGTCATGGAATCACTTAGCTCTGTCTATCATTTGCTGCTGATGCTTTTTGGCACACAAGTAGTTCTGTGTTGTAGCTTCACCAGACTGACACCTTGTGCTGCTCCTGGCATGCCCTCCTGCACTCCTCATTGAGGTCAATGAAAACAGGGCTGTTGACATATAATATAAGGAGAGTTTTTGATGAGGAAATGTTACAGATAAGTGATTACTTGAACCGTTTGTGAAATTTAGCCTATGGATATGTGACACTTTGGCAGATGCAATGCTGTCTAACCCACACTTCAGGGGCAGGATCTTTGTAAGATGTGTCAAAGGTGTGTACAGGTACAAGATGTGATTATATAGATGTAATTCAATTTGTATTTTGTATAATTTGAGGGTATAAAAATAAATAGTTTCATAGTTTAAATTTATGTTCTGAGTAATACTATGAGCTGTTCATACATGAGCATAAAAGATGGGTCTAAACAAAAAAATGCCATACTCAAGCTTTTACAGATCTTACATAGAATAAACTAATTTTTGCAAGGACATTGCACTGTTAATGTTGGCACAGAAATAAATATAATGCTTTTGACACCTCAATTATGATGGAAAAAAATCCATAATGGAAAAGCTTACAGAAGTTTAAATTAGTGTTCAGGCAAATATCTTGTCACCCCCATTAACAATTTAGAGCCTACTCTGAACACCTGCAAGTGGTTATGAAATAAAGCTTAAAAATGATGCAAGGCATGAAATAATAAAATTTAATTGCAAAATTATTTTCCTGATAATATAAGAGGTTGGAATTTAAAGCTTGTCTGGAGGCTGTTTGGTTATTTGGTCAATCCTCAACAGGAGAAATAAAAATTATAATGTGCATTTTAACAGCTGATTTAAATATTTCCAATGAGTAATTACCTTTACTTCAATCATTCCAGTTACTAAATTGTATTTATTGCCTTTAACATATAAAAATGCTGAAAAGAAGCATAAGGAAAAATGGATGCTGCAGCAAAGTAGGAAAGATCAATACCTAATAATGTAACAGTCACCTACAGACCACAGAAAGGGGTTTAGGTAACAAAGAAGCATTGTTTAATTTGTTTATAATGTTAATCTGGACTCGCACGACTGTTACTGCCTCACTCATTCCTTGCAGTTCACTCTTCAGCCAAAAGGCCTGAAAAGAGCTCTACTCCCATGTTAGCTCCATGTTGTCTTGTTCTACTTAAGGAAATTCTCGTTAAAACTAACAGAGCTTTTACAAAAGTTCCAAAATTCAATAATACTGTCAGAATTATTTACAAGTGTGCATTGTCAAAGAATGAAATCAACACTGCAGCACTCCGCTACTTTTGTGCAGTAATTGCTTTCCACTAGTAAAAACAGGCCACAACTTACAGGAAAATTCCATATATTATAAAATCATTCTGACCAATCAAGACAGGGAACTGCTGATCTCTATGTGGGAAAGCACTGGGAGGATACAGCTACTCTAGTGTGCAACAGCTGTAAGTCATCTATCTTATGGATGTGGCCTTACTAAGCTCAAGGATTCTGTTTGTTTTGGTATATAAGAGGAAAGTTACAGTTGGGAACGGTGAGAAAAAGGTAAAAGAGAAGGTGGAAGGGTTATTTGGCTAAGGCACTAGTGGACGAGTTAATTCTTAAGGAAGCAGAATATTTTTTATAGGCCATACCAGTTTCCTAAAGTGGTTTCCATTTCAATTCTAAAAAAATGTTTTCAGGGACACAATTAACCCTCCAACACTTTGCAATAAACAAGAAGGCCCCTGCTGCTTGGCAAAGGGAAAGAAATCCACTGAAACTGCCTCACCACCAGCCCCCCACCAACTTGCCATTCCTGTCCCAGATTCTGTCCAGAAAATTTATAGAACAGATCTACTTTTAATATTGGTGAGGGGGGGACGGTGCATGGGCAGACTACTCAACAATTTCCAACTTATTACTACCTAGGGCACAACTTTTATTATTTCAACATTTCTTTTTATTTTAAAGAATAATTTAAATAATCAATATAAATGCAAGACTAAATGAGAGCTGTACATGCAAGATAAAGGAAAACTGCTCATTTTCACCAGACTATCCAAGACCGCCACTTGTATGGCTCAAGTATACAGCAACACAATGCAACATGCAACCAGATAAGCGGGGAACATGACAGAATGGTGCTACTGCCAAGAAACAGTAGTAATGGAACACATTCATCAAAATAAGTTTCTTAGGTTTAAGTGAGGCAGTTTCAGTCCACTTTCTATTCTTAAATGTCAGTCCCACAGTATTAGTGACTATAGGATTTCAGTGAAACAAAAGTGACAGTATATTTTTTATACGTCTACTTGAACTGAAAATCATCTGGTAGTGCAATTAGAAGATTCTGCTGTTCCAAATTTGGGTTACTTATGAGAGAAGATTTTGATTTATACAACACCAGCGTGACGAACCGACTTCCCCATGGCATACATTAAATAAGTTGACTTGATTAAGATTTTTCCCAATGAGAGTAGTAAATATGGCTGGTAACACTAGTAAATTCCAGTCATGTGATGGAGATACCAGATACAATGAATGCAGCTCTAGTGAAATTTAAATTGCCAGACCCACTTTCAAAAGGGATTTTTTTCCAAAAGGGTTTCAAATGTAATCGTTTGTGAATAAGTTCTTAATAGACTTTTAGAAAACTTGCATTTAATTTGGCCCCTTTCAATTGCTCAAGAAGTCCCAAAGTACTTAACACTAATTTATTACTTTTAAAGTGTCATCACTGTTACGTAACCTGGCAACCAATTTCTGTATAGCAAGATTCCACCAACAGCGAAGTAGATGATCTATTTTTGGAAGTCTTAGCCGATGGACGAATGTTGGTCAGGACACCAAGGCTACCTGCCCTTCAAATTGTTTCATACAACCTTATACCGCTACCTCTATAAGGAGATGCGGCCTCAGTTTACATCACCTCAAAACAACATCTGAGAATGCAGAACTCCTTCAGTACTGTATTGCAATATCAGCCTCGGCACATACTTAATTCAAGGAAGGGATTTGAATATACATAAGGCCATAAAATGTAGGAGCAGAAGTAGGCCCATGTAGTCTGCTCCGCCATTCAATGAGATCATGGCTGATCTGATAATCCTCAACTCCACTTTCCTGCCTTTTTCCCATAACCCTTGATTCCCTTACTGATTAAAAATCTATCTCAGCCTTGAATATACTTAATAACCCAGCCTCTACAGTCCTCTACAGTAAAGAATTCCACAAACTGACTACCCTCAGAGACGAAATTCCTCCTCATCTCTGTTTTAAATGGGCGCCCCCTTACTCTGAGATTATGCCCTCTGGTCCTACACTCTCCCACAAGGGGAAACAACCTCTCAGCATCTACCCTGTGAAGCTCCTAAGAATCTTATATGTTTCAATAAGGTCGCCTCTCATTCTTCTAAATTCCAAAGACTACAGGCCCAACCTACTCAACCTCTCCTCATAAGGAAATCCCTCCGTACCTGGGATCAACCTAGTGAACCTTCTCTGGACTGCCTCCAATGTCAGTATATCTTACTTTAGATAAGGGGACCAAAATTGTTCACAGTATTCTAGGTGTGGTCTAACTAGTGCCTTATATAGTTTTAGCAAGACTTCCCTGTTTTTGTACTTTATTCCCTTTGAAATAAAGGCCAACATTCAGTTTGCCTTCCCTATTATCTGCTAACTTGTATGTTAGCTTTCTGGGATTCATGCACAAGGACTCCGAAATCACTGTGCTGCAGCCTTTCTCCTTTAATTAATATTCAACTTCTCTATTCTTCCTGCCAAACTGCATAACCTCATATTTTCCCACATTATATTCCATCTGCCAAGTTTTTGCCCACTCACTTAACCTGTCTATATCCCTCCGTAGGCTTCTTGTCATCCTCATCACTCGCCTTTCCACCTATTTTTGTGTCACCCACAAGCTTGGTGATAGTACATTCATTTCCCGCATCTAAGTCATTAAAATATACTGTAAATAGAGACCCCAGCACTGATCCCTGTGGCACTCCACTAGTTACAGATTGCCATTCTGAAAATGCCCTCCTTATCCCAACTCTGTCTTCTATTATTTAGCAAATCCTCTATGCTAATATATTACCCTAACACAATAGGCTCTTATATTATTAAGTAGCCTTATGTGCAGTACCTTATTGAACGCCTTTTGGAAATCCAAATATATTACGTCTACTGGTTCCCCTACATCTATCCTGCTTGTTACCTCCTCAAAGAATTCTAATAAATGTTAGGCATGATTTCCCCTTCAAGAAGCAATGCTGACTCTGCTTGATTAGATTATGTATTTCTAAGTCTGCTATTACATTCTTTATAATAGACTGCAACATTTTCCCAATGACAGATGTTAAACTAATTGGCCTATAGTTACCCGGTTTTTGTCTCCCTCCCTTTTTGAATAAGGGTGTTCCATTGGCTGTTCTCCAATCCTCTGGGACTTTTCCAGATTCTAAGGGTTCTTGGAAGATTACTACCAGTGCTATCTCTGTAGCTACTTTCTTTAATATTCTAGGATGCAACCCATCAGGTCCAAGGGACTTAACGGCCTTTAACCCCCATTAGTTTCCCTAGTACTTTATCTCTAGTGATAATTATTGTATTTATTTCCTCCCCCCACCCCCTTGTGCCCCAAGATTATTTCGTATTTTTGGAATGCTATTAGTATCTTCTACCATGAAGACTGAAGCAAAGTATTTATTCAACTCTTCTGCCATTTCCTGGTTTCCCATTATTTCCCAGCCTCATTCTCTAAGGGGCCTATGTTGACTTTGGCCTCTCTCTTCCTGTTTATATATTTAAAGAAGCTATACTGTCTGCTTTTATATTACTTGCGAGTTTACACTCAAAGTTTATTTTCTCCCTCTTTTTTTTTTAGTAATCTTTTGTTGGTTTTTAAAACTTTCCCAATCCTCTGGCTTACCACTAATCTTTGTTACATTGTATGTTTTTTCTTTTAATTTGATGCTGTCCTTAACTTCCTTGGTTAACCATGGTTGGTTTATCCCCTTCCTTGAATCCTTCTTCCTAACTGGGATATATCTTGGTTGAGAGTCATGAACTATTTTCTTAAATGTCTGTCATTGTTCATCAATTGTCTTTTCTGCTAAACTGCTTTCCTAGTCCACTCCAGCCAACTCTGCCCTCATTCCTTTGTAACTACCCTTATGTAAGCTTAGCACAGTTGTTTCCTACACAAGTTTCTCACCCTTAAACTGAATGCTAAATTCCACCATATTATGGTCACTGTTACCTAGGGGATCTTTTACTCTGAGATCATCTATTAAACCTGCCTCATTACACATTACCAGATCCAAAATAGTCTGATCCCTGGCTGGGCCCACAACGTATTGTTCTAAGAAACTGTTTCAAATACACTATGAATTCTTGCTTTGGGTCTACCTCTGCCAGTTTGGTTTTCCCAATCAACATGAAGGTTAAAGTCGCCCATGATTAATGTACTGCCTTTTATACATGCCCTCATTATCTCCTGGTTTATTCTCTGTCCCACAGTATAGCTACTGTTTGGACTAAGAGGAAAGAGTGCTATCCTCACCCACCATCTGCACAAAATCAAAATACAGGTTCAACCTATCTTGGAACACAAGAAATAGAGCAGGGTGAACAGGCTATATGGTCTACTCCTGCACCTGTCATTCAATACAATCATAGCTGACCTTGGGCTACAACTCCACTTTCCTGCACACTCTCCATATGCCTTGATTCTCCAAGACACCAAAAAATCTATCTCAGCCTTGAAAGTATTCTGCTCGAGTAGAGAACTTTAAAGACTCACAAACCTCAGTGAAGCAATTTTTCCTCATCTCAGTTCTCAATGATCGGCCCCTTACCCCAAGACTGTGTCCCTGTGTTTTAGATTCCCTGACCAATGGAAACAATCTCTGTGTTTTTCCTATCAAACCCCTCGGAATTTTGTGTTTCAATGAGATTGCCTTTCATTCTTCTAAACTCTGGAGAATACAGGCCCAATTTACTCAGCCTATCATAGGACAACCCTATCATTCCAGGGAACAATTTAGTGAACCCTCATTGTATCATCTCCAATGCAAGTCTATTCCCCCTTAAACATGGAGACCAAAACTGCACACAGTATTGCAGACATGGTCTCACCAAAGCCCGATACAATTGTAGCAAGATTTCTTTATTCCTGTAATACATCCTTGCAATAAAGGCCAACATGACATTTGCCTTCCTGATTGCTTGGACCTGCAAGCAAACTTTTGGTATTCCTTGTATGAGCACACCAAAGTCTCTGAGTATCAACATTTACAAGTTTCACATCTTTTAAAAAAAAATTCTGCTTTTCTACTCTTATGACCAAGTGAATAACTTCACATTATACCTCACTTACCATTTTGTTGCTTATTCACTTAACCAGCCTATCTCTGTAGCTTCTCTGTGTCCTCCCAAAGCTTACCTTTCCGCCTAGCTTTATATTATCAGCAAATCTAGATACATTACTCTCTGTCTCTTTATCTAAGTCATTAATATAGATTGTAAATATCTGAGATCCCAGTCACTGATCCTTGCGGCACACTAGTCACAGCGTGCCAAGTTAAAATGCTTTGTTTATGCCGACTCTCTGCTTCCTGTCCATTAATCATTCCTCCACCCATGCTAATATATTACCCCAAACTCTTTCCCATTAACCTTTTGTGAGGCACCTTACTGAATGCCTTTTGGAAATCCAGGTATACCACTTCTACTGGTTCCCCTTATCTTGCAGTCACATCCTCAAAAAACTTCATCAAGTGGGATTTCCCTTTTGTAAAACCATGCTGGCTTGTTCTAATCATACAATGCTTTCTAAGTGTATTGCTAAGACTTCTCTAATAATAGATTCCAGCAGAGGTAAAGCAGCACAAATAGAAGTAAATGGTCTAGGTTTAGTCACCATTAGGGACATGGTTGCAATGTTTTCAAGGTTGGGAAATAAATATTTAAGGGTACACAATATTGTGGAACTTCAGAGAATAGCAAAGGAGGAGGGGTAACCCTGATAGTAAAGGATGACATAAGGCCATAAGTGAGAAAGGATATGGTCTTAGAATATCAAAGTAGAATCAGTATGGGTGGAAATTAGGAATAACAAGAGTCAGAAAACAGTACAGAACAATAGGCTGTTGCCAAGGCAGAACCAGTGCTAGCTACAAACCAGCTAAAGAACAATGTATTAATAGTTTAGAATAGACCTCAGATATAAGTATTTCAGTCTAATAGTAACATGTCTTCAAAGTTTGAAGGTCTAGAACTAAAACATTAACCTCCTTTCTCTTTATAGGTGGATTGGATCTGCTGTGTATTTCAAATATTTTGCTTTTATTTTGACCCATCAAACCTTAGCTTTGAGCATCTCCTAGTGGTAACAACCATTTTTACTGTTAGCAAAATTGCTCTCCTGCAGCTCATCTCCAACATTTCAATGTGGGAACAGAGCACAGTAGTTTGAGGCAAATAATAAAACTTGATTTGTTCATACTTAGAAGGGTGAGGCAAAACAAAAATCACAGAAAACTGCATATTCAAAAATATATCAAATAACTGAAATCTGATACAATATTTACTTATTCAGGAAAGAGTGCTGTCATGGAGGCAAGGAGAATACCACATTCTGGAAGAATTGTGGGAATGAGAGTTCTGAATCCAGGATCAATTTGGAATACTGGAAGGGAGCCCTCACCATCTGGGACCAATGAGAAGTAGATGTCAGGTATTGGAAGGAGTGCCTAAACGTGGGAAGAATATAAAGGATTTATCACTATGGGAGTAATAATGAAGGGATTCTGGCATTTGGGAATACTGGCAGGAGGGAGGCCTGACAGTAACAGCAGGTAGTTTGCAGGTTTGGCAGTGCTGGCAAGGGGATGTTGCATGCGCTTGGGGGGAATTCCCAAGTACTGTGGAGTAGCTATGGGGAATCTCTAGGTCTGGAAGCACTGGGGCAGGAATCACAATACAAAAGTACTGTGGAGAGGGTTTGTCTCGGCAGGTATGGGTAACAGAAGCTGCGGGATAGAGAAGCCAGGAACAGGTAGAGCAAGGTTAGAAGCATTAAGGGGGTGGAGGTAGAATTTGATCACACCTCTATTTGGCCTCCTTCAGGTCTTAACTGTGTTCTGTGTTACCTTTACCCCTGAGCTGAGAACAGTTTTAAGGGCCCTCTTGTGTTTGCAGAAAGTTGACAAATGGTGTAAAATCTCAAAGTACTCGAAGCAACTTAAAATTGGTCTCAGTTAGTGGCCGGCGTATCAGCAGGAAAGCTATATCTTAGATTGGGGAAAAGGCATGGAAGCTAATGGCAAGAAAAATTGGCATGAGGCCTGTAGGTAAGGTGGGTCTGATGAAAGCTCAAGGTTTTACAGTGAAAGGAAAGGAGAGCTTATAAATTGAAGTACCAGAAAACGCTAACCAATGGATGACCAGACAAGTTGAGGGAAGTGGGGAGAAGGGGTAATTAAGTATTCCAGGAAATAAGGATAGCATAGGTATGTATTTCATAATGAAATTAAAATGTTTAACATTCTTATTTGACATTAGAAATTTCAGTTACTGACAAAAGCAAATGACATTAAACAAATGGTTACAAATAATGGAATTAGCACATAAGATTAATGAAGCAGCAGGATCAAGGAAATTAATGCTCCTTCCCACTGCTGCCTCTGCCCTTAAAGCTGTTTATTGACTTTCAACAACAATTTTCTTTTCAAAGTTTTTTATGCAACTTTATAAATAAATTAAAAAATCTAATTGGTGGAAGTGTCAGGTCAAAGAGCAAATAGGTGGATGGGAATAGAGGTTGATGTAGAGGTCAGGAGCAAGGTGAGAAGGAAGTTATGGAGGGCAAGTAACTACATGAGATTGGGGGGGGTGGTGGAAAGAGGGGAAGGGGAGAGGGGGAGTTGCATGTATTTTGGAGGGTAAAGGCAAAGACAAATGGAGTCCAGTACTTTTTATCCAATGCTGGGAAGCTGTCAAGGTGCCAGGAAAGAAGATATGTGAATGTCTTTTTACAGTGAAGAAAAAAGGAATGACAGGAGGGTTTTTTTCTGAAATTCCCATAAAGCACCACTACACCCCCAGCTCCATACATTGACTTCAAGCATACTTAGAGTGAGTTTGTCATCAGTAAAGGCTCATCTGACTTAACTCATTCTCTTAGTCACAACTTGACTCTATACTGTCCTGCAATAACTCTCAAGAACACCCAAAAAACTAGAAGAACAGAAACCCTGAGTTACTCACCTTATTCCTATAAGGAAAGAAATCAACATAGAGCAGATAGGATCTGCTATCATAAGGCCATAGTTTTGCATCAGAAGGGCAGATATTATTACACCTATACTGCCAAGTGTGTCTGCTACAATATGCAGAAAAACTCCTATAATGAAAAAAAGGGGAAGAATAAATTATTTATGCTTTCAAGCAATACCATTTTTGGTAAATAAATATTACTGAATGCCTCATACATTTAGAGAACAAAGAGCAAGTTTAAAAAAGTCTTGGATTGCTTATCAGTTTTTCTGACAAAGGAATAGTGAAGCTCAGTTCAGAGTGTTAGCGGCAATTTTACTTCAAAATTATCAATTCACAAACCTTCTAAAATCTGTTTATTGGATCCTTTTGCTTGTAGTGTATCACACTGGTAATCTTCTGTACAGAAAAATATAGTGCCTATAGTTACAAAACTACAATATATGCATTGATAGAAGATAGTGAGTTACAAGGCAGTTGCATAATTGAGTGTTTCAGGAGATGTCAAAGAATAGTTTGTGGCATATAAATCTTGAAGTCCATTTTCTTAGCTTGGTCACTGGTTTGGTAGCAACAGTTAATTATTTGTGAAACAATTACTCAAATGGTAACTCGAAATCAATAAAAGGAATCATAGAGTTAAATGGCTTCATTCTATGCCTTAATGACTATGGATATCATTACTGATCACACAGCTGGAGTAGAGGAACTACACTTAGAATAGTGAAAAGGGCAGGAATGTTTTAAGTTAAAATTGTAATGTGGTCACCCAAATTGAGCTAAATTTACACTTAGCTATTACCTTAAAGAACACTGCAGGTGCTAACTGGATTTATAGTTTTATGTATTCTGTAATCTATCGGCGTCTTAAATAAACACAGTACCATCAACTGTAAGATTAAGAACCAGGTTGTTTTACAAGTAGTTCATAAATGTACATAAATAGACAAGTTTTTTTCCCCATGTTTAACCCTGGAAAAACCAAGAACTGCATGTTTCACTCATATGTTTTCCTTGGAATAACAGAACCAGAATGAGAAGCAGAAGGACTGATCTAATCTTTAAACATTGATAAAATCGTAAAATAGTCAGAAATGTGCTTCAAATCACAAGCTGCAAACTATATATTTAGCTGTTCCAATACAAGTTTTTCTCCCAAACATAGTAGTAGTTAGGATCTGGAATGCACTGCCTGAGTGTGTAGTGGAGGCATGGTCAATTGAGGCTTTCAAAAGGGAATTGGGTCATTATATGAAAAAGGAAAAATTTGCAGGGCTACAGGGAAAAGGTACAAGGTGAATTGCTCCTTCAGAGGTCCAGCACAGACACGACAAGCCAAATGGCCTCCTTCTGTGCTGTAACTATTCTATGATAGTAATTAAAATACAATTTTGCCCCCTTCTGGTTCTTAAAGGCATTGAGTTGTGCTGATGCATGATTGTGTGGACCACCCACCTTCCAAAACTTCACCAAAATGGCACTGCTTACGTATAGCTTGACAGTCAATTCCAGGAGGCCATCTGAACCAAATTCTACTCTTTCTTCCCAGACATTCCCATTTCATACACCCAAGATATCAATGAGGAATAAGAATTCGAGCCAATTTGACCATCTCCACGTAGTGGCTAGGTGTACTACGAACTGAAAACAGCTGGCTGGATAAAATCAGCTCCCAGAAATCAACCCAAAAGTCTGGAAGATCTGTGTGACTCATTATCACAATGTGATGGTGTACTTATCCACTGGACCATTAGGTAGTTCTTAAGATTGCACTTAGGTTTATGCCAAGTCAGTCTACAACATGTCTCCATATTGCAATATGATCACTAAACTAAGATCATGCATTGCTTTGGGTCATAATTTCATTCTGATCCAGAGGGAATTGGTTGTACTTGTTCACAGAACATTAAAAGCAGCACTTCAGCTTGATACAGCAGTTAAAAGAAACCTCAATCTTAGGTTCTCTCTGAATAGGTATAATATAAAAGCCAAGAGATAATGGTGAGCCCATATAAAACCTTAAGATCACAGAGTACAGTGTGCAAAATAGGCTCCATATTATTGGAAGGATATGGAGGCTTAAAGAAGAATACAATACAGTAGATTCACTAGAATGCTGCCAGATATGAGGAATTAAGAAAAGCTTAAAAATATGTTCATTAGAATAACGCATACTATGCAGTGATGTAATAAGTGTTTAAAATTATGGAAGGATGAGATAGATAGACCATTGGCTCCAGTCGTTGTAAGGCCAAGATCAAGGGGGCACAGAAACAAGTTTAAAAGTGAGAGATGTTTAGGAACTGAAGATGGAAGACTTCTTCAGAGAGCTGAGAGGCTATGAGCTTCACTTCTAGGCATATTAGTTGATACAGAAATTGTCAATATTCAATATTAGATGAAAAGGTGGAGGAAGGGGTTTTCAGGGATATGGGAACAAGCCAAGTAAATGTGATTAGAACTATTTGCTTGTGTAGATGGCATGGATCAGATGGCATGTTTTCCTGGTATGCGACCTGGCCAACATTTCAGAATCAGTCATAACCTGGGCACAAATCCACTGGTTTCCTTAACTATGTTTCATAATCACCAATTATCTGATAATTGACACATAACAAAAATTAATCTGCTTTAACATTGCATAATAATGGTGATGAGCTTAGTGGACCACACACCAGAGATAAATCCAAGGACAGAAACTAAGCACCGTTTGTTTTATTGGCAATAAAGTATTCACCCATTGCAACTGTAGATGCATAGAGAACTGGTATTGCATTACTCACCATGATGGTGCTCCTGAGAATGTGAATGCCCATGCCCATGGCTGTGATCATGGCTATGTAAAGATTTGTGTCCGTGACTGTGCCCGTGCTCTCCGTGACCGTGCCCATGCTCTCCATGACTGTGTCCGTGATTCAGTCCAGGAATTCCTCCATTGAAGAGCGAGTGACTATGGCCATGACCTAATGCAACAAACAAAACAGATTGTTAAAACCGACATGTTTGAACTTAATATAAAACTTACATATAAGTATACAAATCATTTGACCTGTAAATCGTTTTATGTACGCTAATTGCACACTGCAACATAAAACTAAAAAAAAAAAACACTGGGAGCACTGCTCCCAATGCGGTCTCTTCTACATTGGAGACACCAAACGCTGACTGGGTGATCGCTTTGAGGAACACCTTCAGTTTGTCCGCAAGCATGATCCAGACCTTCCTGTCACTTGCCATTTCAACACACCATCCTGCTCTCAAGCCTACATGTCCGTCCTTGGCCTGCTGCAATGTTCCAGTGAAGCCCAATGAAAACTGGAGGAACAGCACCTCACCTTCCGATTAGGCACTTTACAGCCTTCCAACCTTAACATTGAGTTCAAAGCGTATTTTGATTCTCTATTCTAACTTGCTTTCAGGTTAAAGGTAAATAGGAGAAATATTTTACAGATTGATAAAAAGACCAGTAGGAAATTTAAAAACAAATTGAAAAACTGATTAAATAAAAGAGAGATGCAGGGCCAGGCGATGTGTTATAGCTGCATGCTGGGGGAGCGGGTGGACCCCATAATGGTCCCCAGTGACCACATCTGGCGCAAATGTTGGTTGCTACAGGAACTCCAGCTCAGATTTGATGAGCTGGAGTCTGAACTTTGGACACTGCGACACATCAGGGAGGGGGAGAGTTACCTGGACACTGTGTTTCAGGACACAGTCACACCCCTTAGATTAACTACCTTAAATTCGGCCAGTGGTCAGGGACAGGAGAGTGTGACTATGAGTGAGGCAGGTAGAGGGATCCAGGAAGTAGCACTGCAGGAGCATCAGCCCTTGCCCTTATCCAACATGATCGAGATTCTTACTCCCTGTGTGGACAAGAGCAGGGACTGTAGGAAGGATGAGCAAACTGACCATAGCACCTTGGTACAGGGAGCCATTCAAGTGGGGGGAGAAAAGAGAAATGTGGTCGTAATCGGGGATAGTATAGTTAGGGGAATAGATACTGTTCGCTGCAGCCAGCATCGAGAGTCCCCGAAGGCTGTATTGCCTACCTGGTGCCAGGGTTAAGGATATCTCATCTAGGCTGCAGGGGAACTTGGAGTGGGAGGGAAAAGATCCAGTTGTCGTGGTCCACGTAGGTACCAACCATACAGGTAGAATGGGGAAAGAGATTCTGCTGACGGAATACGAGCAGCTAGGGGCTAAATTAAAAAGCAGAACCACAAAGATAATAATCTCTGGATTACTACCTAAGCCACGAGCTAATTGGCACAGGGTCAATAAGATTAAAGAGGTAAATATGTGGCTCAAAGATTGGTGTGGGAGAAATGGGTTCGCATTCATGGGACATTGGCACCAGTATTGGGGAAAGAGGGAGTCTTTCCGTTTGGAAGGGCTCCACTTGAATCATGCTGGGACCACTGTCCTGGCAAATCGCATAGCTAGGGTTGTAGATAGGGCTTTAAACTAAATAGTGGGGAGGAGGGTTCAGTTGCATGGAAATATAAAAAATCAAAGTTTAAGGAGAGGGTACGAGTGCAGGTTAGTGACAAGGCTGATGGTTACCAAAAAGTGAAAAGGAGGGTCAGAGTGTGTGAACGCCATATTGGACCAAAGAATCATATAAGAGTAGGGAAAATTGACAAAAGGGCAAACTTAAAGGCTTTGTATCTGAATGCGCATAGCATTCGGAATAAAACTAATGAGTTAACAGCGCAAAGAGAGATAAATAAGTATGATTTGGTGGCGATTACGAATAAGCGGTTACAGGGAGAACAGGTTTGGGAGTCGAATATCCAAAAGGTAGTCAGTGTTTCGGAAGGATAGGCAGGAAGGAAAAGGAGGTGGTGTAGCTTTGTTAGTAAAGGAAGAGATCAGTGCTATAGTGAGGAATGATGTAGGCACTAGAGAACAAGATGTAGAGTCAGTCTGGGTAGAAATAAGAAATAGCAAGAGAAAAAAATCCCTGGTGGAAGTAATCTATAGGTCCCCAAACAGTAGTTCAGCAGTAGGGCACAGTAAAAACCAGGAAATACTGGGAACATGTAAGAAAGACATGGCAATTATCATGGGTGATTTTAATATGCAAATAGACTGGACTAATCAAATTGGCAAGGGCAGCCTCGAGGGAGACTTCATAGGATGTATTAGATATTGTTTCTTGGAGCTATGTGTTGTGGAACCAACCAAGCAGCAGGCTATTCTGGATCTGGTTTTGTGTAATGAGATGGGATTAATTAATGATCTCATAGTAAAGGATCCTCTAGGGAAGAGTGATCATAGCATGATAAAATTTCAAGTTTGGTTGAGAGCAATGAACTTGAGTCCCACACTACTGTTCTGGAGTTAAACAAAGGTAACTACATAGGAATGAGGGTAGATTTGGCCCTAGTGGACTGGGCAGAAAGATTACAAGGTAGGACAGTTGATGAACAGTGGCAGATATTTAAGGAGATATTCAATTCCTCTCAAGTAAAATACATTCCAAAGTGAAAGATAGATGTTAAGAGGGGGGAAAAAGCATCCGCGGCTAAGCAAGGAAGTTAAAGGCAAAAACTAAGGCATGCCAAATTGCAAAGGTCAGTGGCAGGCTGGAAGATTAGGAAACTTTTAAAGATCAACAAAGGGATAATAAAATATAATAAAAAGAGCAAAGATAAATTATGAAAGAAAACTAGCACAAAATGTAAAAACTGATAGCAAAAGCTTCTACAAGTATAAAAAAGGAAAGAGAGTAGCTAAAGTGAATGTTGGTCCCTTGGAGGATGAGACTGTGGAGTTAATAGTGGGGAACGCAGAAATGGCAGAGACACTTAATCAATATATTGCCTCAGTTTTCACAGTGGAGGACACTAGTACCACACCAATAGTAACAGGTAGTGCAGAGGGTATAGAGAAGTAGAAACTTAGAACAATCACCATCACTGGAGAAAAAGTACTGAGCAAACTATTGGGATTAAAGGGTGACAAGTCCCCAGGACCTGATGGCCTACATCCCAGGGGCGCAAAGGAAGTGGCAGCGGAGATAGTGGATGCATTGGCTATAATATTCCAAAATTCCCTGGGTTCAGGAAAGGTTCCAGTGGATTAGAAAAATACTAATGTAACGCCCCTTATTCAAAAAAAAAAAAGGGGGGGGGCGCAGAAAGTAGGAAACTATAGACCAGTTAGTTTAAGGTCTGTCATTGGGAACTTGTTGGAATTCATTACTAAGGAAGTAGTAATGAGGTAGTTGGAAAGTCAAAATGCAATCCATCAGAGTCAGCATGGTTTTGTGAACTGTAAATATAGTGTTTGACTATTTTCCTAGAGTTCTTTGAAGATACGACAAGCAAAGTGGACAATGGGGATCCTGTAGATGTAGTATATCTGGACTTACAGAAAGCCTTTGATAAGGTGCCACACAAAAGATTAATACACAAGATAAGATCACACTGAGTTAGGGGTAATACATTAGCTTGGATAGAGGATTGGCTAACCAACAGAAAGCAGAGAATCGGGATAAATGGGTCTTTTTCTGGATGGCAAGCTGTAACTAATGGGGTGCCACAGGGTTCGATCCTTGGGCCCCAACAATTTATAATCGATATTAATGACTTAGATTCAGGGATAGAAGGTACTACAGCTAAATTTGCAGATGACACCAAAATAGGTGGGAAAATAAATTGCAATGAAGAAATAAGAAATTTACAAACGGATATGGACAGGTTAGGTGAATGGGCCAAAATTTGGCAGATGGAGTTTAACATGGATAAGAGTGAGGTTATCCATTTTGGTCGGAAGAATAAAAAGGCGACTTGTTATTTAAATGGAGAGAAACTTCAGAATGCTTCAGTGCAGAGGGATCTGGGTGTCCTTGTGCATGAATCGCTGAAAGCTAGTATGCAGGTACAGCAGGTAATAAAGGAGGCAAATGGAATTTTGGCATTTATTGCTAAAGGAATAGAGTATAAAAATAGAAAAGTGTAGTTGCAACTGTACAAGGCATTGGTGAGACCACACCTGGAGTTCTGTGCACAGTTTGGTCCCCTTACTTGAGGAAGGATGTAGTTGCTTTGCAGGCAGTTCACTAGATTGATTCTAGAGATGTGGGGCTTGTCTTATGAGGAGAGACCGAGCAGTTTAGGCCTATGTTCGCTGAAGCTTAGAAGGATGAGAGGAGATCTAATTGAGGTATATAAGATGCTAAAGGGAATAGAAAAAGTAGACGTGGAGAGGATGTTTCCCTTTGTGGGGCATTTTAGAATGATAGGCCATAGTTTTAGACTAAGGGATGGTAGATTTAAATCAGAAATGAGGAGGAATTACTTTTCCCAAAGGGTCGTGAATCTGTGCAATTCACTGCCACAGAGTGCAGTGGATGCTGGGATACTGAATAAATTTGAGGAGATAGACAGATTTTTAATTATTAACGGATTAAAAGGTTATGGGGAGAGGGTGGGAAATTGGAGTTGAGGCCGAAATGAGATCAGTCATGATTGTATTGAATGGCGGGGCAGGTTCGAGGGGCTGAATTGCCTACTCCTAGTTCTTATGTTCAACTTCAGACCATGAACTCTCTCCTCTATCCTCACCCCTCTTTCAAACCCTTTTTTTTTATCCACTTTTATCCCTTTCACCTCATTTTCTCTTTTTTTCCCCACCACCATCCCCAAAAGCCATCTGTTACTTGTTCCATGTTCTTTCACACAGTGCTTACCTTGTTCTATTCTGCTTTCTTACCTTTATGCCACTATCAGCACCATTATTAGCCCTTAGCACTACCATTAACACTCCCTTTATCCTTATGTTCACGACATCTTTGTCAATTTCTCCTTTGTCCCCACCTATCGCTGGTGTTCCATCCATCTTCACCTGCTCCACCCCACTTAAACAGTATAAATTTCACATTTCTACTTCTCTTTCGCTCTGAAGAGTCATATGGACCTGAAACATTAACTGTTTCTCTCTCCACAGATGTTCCCAGATCTGCTGAGTTTTCCCAGCATTTTCTGGTTTTGTTTCATATTTACAGCACCTGCAATATTTTGCTTTTATCTGGAAGCACATGGAGTCACTTTACCAGATCTGTTTAAAAAAAAGTGGCATGTTGATCACCTGCATCTTAGGCCTGAATCAGGTCTCTAGAATTTCAGCTTGTATAAATAGAGGAGGTTTTGCAGATGCTGAAAGTAAGTAGCACAAAGGTGCAGCTTGACTGACTGCAGTGAGGCAGAGTGCTTAACTTTGGGAATTTTGAGAGAGGAGGAACTGTTTTTGTCTTTTACACAAAAAGGAGTGGTCCAAGCGAGGGAGCAGCAGACAGTGAGACCAGAGAGCTGAAGCTCAGAGGAACTAATTAGGTAAGCAGGTGATTGATTGGTTCCTGAGTTTTAATGCTTTTTTTCTCCAAACTGGGGCAATTATTTAAACTGGTACTGAGGAGATACAAGTATTTATTATATTTATAGCTTAACTAGTTAAACTCCTTAATAAATACAAATAATTGTTTCTAAACTTGAAACCTAATTAGTTAAATAAACAATAAAGATGGCACAGCAGGTGAGATGTTGCAGCTGTAGCATGTGGGAGCTTCTGGAAACCAATATGATCCACAACAAACACATCTGCAGTAAGCGGCTGCAGCATGAGGAACCTTGGCTCAGAGTTGAAGAGCTGGAGTCTCAGCTTCGAATACTGCAATAGATGAAGCTGGGAAAAAGCTACCTGGATATTTTGTTCCAGGAGACAATCACAACCCTTAACTTAGGTACACCGCATTTAAGCAATGGTCAGGCATAAGAGGGTGTGGCTGAAAGAGAGGCAGGCAAGGGGATCCAAAAAGTACTAATTGAGAAGCATCAACCCCTGCTGGGTGCAACAGGTTTGATGTTCTTACAGCTGTGTGGATGAGAACAGGGAGGTATTCAGGATGAGCAAACTGCCCACGGCAAAATGTTGCAGCAGTCCATTCAAGTGGGGGAGCGAAAAGGAATATAGTAGCAGGGGACAGAATAGTTAGTTGGGTAGAGTTCTCTGCAGCCAAGAGCCTGAGTCCAGAAGGCTGTGTTGCTTGCCTGGTGCCAGGGTTGTGGACATCTCAGGACTTTTTTTTTCATTCACAGGATGTGGGCTTTGCTGGCTGGACCAGCATTTATTGCCCATCCCTAGTTGCCCTTGAGGTGGGGGTGGTGAGCCTTCTTGAATTGCTGCAGTCCATGTGGTGTAGGTACACCCACAGTACTGTTAGAAAGGGAGTTCCAGGATTTTGACCCTGTGACAGTGAAGGAATGGCAATATATTTCCAAGTCAGGATGGTAAGTGACTTGGAGAACTTCCAGGTGGTGGTGTTCCCATGCATCTGCTGCCCTCATCCTTCTAGATGGTAGTGGTCATGGGTTTGGAAGGTGCTGTCTAAGAACAGAATCTGGGGAGGGGAAGAATTCAGTTGTCCTGGTTTATGTAGGTATCAAAGACATAGGTAGGAATAAGAACTGAATATTTAAGGGTATTTGACATTTTGGAAGAAGAAAGGAAAAGGAGGTGGGATAGCTCTTTTATAAAGTGAGAAATGATCTTGGCCAGAGAATCTAGGTATAGAATTAGTTTGGACGGAGTTAAGAAATAGCAAAGGAAAGTTACTGGTGGGAGTAATTTATAGTCCCCCTAACAGTAAGTACATTGCAGGGCAGAGTATAAATCAAGGGCTTATAAGAAAGGTGCTACAATGATTGTGGGCAATTTTAATCTTCATATAGAATAGACTAATCAAATTGGCAAAAGTAGCCTGGAGGATGAGTTTGTAAAGTGTATTTGGGACAGTTTCTTAGAACAGAACATTCTGGAATCAATTAGGGAACAGGCTATTTTAGATGTGTAAATGAGTAACAAGACAAGATTAATTAATAACTTCTAGGTAAATGATCAAAACATGAGGGTGAGAAATGTGGAACTAGAGTAGTAAACTTAAATAAAGACAACCACAAGGGTATGAAGTCAGAGTTGGCTACAGTGGACTAGGAAAATAGGTTAAAGGTAGATGGTAGAGAAGCAATGACAGATATTTAAGGAGATACTAAGATTATGTAAATGGAGGAGGCACCACTGATGGCTAACTAAGTAAGTTAAGAATGGTATCAAATTGAAAGAAAAGACATACAATGCTGCAAAGATTAGTGGTAGGCCAGAAGATTGGGAACATTTTAAAAATCTACAATTAAGGAGGTAGTAGCAAGAAATCAAGCAGAGTAGAATCAACATGGTTTGGTGACAGGGAAATCATGTTTGACAAATTTATTAGATATGTCTGATGACATAACAAGCAGGGTAGGTAAAGGGACACCAGTAGATGTTGTACATTTGGATTTCCAAAAGACATTCGATAAGGTGCCACATATGAGGTTACTGTACAAGATAACAGCTCATGGTGTTGGGGGTGATATATTAGCATGGATAGAGCATGGATATCTAACAAGAAACAGAGTTGGGACAATTGGGTCATTTTCATGTTGGCAAACTAACTAGTGGAATGCCACAGGGATTGGTGCTGGTGAATCAACTATTTATTCATGATTTGGATGAAGAGACCAACTTATATAGCCAAATTTGTTGACAATACAAAGGTAGGTAGGAAAGCAAGATGTGAGGAAGATATAAAGTCTACAAAGGGATATAAATAGGTTAAGAGAGGGGAGAAAAATTTGGCAGATGGAATATAATGTGGGAAAATGTGAGGTTGTCCACTTTGGCAGGAACAATAGATAAACAGGATATTATTTAAATGAAGAGAGATTGCAGAATGCTGCAGTATATAATGATCTGGGTGTCCTTGTACATGAATCACAAAAAGTCAGCATGTAGATACAGCAAGCAATTACGAATGTTGATAGAATATTGGCCTTTATTGCAAGGGGGATGGAGTATAAAAATAGGGAAGTCTTGCTACAACCACAGTGCATTGGTGATACCTAGAGTACTGTACAGTGCTGGTCTTACAGAGGGATATACTTGCAATGGAAGCAGTTCAGAGAAGGTTCACTGGACAGATTCCTGGGAAGAAGGGGTTGTCTTATGGGGAAAGGTTGAGCAGGTTGGGCCTATACTCATTGGAATTATAACAATGAGAGGTGATCTTATTGAAACATATAGATTCCAAGGATGCTTGACAGGGTGGAAGTTGGGATGTTTCCTCTTATGGGAGAATCTAGAATTTGGGGGGGGACCACAATTTTAAAATAAGGGGTCTCCAATTTAAGACAGAATGAGGAGGAATTTCTTCTCTGATAGTCATCAGTCTTTGGAATTCTCTTCTACAGAGCAGTGGAGCCTGGGTCATTGAATATGCGCAAGGCCGAGTTAGATAGATTTTGATCTACAAGGGAGTCAAAGCTTGGTAGGAAAGCAGGGGTAAGGCCACAATGAGATGAGTCATGATCTTACTCAATACTGGAGTAGGCTTGATGCACTACATGGCCTACTCCTGCTGCTATTTATGATCTTATGGATTGATTGAAAGCAGATTTACATTTCAAGTAAATTACTGATTTTAACTGTGTACAATAAACAAAAAGGAAGATTAAGAGTGGAAAGGGAATACCTGCCAGGGAAGATGTCAGTGGAATGGAATACTAACATTTGTATGGGAGAAGGAACAAGGAGTCTTATTTCACTCCCTCAAGGGAAAGTATTTTACTGAGGTTTAAGTCTGGGGCTCCTCCTAGTGGCACAATGTGTAAATGCAAAACTCAGGCCAAGAGCACATGAAATGTCAAAGATTGATAAAAAATCATTACACAGGAGACCATTCAGCCCACCGAGTCCATGTTGGCTCTCTGTGGACCAATCCAGTCAGCCCCATTTCCCCACTCTATCCCTGTAGCTCTGCAAGTTTATTTTCCTCAGGGGCCTGTCCAATTTCCTTTTGAAGTCATTCATCATCTCCACTTCCATCACACTCATAGGCAGAGTTTTCCAGGTATTTACGACTCACTGCGTAAAAAAAATTCTCCCCCACATCTCCCTTGCACCTCTCACCCTTCTGCATCTTGAATGGTTGAGGTAAATGTACATCTTATCACATATTAGTGTATCAATGCACTACAGTATGGATTGTCTCAGACTCAAGTATAAATTCCAATTAATTGTTATATCATCAACATCCTGTTGCCTTTGAGAAATACTTCCATTTTACAAGTAGGCTACCAATTCTGGATGATGATACCCTTTTGAATATGTCACTTTCAACAATTTACGCAGCAAAACTCATCTGATGCCACTATACAATTCTCATTGAAACCCCCTTTTTGCCACATATACATTACAAAGGTGCATAACTCTCTGGTTAGATGGTACAATTCATTGGAAAAGGAGTCAAATGCTGGTCAGCAACTCTCTCACAGGAACAAAGGCCAAAGTAGAGGGAGAATCATAACAGGATGGCAGTCAGGTCTGGTGCCTGCTTGTTTTTATTTATTTGTTGACAAGATGTGGGCACCACTGGACAGGCCAGCATTTATTGCCCACCCCTAACAACCTTAGAGAAGGTGGTGGTGAGCTGCTTTCTTGAATTACTGCAGCCCCCGTTAGGGAGTTCCAGGATTTTCACCAGCAACAGTGAAGGAACATGATATAGTTCCAAGTAAGGATGGTGTATGGCTTGCGAGGGAACTTGCAGATGGTGGTGTTCCCAAGCATCTGCTGCCCCTGTCCTTCAAGATGTTAGAGGTTGCTGGTTTAGAAGGTGCTGTAAAAGAGCCTTGGTGAGTTGCTGCAGGGCATCTTATAGATGGCACACACTGCTGCCATTGTGCATTGGTGGCAGAGGAAGTGAACGTTTAAAATGGTGGTTAGGATGCCAAACAAGTGGCTGCTTTGTCCTGGATGGTGTCAAGCTTCTTGAGTGGTGTTGGAGCTGCACTCATCCAGACAAATGAAGAGGATTCCATCAAGCTCCTGACTTGTGCCTGTAGGTGTTGGACAGGCTTTGGGGAATCATGTGGTGAGTTACTCACTGCAGAATTCCTAGCCTTTGACCTGTTCTTGTAGCCCCACAGTATTTTTAAGGCTGGCCCAGTTCAGTTTCTGGTCAATGATAACCCTAGGAAGTTGACAGAGGAGGTAACGCAAGGGACGATGGTTAGATACTCCCTTGTTGGAGATGATCATTGTCTGGCACTTGTATGATGCGCAAGTTACTTGCCACTTGTCAGCCCAAATCTGGGTATTGTCCAAGTCTAGCTGCATATGGACACAGACTGCCTCAGTATCCAGGGAGTCACAAATGGTGCTGAATATTGTGCAATCATCTGTGAACAATCCTACTTCTGACCTTATGGAGAGAAAGTCATTGACGAAGTTCAGTGGCAAGCAACATTTGCATCACACATGCCAGACAATAACCATCTCCAGCAAGAGAGAATCTAACCATTTCCCCTTGACACTCAATTGCTGAATCCTTCTTTATCACAACATCCTGGGGTTATTACTGACCAGAAACTGAACTGGACCAGCCATATAAATACTGTGGGGCTACAAGAACAGGTCAGGGGATGGAAATTCTGCTGTAAGTAACTCACTTCCTGACTCCCCAAAGCCTGTTCACCATCTATAAAAGCACAAGTCAGGAGTGTGATGGAATACTCTACTTGCTTGGACAATGGAGCTTCAAACTCAAGAAGCTTGACACCATTCAGGACAAAGCAGCCTGCTTGATTGGCACCCCTCTTTGGCCACTCTCTTTATTCCAAGATGACAGTTGGCACTCGACGATGGAAACAAAAAGGGGTCATTTTAACCCAACTCATCAAGTGGAAAACCCACAAGGTGAGATGAAATGCCATTTTTACACATACCCCCACCCTAGTTTCAAACAGATAGGTTAGTTTAACACTGCCCCCAAAGCATCTTTGCTAGTTTTCTGGGACATGTGTAAGTAACATTGAAGTATGAGTAACATTGAAGTTTTGTCAATGAGAGCAGCAAGTTGATTGGGTGTGATGCCCTGACAGTCAAAAAAACCTGTTAACATTTTCTGACCTGGCTCGTTCACAAATAACTCAAGCAAAGGATGTAGATATCTGTGCAAGCTTAGGCCAGCAAAAATCAGCACATCTAATTTGCTGATTCTGAGCTATGTTTTTACCCCATTTGGTTGGGGATGGGGTCTGGGGCATGAGATGGAAAATTAAGAGAAAATGCAGGAACTTGAGCAAGTCAGAACTGACAAATTGTTGTTTCTAAAATATTAAATATAACTAAACACTTCAGACTGAAAGTAACTCCATTTACTAGTGTCTCTCGAAAATGTTCCTTCCCATGATAGTGTCTTTACCTACTCAAAGAAACTAACAATTTGAACACTTGCAGGCTACCTGCAAGTTAACAGAACTGTTCCCTTACCACCATCATGAGAATGTCCATGGCCACCGTGTTTAAATACAAAAATGCCAACCAAATTCACAAGAAACCCAAGCACAGAAATAGACAGCAGCCGGTCGTGATGTACTTCAGGGGGTTCCAGGGCTCTCTGAAAGAAAAATAATCCGAGATGAAAGGAAACTAAAGGTTGATACAGTCTGATAGATAGAAGAATGAGAGGGGGCATAAGTTCCATTCCATATTAAGAATGTCCGATTTCTAGCATGTTGCTACACTGGGTTCAATTCAAATACCATTCAACTGCAGTCAGGAATGTATAAAGGCCTTTATTATTTACTTTTGGGAGAAAAGGGTTTTTTTTTTGTTTGCAAACCGACTGACAAAACACTAGAAAAATTCTGCATCAGAAAGTAGTAGTTGTGTTTTCTAGCAATGTTGTTAAAGGCTTTATTTTATTGTCATATGTACACTGATGACACCCAGCTCTACCACATTATCACTTCTCTTCACTGTCTTTAAATTACCACACTGCTTGTTTGACTGCCATTACTGGATATGAGAAATTTCCGCCATTTAATAATCAGGGAGGCCAAAACCATTGTTTTTGGTCTCCATCCCTCTCCCTGGTAACTTTCTTAAGCTAGATCAGACTGTTCACAACCCTGGTGTCATATCCAATTCAGATGAGCTTCCAACCACATATCCTGCCATCACTATGGCTGCCTATTTGAACGTTCATAAGTTTGTCCAACTCCACCCCTGCCTCAGCTCATCTGCTGTCAAAAGCCTCACCTGTGTCTTTGTTACCTCTACACTTAATTATTCCAACACACTGCTGGCTAGCCTCCCACATACCACCCTCTGTAAACTTGAGGTCATCCAAAACTCTGCTGCCCATGTCCTTACTCACATAAAGTTCTGTTCATCCATTAAGCCACGGCTATTAATTTACACCAGCTCTTGGTCAAGCAACGCCTCATCCTCGCTTTCAAATCCTTTATGATCTCATACCCTCTCCATCCCTGTAATCTCCTCCAGTCCAATAAACACACCCCCTCCCCGAAGATATCTGCACTCATCTAATTCTGCCATCTTAAGAATCACAAATTTTAACTGCTCTATCATTGTTGCCTTGGTCCTAAAAACTGGAATTCGCTCCGTAAACCATTCCTCTCCTACGCTCTGTCTTCCTTTAAGATGCTCCTTAAAACCTACCTCGCTGACCAGTTTTTTGCCCATCTGCACTTATAACTACTTCATGTCTCCCCTGTTGTTGCAGGGGAAAGTGTAGGTTCATCGGGTGTTCACTGATGCCTTTGGGAAGGTTGTCCAGATTGTTTGTAATGTCTCTCTTGACAGCATAACAACCCCTTCTGCTCTATGTCCTGCATGAAGTAGACCGCTCCAAAAGAAAGTGTATCCTGCTCTTATTTCTTCAAGCTGACCTTCTCCTCTTCAACTTGTCTCCCTAAGATTGGCTATTTCAACTATTTGTAACCACTGTACTGTAACCAGGATACATTTTCTTTTGGAGCAGTCTACCTCCTACAGGACATAGAGAGGAAGGGGTTGCTTCATTGTCAGGAGAGACATTACAAACTAATCTGGACAACCTTCCCAAAGGCATCAGTGAACATCCGATGAGCCTACACCTTCCCCTGTAACAACATGGGAGACACGAAGTGGTTTTAAGTGCAGATGGGCAAAACTTGGTCAGTGAGGTAGGTTTTAAGGAGCATCTTACAGGAAGAAAGAGAGTAGGAGAGGAATGGTTTCGGGGGTGAAGTCCAGTGCTTAGGGTCAAGGCAACAATGATGGAGCAGTTAAAATTTGGGATTCTCAAGATGCCAGAATGTTGGTGTGGAGAAAAATCAACCAGGGTTTCAGCTTAAGGTTCTTATTCAGTAACTACTGCCGACACCATGAGCACACAGATGCATTAGGAATTGGGCTTGGCTGTGATGGATGTTGCAATCGAAAAGCTCACTGGCAATTGCTGTGTAAGGTCAAAAAGAAAACTGAAGTACTACAGGGAGCATATGCTCAGAAGAAAGGAGGTAATGTCTTCGAGAGAGAAAAGTGGGAGCAAAGAAAAATGGAGGTCACTTCTGAAGATGATGCAACTGAATCTGTACAGTGAGGTATGAGCTGCCTTTTCTATTGCACACGTCATCAAAAATTATTTTTAAAATCTAGAAATACCCAGCAAAGAACCCTTCACCAAGCAACTGTTGTAAATTCCATATAAATCAAACAGACATTCACAATCTTCGGTTACAATTCAGATCTGACTATCAATGTATTCCTTTCAGGAACAGAGTGTAATTTGCTGGGAGTGAAATCCCTCAGCTGACATACAGTCAACCAACCTCTATTCCTTCTGAGAAAATGAAGAAGGCTGTGAAGATCAGAAATAATCCATTCACAAATCCAGCCAAAACTTCTGCTCGCACATATCTGCCAAAGGAAACAAGATGCAGGTGAAGGAAATGGATAACACCTTGCTACCACATGACCAGGAGGATCAACTGGTTTCTTCAAAATCAGTAAACACAACTGTTAAAAATAGAGTGTAAACAATTATGCGTCTTGCTCCAATTGCCCATTTTGTAATTCTTCTTCTGATGATATAGCTGAATCTGTACATTCAGATATCTACACATTGTTTGCATTGTCACAATCATAATGCAATCATCAACATAATGTTGACTTTGGGTTATGTTTTAATTTAGAGTAAAGGCGTTTCCAGTTTGTCTACTAAATTTAACCATTTCTTGATCCCAAACTTGAATAGATCACATTAGCATATTAATAATAGCATCAAACTGAAACCCCCAAGCAAAATTAAAATGTTACAGAAAAAAAGCAAAGGATCTGTCACATTGTGTTATTTGTGATGCTCATAGAACCCAAATGGGGTGGTGGTGGTGGTGGTGGTGGTGGGGGTGGTGGTGGTGGTGGTGGTGGTGGGGGTGGTGGTGGTGGTGGTGGTGGTGGTGGTGGTGGTGGGGGGGGGGGGAGAAATAATGTCAAATTTCTGTTTTACTTCAGACAAATAAAAACAAAAATCAACAGGTTAATGGCTTTTGCAGAGATGCAAGGGAGAGCTTAAAATTTATTCAGGAGATTAAAACAAACTTTCAGCTAGTTTGTGTTTCATTCTGTTAAGAGCTAGCAATGCGGCAATCATCCTAAAAGCCAATCATCAGCTGGAGGGAAAACAGGAGGAAGGCTTGACTGCCGAATATAGGTATCGCTATTCAATTTAACGTTAATAAGCCCACTTGCTCTTACCCATAGGAAAAGGTATCATTCGACCTCCATCTGGAGATCACAGATGCTGCCAGTCCAGCCAGAAGAGCTGTACAGTCAAAGAACATGTGGAACGAGTCTGAAATGAGACCTAAACTAAAGCACAACAGACAAACGTCAACGCATTTCCAATAGAACTCCATAGTTAATATAAAATTCAATTTCAGTCCATACAATGGAACTCAATCATATTTCAGACCACAATGAACTTCTCTCTTCCTCGCCCAAGACTGTTTGAAAGTGACACAGATCAGCCATGATTTCAGCAAATTTTAAAACAGGTTCAAGGGGCAGAATGGTCTACTCCTGTTGCTATGTAATAGGATGGTTACAGCACAGGAGAGCAATCAGCCCAGCCCATCTGTGCTTACTCTTCACAATAGCAACTCAGCCAGTCCATTCCCCACATTTTTCCCCATAGCCCTGCAAATTTTCTCTCTTCAGATAATAGCCAATATCCTTTTGAAAGCCACAATTGAAACAGCCTCCACCCCTCTCACAGGCAGCGTATTCCACATTCTAATTATTTGGCGCACAAAAAGGATTTTCTGCGTGTTGCAGTTTGTTCTTTTGTTGATCACCTTAAGATCAACGTCCTCCTATTCCTGACCCTTCTGCCAAAGGGAATAGTTTCCATTTACTCTGCATAATTTTGAATACCTCAATCAAGGTATTCTGGAAGGAGACCCAGTCCAACTTCTCCAATCTAACCACCTGACCGAAACCATTCATAAATCTTTTCCGCAACCTCTTTAAAGTTCCAAAGCAAGGGGTAACTCAGTTATTTCCTCTCCTTGAGAAAACACCTATCTTCAGGTTAGTCCTGAGGTCCAGAAAACAGGTGAAAATGGGGAGAGTGAAACCTTCCGATTCAGGTGAATAATCAAGAAGGAATAAATAAATATTCTTTTAACATACCCTGTTTAACCTCTCTCACCAACTTTTCAAAGGGCTACACAAAATTTCTAAGTATCAAAGCCCCAGTGATAAGGAAGAGGAATAGGAAGAACATTTATGTGAACGAAGTACTGCAGATGCTGGAAACACTCAGCAGACCAGGTTTGCACCCTTTGTTAGAACTTGTCCTCTTCACAGATGCTGCTGGATCTATATAACATCTTTTGTGTAATGTCACCAATCGCTTATCAAGTAGGCATTAGGAAAAGAGAGCTGAACTAGGGGAGAGCAAGAAGAATAAAGTGGAGACTCTGCAAAGGAATCAGTGGCAATATTACTAAACAGATTTCAAAAATGTCATTTGAATGTATGTCAGCTTAAAACAAAAACAGAAACAGAAACACCTGGAAAAACTCAGCAGGTCTGGCAGCATCAGCGGAGAACAGCACAGCTGACGTTTCGAGTCCTCATGACCGTTCAACAGTTCTGAACTGTTGAAGGGTCATGAGGACTCGAAACGTCAACTGTGCTCTTCTCTGCCGATGCTGCCAGACCTGCTGAGTTTTTCCAGGTATTTCTGTTTCTGTTTTGGATTTCCAGCATCCGCAGTTTTCTGCTTTTATCTCTATGTCAGCTTAAAGTTGCTTTCGCAATCGCTCCAGAGTGAAGCCAATCACTTCCATTCCCCTTTACATTATTTTTCTTTATTCATCCTTCATCCCCTCCCACCGATACTTAGCTCCCTCAAATCTCCACGGCAAGCTTCCCACATTCTTCAACTTTCCACACCATTAGCAGTGGCTCATTTGGTAGCAATTTGGCCTTCGTCAGAAAGTTGTGGGTTCAAGTCCCATCCCAGGATACTTTAGTGCAGAGTTGAGGGAGAACTTGGCTGTTGGAAGCCCCATTTGTTCTCCCAAGTGGACATATGAGACCTCAAGGCACTATTTTGAAGAAGAGCAAGGGACACATCCACCATGTCCCAGTTAATATTTATTCCTCAATCAGTATTCCAAAACACAGATTATCTGGTCATTATCACATTGATACTTGTGGGAGCTTGCAGTATACAAATAGGCAGCAGCATTGGCTACATTACAACAGTGACTACACTATGGCTAATGAAGTATTTTTCAAAAGGGTTTTGGGAAGCCCTAGCATCATGAAAGGCATGAATGGATGCAAGTCTTTCTTTTACTTTCATGCCACTGTCCCAAGTTGGCCTCTTTCTCAGATAGCCTACAATTTCCCTCAGTGCTGCTCTCAACCGAAAGCTACACAAAGACGCCCATAGCTGCCTTCCTATGAGCAGCAACTCTGAACGCCCCTATCCATTTCATCAACATCCTTCCTGTCCCAAACAGCCTTCCCAACATTGACTCTGATAGCAAATTGGCCCAGTGTCCCACTTTAACTGTCAATTTATTTGTGAACAAGGCTCTTGAAATGCACAAGCTCCCTATCAATGACATCATTAGTGTGGCCTTAACTGCTGTGGTGGCCTCAGCCTTCAGCACCAAATCACAGTTTGGTCTGTCCCCTACTCCCCCACCACCTTCTTCCCCTTTGAAAATCTTGCCTTGATCCACTCCCTCACCCCATTTAAATTCCTACCACCTACTCATAACAAACTAAGTTTCCCATCGTACCTACATGAAGACAAAAGTCAACACTGCCAATGCTGGAAATCTGAAATAAATACAGAAAATGCTGGAAATACTGAGGTCAGACAGCATCTATGAAGAGAAAAGCAGTTAATGTTTCAGGCCTGTGACCTTTCATCAGAACTGATGAAAGTTATCTTCATCACTTTCCTCAATCAGCCTCTGAATCGATCAACTTCTCTTCCTCAGTGATTGGCGGGGGGGGTGGTTTAAAAGCAATGGAGTAGTAGTATGGAGTGGAAAGGGGTTGAAACTAAATAGTGACAGCAGGGGATCAGATGTGGCAAATCAGAGGAGAAACAAGGCAAGAGAAAATGGTATTAATATGGGAAAAGATAAACAGACTGTGACAGGAAAGGACAGAAGAGTACAAATCTAAGAATAAAACAGCAGATAAGGCTAGACGTTACACAAATAATCAAAGGACAAAACCAAGGCTATGTATCTGAATGCACATGGCATTCAAAACAAAACAGGTGAACTGAATAGAAATATATATGAGCTGATAGACATTCCAGAGACATGGCTGCAGGATGACATTGATTGGGACCTGAATATTGAAGGGCACATGACATTTAGGAAGGACAGGAAGCCAGGAAAAGGTGGAGAGATGACTCTGTTAATTAATGATGGTATTAGCACAATAGAGAAGTTCAGGAAACCAGGATGTAGAAATGGTTGGGTAGAGATGATAAATGATAAAGGCAAGAAGTCACTTGTGGGAGTGGTGTACAGGACCCCAACAGTAACCACATGGTAGGACGGGTTATAAAAGAAAGAAAAAATAGGAGCTTGTCAAAAAGGTGCTGTGATAATCATGGGGGATTTTAATCTACATACAGATTAGAAAAAGCAGATCAGCAAAGGTAGCCTAGATGAGGAATTCAGAGAATGTTTTCGGGATAGTTTTTTTGAATAGCATGTTCTGGTGACAAGAGAGCAGGCTTTGTCCAGTGTGATAGGACTAATTAATGGCTTCACAGTGAAGGCACCCTTAGGTAGCAGCAATCATAATATGATTGAATTTTACATTCAATTTGAAAGTGGAAAGAGTGGGTCTAAGACTTGTATTTTAAACTTAAATAAGGGCAATTAGGAGGGCATGAAAGCAGAGTTAGTCAAAGTGAACTGGCAAATTAGATTAAGGGATAGGTCAACAGAGTTGCAGGGGCAGACATGTAAGGGGATATTTCAGGGTACACAAATTAGATCCATGCCAATGAGAAAGAACAACTCAAGGGGTGGACCCACCATCTGTGGTTAACTAAAGATATATTGTCAAAAGTATATAATTGTGCAAAAATGAGTGGGAGATCAGAAGATTGGACAGAATATAAAAACAGTAAAGAATGACTAATAAGGAGGGAAAAATAAGAGTAGAAGAGAAGGCTAACTATAAAAATAAAGACAGATAGTAAGAGTTTCTATAGGTATTTAAAAAAAGTCAACAAAGTGAGCGTTGGTCCTATGGACAGTAAGTCTGGGGAATTAATAATGGAAAATAAGGAGATGGCAGATGAATTGAACAGGTATTTTGCATCGATCTTCATTATAGAGGATACAAATAACATCCCAGAAATAGCTGTAATTCAGGTAATGGAAAGGAGGGAGGAACTCAAGAAAATTACAATCACTAGGGAAATAATATTGAGCGAATTGTTGGAGCTGCAGGCTAACAAGTGCCCAGGCCCTGATGGGCTGCATCCTAGGGTCTTAAAAGAAGTGGCTAGTGAGATAGAGTTGGTGCATTGGTTTTAATTTTCCAAAGTTCCCTAGATTTGGGGAAGGTTCCATTTGATTGGAAAATAGTGAAAATAACTCCTTTATTCAAAAGGGGAGACAGGCAGAAAGCAGGAAACAATAGGCCAGTTATAACTTAACATCTGTCAAAGGGAAGACACGAGAAGCTACGATTAAAGACGTTATAGCAGGGCACTAACGTAAAGTCACAGCAGTGAGGCAGTCAACATGGTTTTGAGAGGGAAATCATGATTAACTAATTTATTGGAATTTTTGGGGGAAGTAACATTTGCTGTGGATAAAGGGAACCCAGTGAATGTACTCTATTTAAGATTTCCAGAAGGCATTTGATAAAGTGCCACATCAAAGGTTATTGCAGAAAATAACAGCTTATGGTGTAAGGGGTAGCATATTGGCATGCATAGAAGATTGTCTAACCAGCAGGAAACAGGATAGGCATAAATGGGTCATTTTCTGGTTGGCAAGATGTGACGAGTGGTGTGCCACAGGGATCAGTACTGGGGCGCCAACCTCTTACAAATTATATAAATAACTAGGATGAGGGGACCAAGGGTATGGTTACCAAGTTCTGATTACACAAAGATAGGTAGGAAAGTAAGTTGTGAAAAGGATGTAAGGAGGCTACAAAGGGATATAGATAGGTTAAGCGAGTGGGCAAAAACCCAGCAAATAAGAGTGCCTTCAGAGCTCAACTTGTCCATGGAATCCACTACTTGCTCTTGAAATCTTACTCCCATCAAACTGACCACTCCATTTCCCTTCCTGGCCTCCATGTGAGATGTTGCTCTCCTCAGGTACTGATAATCTGCCTCCTTTAAATCTGCTATCATCATCCCAGGACAAATATACAAATCATCAAAATGTTAATCAGGCCATTAAAAATAAAAACAAAAACGCTGAGCTTCATTTCTGGAAAGATAGAATTAAGAAAAAGTAGAGAAGTTATGTTAACTTGTGCAGCCCCTTGATTAGACCACACAGTGTATTGTGATCAGTTCTGGTCTCTTAATCATAAAAAGGACAGAGGCACTAGAGAAGATACAAAACAGTTTTACGAAATGATAACAGAACTGAAAGGTTATGCCCATCAGAAAGATTTAACGGTGGCTTAACAGGGTGGACAGAGAGGCTGTTTTTCCTGGCTTTGGAAGCTAAAACAGTCTCAGAATAAGGGGGCAATTATTTCAGACTGAGGAGAGGAAAAGTTTCTTCAATCTTTGGAAATCTCTACCTGAGGGTTGTGGATACTCCATCGTTGAATGCATTTAAGGCCGAGACACAGAATTCTGGTGTCTCAGCAAATCATGGGATATGGGGAGCAGTGGGAAAGCAGTGTTGAGGTCGAAGATCAGCAATGGTCATACTGAATGGTGGAGAAGGTCCAATGGGCCCCATGGTCTACTCTTGCTCCTATTTCTTATGTTAACAGTCAGGATACTTTTTTTTCTAGAAACATAGGCCTGATAGAGATTAAGATGATGGAGGGGTTTGATAGGATTGATATAGAGAACATTTTTCCACTTGCAGACAAGACTAGAATCAGCGGTCATAAATAAAAGATGGTCAACAATAAATCCAATAGGGAATTCAAGAGAAACTTCATTAACCAAAGAGTAGTTAGAATGTAGAACCATCAGGAGTAGTTGAGGTAAGTAGAATAGAAGCTTTTAAGGGGAAAACTAGGTAAGCTTATCAGGAATAAAAGGATTTATTGATGGGTTACATGAAGGAGGATGGGGGGAGACATGAAGAGCACAAATACTGGCATGGACCTACTGAAATGACCTGAATCTATGCTGTAAATACTTTGTAAAAGATGCAATTTGTTTTTAAATATAGTGGTCACTTAATTCAGCCTCTTATTTATGAAACCACTTTGAGAGCCTGTGCATTTAAACCCTTTTAAAAAAAATCACAAAAACAAAACTGCACAAAAGCCCTAACAGAGCCTTAAAAAGAGTATCGAAGCTTAGCATACAAAAGGAGGATTGATTTGTTTACCATAAACTGATGCAAATGTGCAGACTTGTCTTCTGCTTTGCAAGGAAATCATTCCCAAAATTAATATTTCATCCCATTTTACTTGCATCTTTTATCCTTGAGGGGTTTAAGGCGGCACCTCATCACCATCTTTTCAATGGAAAATCATGGATGGGGAGTAAATCCTGGCCTTGCCAATGACACCCAGATCCCATGGATGAATATAAAAAGAAAACCCTATTTTATTTGGTTTAGGCACCAAGGGATCCATGCTGTACAAGCATATTATTGTTGCTCCTAAAAGTGGTTGAAGACTCAACCAATCTCAGCGCATATGCAGATGACCAATAATCACAACAGCCAGGTCCCGGGTTTGTTCATTAATCCGTGATGAGTTGCACGATCGCACTCAAAGCAGTAGATACAGCTTTATGAGCTCTTCTATTAAATCAGCCAAAAATGAGTGGAAGATCAAAAGGTCGCAGATACGTATGTCAAAATTTAAGCATGAATAATGATCACATTTGTAAGATGCCAGAAGCCTCCAAAGTCTCATTCCAGCAAGGAATCAATGCCTTCATGATTGGGGTAGGGTGGGGGCTGGAGAACTGGAAAGAAGAAAATGATAACATGTAAAAATTGTTATGAACGTTTGACTACAACTACAATGAAGCTTTCAAACAGACTTCTTACAAAAAATGCTTTTATAATGATGCTTTCAGTTCTGTGAAAGGGCAGAGCAATTTAGGGATATATGTCTAGAGATATTAATGATTCTGGTTGATAAGATCATGGAATTCTCCAGGTTTATTGAACATAAAAACTGAGATGATGTGAATAAAACATAGGAGCAATAGTGCAAGCAGAAGTAATGTGCTTGTAGCTGAGTGGATCCCATGGTTCCTTAATTAAATGGAATAGAACTCTCTTTTTATGGGATCTGGGAGTCACTGGCAAGGCCAGCATTTATTGCCCATTCATAATTGTCCTTGAAAAGATGGTGGAGAGTGGCCTTCTTAAAATGCCTCAAGGATAAAAGTTACAAATGAAATGGGACGAAATGTTAAGCACATCTTTTATTGGAAAGATTTCCTTGCAGAAGAGGGGACTAGTCTCTGCAGCTTTGTTTACTATAAACTGATGGTATAAAATATTAAGACCCTAGGTAAAAACACCCTGTGCAGTATTGGCCTCCATACTATAGGAAGGATTTAGGCTTCAGCAAGGGTACAACACTGATTCACTAGAACCCACGAGGATTTGCAAATACAAAGAAAAACTTGGAAAACTGATCCTTTTAGTCAGCAGAACAGGGGTTCCAGGACATTAACTGTCTTTCTCTCCACAGATGCTGACACACACTGCTGAGAATTTGCAGCTATTTCTGCATTTATTTCAGATTTCCTGCATCCACAGTATTTTGCTTTTGTAATTCAAGTGTTTACTATTATGAAAGATAATAGAACAAGCTAAGGTAGCATTCAAAACAGATGAACTGGTAGTGTAAATAGAAATAAGTATAATCTGGTAGAAACTACAGAGACGTGGCTGCAGAATGACATACATTGAAAATAGCAGGAGTAGGCCATTTGGCCCTTCGAACCTGCTCCACCATTCATTATAATCATGGCTGATCACCCAACTCAATAGCCTGCTCCTACTTTCTCCCCATATCCTTTGATCTTTTTCACCCCAAGAGCTATATCTAACTCCTTCTTGAAAACATGGAATGTTTTGGCCTCAACTACTTTCTCTGGTAGTGAATTCCACATGTTCACCACTCTGGGTGAAGAAATTTCTCATCTCAGTCCGAAATGGTCTACCCTGTATCTCAGACTGTGACCCCTGGTTCTGGACTCCCCCACCATCAGGAACATCCTTCCTGCATCTACCCTGTCTAGTCCTGTTAGAATTTTATAGGTTTTTATGAAAAACCCCCTCGTTCTTCCGAACTCCTGTGAATATAATCCTAACTGACTCAATCTCTCCTCACATGTCAGTCCCGTCATCCCAGGAATCAATCTGGTAAACCTTCGCTGAACTCCCTCTATAGCAAGAACATCCTTCCTCAGATATGGAGATCAAAACTGCACACAATATTCCAGGTGCGGTCTCAGCAAGGCCCTGTGCAATTGCAGCAAGACAACCCTGTTCCTGTACTCGAATCCTTTCGCTATGAAGGCCAACATACCATTTGCCTTCTTTACCGCCTGCTGCTCCTGCATGCTTAACTTCAACGACTAGTGTATGAGGTCGCCCAGTTCTCGTTGCATGTTCCCCTCTCTCAATTTATAGCCACTCAGATAATAATCCGTCTTCCTGTTTTTGCTACCAAAATGGATAACCTCACATTTATCAACATTTTCCTGCATCTGCCATGCATTTGCCCACTCACTCAGCGTGTCCAAATCACACTGAAGCATCTCTGCATCTTCCTCACAGCTCACCCTCCCACCCAGCTTTGTGTCATCTGCACACCTGAAGATATTACATTTCGTTCCCTCATCTAAATCATTCATATATATATATTGTGAATAGCTGGGGTCCAGCACCGATCCCTGCGGTACCCCACTAGTCACTGCCTGCCATTCGGAAAAAGACCCTTTTATTTCTACTCTTTGTTTCCTGTCTGCCAACCAGTTTTCCATCTATCTCAATATACCACCCCCAATCCCATGTGCTTTAATTTTACACGCCAATCTCTTATGTAGGACTTTGTTGAAAGCCTTCTGAAACTCCAAATAAACCACATCCACTGGCTCCCTCTCATCAACTCTACTGTTACATCCTTGAAAAATTCCTGTAGATTTGTAAAGCATGATTTCCCTTTCGAAAAATCCATGCTGACTCTTGTCCGATTCTGCTACTGTTTTCCACGTGCTTATAAAATCTTTTATAATGGACGCTAGAATTTTTCCCACTACTGACGTCAGGCTGACTGGTCTATAATTCCCTGTTTTCTCCCTACCTCCCTTTTTAAATAGTGGGGTTACATTAGCTACCCTCCAATCTGTAGGAACTAATCCACCGTCTAAAGAATCTCGGAAGATGGCCACCAATGCATCCATTATTTCTAGGGCCACTTCCTTAAGTACTCTGGGATGTAGATTATCAGGCCCTGGGGATTTATCGGCCTTCAATCCCATCAATTCCTCCAACACCATTTCCCTACTAATACTGATTTCTTTCAGTTCCTCCCTCTCATTAAACCATGTGTTCCCAACATTTCTGGCATATTATTTGTGTCCTCCTTGGTGAAAGCAGAACCATAGTATATATTTAGTTGGTCAGTCATTTTTTTGTTCCCCATTATAAATTTCCCTGTTTCTGACTGTGAGGGACCTACATTTGTCTTCACCAATCTTTGTTTCTTCATATACCTATAGAAACTTTTACAGTCAGTTTTTATGTTCCCCACAAGCTTACTCTCTTACTCTATTTTCCCCTTCTTAATCAATCCCTTGGTCCTCCATTGCTGAATTCTAAACTGCTCCCAATCCTTAGGTCTGTTGTTTTTTCTAGCCAATTTGTATGCCTCTTCCTTGCATCTAATACTATATCTAATTTCCCTTGTAAGCCTTGGTTTGGCCACTTTGCCTGTTTTACTTTTGCGCCAGACAGGAATAAACAATTATTGCAGTTCACCCATGCGCTCTTTGAATATTTGCCATTGCCTATCCACCGTCATCCCTTTAAGCAATGTTTCCCAATCCATCATAGCCAACTCACACCTCATACCATCGTAATTTCCTTTGTTAAGATTCAGGACCCTAGTCTCAGAATCAACTACACCAATCTCCATCTTGATGAAGAATTCTATCATATTATGGTCTTGCATCCCCAAGGGGCCTTGCACAACTAGATTGCCAATTATTTTTTGGGACCTGAATATTGAAGGGCACATGGCATTTAGGAAGGACGGGAAGCTAGTAAAAGGTGTAGGGGTGACTGTTAATTAATGATGGTATTAGCACAATAGAGATGGATGACCTAAGTTCAGGAAGGCAGGATGTAGAAGCAGTTTGGGTATAGATGAGAAATGATAAAGGCAAGAAGTCACTTTTGGGAGTGGTGTACAGGCCCCCAAGAGTAACCACATGGTAGGACAGAATATAAAGGAAGAAACAATGGGAGCTTGTCGGGAAGATTCAGTGATAATCATGGGGGCTTTTAATCTACATATAGACTGGAAAAAGCAATGGGCAAAAGTAGCCAAGATGAGGAGTTCATTGAGTGTTTGCAGGATAATGTCTTGAACAGCATGTTCTGGCATCGACCAGACAGCAAGCTATACTAGACTTGCAACAAGATAGGATTAATTAATGACTTCATTGGTAGCAGCAATCGTAAAATGATTGAATTTTACATTCAGTTTGATGGAGAGAAACGTGAGTCTAAGACTAGTATTTTAAAGCTTAAATAAGGGCAATTACGCGGGTATGAAAGTAGAGCTAGCTAAAGGGAACAGGCAAATTAGGTTAAGGTATAGTTCAATAGAGATGCAGTGGTAGACATTTAAGAGGATATTTCAGAATACACAAAATAGGTACATTCCAATTAGGAAAAAAATTCCAGGGGGAGGACTCACCAACCGTGGTTAACTAAAAAAGTTATAGGTAGTATCAAACTTAACGAAAAAGTATATAATTGTGTAAAGCTGGGTGGCAGGTCAGAAGATTGGGACAAAATATAAAAACAGCAAAGAATGACTAAAAGATTAATGAGGGAAAAATTAGAGTGCGAGAGAAAGTTAGCTAGAAATAATGGAATTAATAATGGAAAGCAAAGAGCGTGCAGATGAATTGAATAGGTGCTTTGCTTCAGTCTTCACTATAGAACAAGTAACATTCCAGAAATAGCTGTAATTCAGGAAATGGAAGGGAGGGAGCAAAACTCAGGAAAAATTACGATCACCAGGGAAGTGGTACTGAGTAAATTGTAGGAACCGTGGGCTGACAAGTCCCCGGGTCCTGATGGACTTCATCCTAGGCTCTCACGAGAAGTGGCTAGTGGGATAGTTAATGCATTGGTTTTAATTTTCTAAAATTCCCCAGATTCACATAAGGTTCCATTAGACTGAAAAATGGCAAATGTAACTCTTATTCAAAAAGGGAGGGAGACAGAAACCAGGAAATAATAGGCCAGTTAGCTTGACATCTGCAATAGGAAAAATGTTAGAAGTTATTAAAGACATTATTAACAGGGCACTAGGAAAAATTCAAGGTAAACGGACAGAACCAACATGGTTTTGAGGGGGGAAATCTGGTTAACCAATTTATTGGAGCTCTTTGAAGTAGTAACATGTGCTATGGATATGGATCAGTGTACTTAGATTTCCAGGAGGCATTTGATAAGGTGCCACATCAAAGGTTACTGCAGAAAATAAGAGCTCAGGGTGTAGGGAGTAACATAGTGGCACGGATAGAAGATTGGCTAGCTACCGGGAAACTGTAGGCATAAATGGGTCTTTTTCTGGTTGGCAAGATGTAATAAATGGTGTGCCACAGGGATCAGTGCTGGACCTCAACTATTTTCAATTTATATAAATGACTTGAAGGAACTGAAGACATGGTTGCTAAATTTGCTGATGACACAAAGATAGGTAGGAAAGTAAGTTATGAAGAAGACATAAGGAGGATACAAAGGGATATAGATAGGTCAAGGTGAGTGGACAAAGATCTGGCAAATGGAATGAGGAGGGAAAATGTGAAATTGTCCATTTTGGCAGGAAGAATAAAAAAGCATATTATCTAAATGGTGAGTGACTGGAAAGCTCTGATGCAGAGGGATCTGGGTGTTCTAGTGCATATATCGCAAAAGGTTAGTATACAGGTGCAGCAAGTAATTAGGAAACCTAATAGAAATGTTATTGTTTATTGCGTTGGGAATTGAATACAAAAATAGGGAGGTTATGTTTCAGTTATACAAGACCATGGTATATACCACATCTGGAGTGCTGTGTGCAATTTTGGTCGCCTTATTTAAAGGAAGGATTTAAATGTGTTGGAAGCAATTCAGAGAAGGTTTACTAATACCTGGAACGGGCAAGTTTCTTATGAGGAAAGGTTGGACAGGCTAGGCTTGTATCCACTGGAATTTAAAGAGTAAGAGGCAGCTTAATCGAAATACTTAAGATCCTGAGGGGTCTTGATGGGGTGGATGTGGAAAGAATGTTTCCTCTTGTGGGAGGATCTAGAACGAAGGTTACAGTTTAAAAATAAGGGATCACTCATTTAAGACAGATGAAGAGATTTATTTTTTCTCTCAGAGGGCTGAGAGTCTTTGGAACTCTCTTCCTCAAAAGACAATAGAAGCAGAGTCTTTGAATATTTTCAAGGCAAAGGTAGATAGATTCTTGAGAAGCAAGGGGGTGAAAGGTTATCAGGAAAAGGCAGGAATGTGGAGTTGAAGTTACAAATCAGCCATGATCTTACAGAATGGTGGAGCAGGCTCAAGGGGCCTACTCCTACTTCTAGCTTTTATGTTCGTATGTAGAAACAGACCATTTTCAGTAGTAGTGGAGCCAAGAAAAGGGGACACAGTTTCAAGATTAAATGCAAGAAATTGACAAATGCATAGGAAAAATTACTTTCAAGAGTTGTGGAACGTAACTCCAGTGTTAGTGGTTGAGGCAGCAACTAGATCAACATTCAGGATTACCTTGACAAAAAGATGTAGGAGCGGGTGGGTTAATATAGTTGGAACTGTCTGCTCACATAGAAGGTAAGTGGCCAACAGAAGCTAGTTGGGCTCAATGGTCTGTTTCCATGTTGTAACTTGTTTGTATTTTAATGTGTATGCTTGACAAACAAGGAAAGGGAGATCAGCTGATCTCAAGATCGTGGGTTCAAACCCAACTCCAGGAACTTAACCCAGATGCCTGGGATGACACTTTAGTGCAGTGTCGATGACTAATGGAATGCTTCATTCTTTCAGATCAGATATTAAACCAGGCCTCATCTGTCAGGAGGTGGATCTCAGTGTTCCCTCACACTATTTCAAAGGAGAGCAGGAAAGTTTTCCTTGTGTCCGGCCATAGTTATATTTCAATCAATAACACAAACAGATTTATTCATTGCCTCTTTCTATTTTCCCCATTTATGGGATGTGGGTGTTGCTGGCTAGACTAGTATTTATTGCCCATCCCTAATTGCCCTTGAGAAGGTGGTGGCGAACTGCCTTCTTGTACCGATGCAGTCCATTGCTGTTTGCAGACCTTTGCTATGCGCAACTTGGCTGCCAAGTTGCTTACATCACAACAGTGACCACCCTTCAAACGTATTTCACTGGTCACCACGTAATTTGTGGGTCATCTGGAATCCATGTGCCCAGGCCAGCATTTATCCCTCAACCAAAAGATTAGATGGTTGTTTCACTCATAAGCAATTAGGTTGCCATGATTATCGCCAGTGACTATATTTCACAAATACCTAATTTGTTATGATGGTTTTGGAACTTTCAAATTACATTGAATGAAAACACTAAATTAATGTAAGCTCTTTCCTTCCCAGCTGACAATTATCTCACAAACAAGCTGATATACCAGAACCAAGTCAAACATTGCATTCTGTTGTTATTGGCCCAGCAACAGACCCCAACGGTGTGTGGATGTGATGGCTTCATTCCTGGCAGCGGGGGAAGTGCAGACGGCCCGTGGCGTTTTCTCCACTTCCTCCTATTAAGCGCGACGTGGCAATGCAGAGAGGCTTGGGCCCATTCTCCCCGCGGCTCTCACCTGTTGCTCCAGATCCCGTACAGCAGCTCGACGAAAGCGAAGGAGAGGTTCAGCATCAGAAAGAAGAAGAGGTTCCGGGATGTGGAGTCCGACAGGATGGACCTAGGAGGAGGGAAGAGAAAGGGCGTCAGCTGCAGAGACACCGACGGCCCGGCCCGGCCCTGTACTCACTTCCCGAACCCCAGGCCAGACGCCAGCCGCACGGCCTGCCGCTGAAGCCGGCCGACGCTCACGGTGTCCAGCAGCCCTCCCCCCACCACGCTTCCTTCCTCGTCCCGTCCCTGGTGCCTACCTGAACCAGCCTGAGACCTTGCGCAGCAGATTGAGGCGGGGCGGCTTGTACTCATCGTCCTTTATGGAGAGGGGTAACATGGTAAAGTCGAGGCCGCGGCCGCCGCTCCACGGCAACTGCACTGACTCTCGCTGCTTGCCGCAACTTCCGGTCAGTGCCATACAGCGAGCAGGGCGCTTGCGCACTGACGTACAGTGACGCACGGCAGAGCCGTGCCATGCCGTACAACAGACAATGCTACGATTATAAAAACAAAAAAACTGCGGATGCTGGAAATCCAAAACAAAAACAGAATTACCTGGAAAAACTCAGCAGGTCTGGCAGCACCGGCGGAGAAGAAAAGAGTTGACGTTTCGAGTCCTCATCACCCTTCGACAGAACTTGAGTTCGAGTCCAAGAAAGAGCTGAAATATTTCAGCTCTAAGTTCTGTCGAAGGGTCATGAGGACTCGAAACGTCAACTCTTTTCTTCTCCGCCGATGCTGCCAGACCTGCTGAGTTTTTCCAGGTAATTCTGTTTTTGTTGAGGTTATGATGAAACTTTATAAAACATTGGTTCAGCCTCAGCTGGAATAATTGTGCCCAATTCTGGGCATTGCACTTTAAGATGGATGTGAAGGCTCTAGAGAGGGTGCAAAAAAGATTTATGATAATGGTTCTAGGGACGGGGGACTTCAGTTCAATGGATAGGTTGAAGAAGCTGAAGTTGTTCTTACAGAAGGTTGCGAGGAGATTTGATAGAGCAGTTTAAAACCATGAAGCGTCTGAACAAGAATAGATAGCGAAAAACTATCCCCAATGACAAAAGGGTTGAACATGAGAGGATACCGACTTAAGTTGAATGGGAAAAGAAGTAACAGCAACAAGAGGGAAAAACTTTTTGCATAGCGAGTGACTGGAATCTGGAATGCACTGCCTGAGAGTGCGATGGAGGCATTTTCAATCATGACTTTGAAAAGGGAATTAGATAATTACCTGAAGGTCAGCTGCTCTTGGGAGTCACAACGGGCAGTACGGTTCAATAGAAAGTTGAAGTTGGAATTGAGATGGAATGTGAGCTGGCTGTTGCGCATGTGCACCAGGTGAGAGCCCCCCCCCCCAGAAGCGGCTGGCTGTAGCGCATGCGCGCTGCCGGCCCAGGTGCGAGCTCGGGAGCCGGCAGTGTGTGCAGTTGTTGTTTGGGGGGGGGGGGGGGTGGTGTCGCTGCCGCCATAATGAGGTGAGACCCGACGGCTGCGGCGGGGTTTATGTGGTTAAAGCTACGGACACGGCTTTCCAGCCGTTATCATGTCCCTCCGTCCTCTTCGAGATTCCGGCCTGCCCGTGAAGAAGCTACCGCTGCTCCCCACGATCCAAGGAGCGGGTGTGAGGGACGATGGCCGTGGTGCCGAGGCCTGGTAACAGAGGCTGGTGGGCGTCTGGAGAGAGTAAACCTCGGCCGTGTCCAGAGCGGTGTTTCTGGGGCGCCAATTAATTGCGGCGCATCCTCGTCGACGACGAGTGGGCCCCGTTTTGTGCAGGGGCCTGAAAATACATATTATAATCAATTAATAGATTTTTCTTTTTTTTTTTGTTTCTGCCTGTGCGTAACCTGAGTTTGTTTTTTTCCCCCCCCATTTTCACTTGTTGGGTGGTTCTGGCTGCTTGCATCCCAATGGGACAAGCCATGTCTCTTTTAAAAGGTTACTTACGAACAAACACATCTGCCTTAGAACTTCAGATACAGGAGCTCCGACGGCTTGATAAGTAAATCATTGCCTGGTGAGCTCGGCCTCTCTGAAAACAAGGTCACAACTCCCAACCTTGTTTTGTGGTGTGTAAACTGTTATTGGTGTCAATGTTTTAATTAGCCTCAGCGCCCCTCTACCAATGTCATGCAATAAAAGTTGCTGACTATCTTGTAAGCTTGGCTACGGTTTACGTTGTTTTAGCCAGCTGCAATAAGTTTAGTAAAAAAATACCTTGCATTCATTCATACGAGACAAATAAATGTACTTTAATAAGGTCTGCATGCTCATTGTAACCAAGATATGGCTAGTCAGTGATTTCGACTAGATAACACAGTGACTCCTACTGGAACATGCGTGGATGTTGGGTAAGAATAGTTGTGATTTTTCACAAACTAAAAATGCTGGAAACACTCAACCGTTCAGGCAGTATCTGGAGAAAGAAGCAGTGTTAATGTTTCAGTTCCATAATCTTTCATCAGAATTATCTTTACAAACAGCTTGTCAACAGATGCTGCTTCCGTTCCAATCCGTCTAATTGTAACCAGAGAATTGGCTGCAATTGCTTCTCATCCCATTCCTGCACTCATACCTCTAGTGTCCCCCGAGGATCTATCCTTAGCCCCTATTTCTCGCCTATACACTGCCCCTTCAGAACATCATCTGAAAACAGTGGCAGCTTCCACACACATACCAAGTTCTACCTCATCACAACCTCTCAACATCCACTGTCTTTAAATTATCGGACTGCTTTTCTGACATCCTGTACTTGATGTGCAGAAATTTCCATTCAATATTGCAAAGACCAAAGTCATTGTCTTTAGTTCCCACTACAAACTCCCTTGCCACTGATCCCATCTCTCTTTGAAGCTGAACCAGATGGTTCACAACCATCTTGTCATATTTGACCCCAAATGAGCTTCTGACCACTTTTTTTATTCTTTCATGGGATGTAACCTGTTCCTCAGCTCCACTTGTCTTTCAGAAGATGGTGGTGAACTGCCTTCTTAAAGCTTCCACTCACCTGCCCAGCTCAGCCACTTGACTTCCTGATTTTTCCCACACTTGGTGACTGAGCACCTGTCTCGGCCTGTGCCAAGTTGGTGCATAAACATCCCAGGTCTACTTGGCGCTCATCACCAGAAGTGCTTCCTAAGGTTGAGGGGCACTTTGAGCTCTCCATCCGCCCTTTTGCTGTTTAGCAGCATCAATCCAGTGAGTCCAAGGCCGTCCCACCAGAATCTCTCCACAGTTTCCATTGCTGCCTTGGAAGAGGGGGTCCTTGTGACTCTAAATGCTGGTTCTGCATCCCCATTGGGGAGTCACAATCCAAACTTTGGGAACCGCTGTCCTAACACGTTCCTCTGTTCTCATCTTTGGTGAAAGGACTGGATAGGATTAAGATATTTTAAAAAGTATAAATTTATTGGCTTTTTTCTATCTAATTAGCTACGTTGTTTGTCTTTTAGCAAAATGGTAAGAGATCTAAGAACTTTATCCTGGGTGCAGCAGATGGGTGGGTTGGGATCCTGCACAGTTTACCATTCGATTATTTTTGAATATTGTACTTAGTATCTTTGACATCCACAGATTTACAAGGCGACTGTTTGGTGGCAGGACACTTCCTCCTTATTTAGTGATGGCTGTCCTAATTGTCTTTTTTGTGGGAGCTGCACTAACCATGTTATTGCCCAAAGTTGTGGAAAGTGGAGTTGTTGTTGACCGTAGGGAGCAGGTTGACCAGAGAACCGATGCTCAGAGCTCCTTCACCATTATCATGCAGTCCTACAACAGGACGGACCTGCTTCTTAAACTGCTGAATCATTATCAGGCCATTCCAAATCTACACAAAATCATTGTGGTTTGGAATAGTGTTGGAATAAAAGTGCCAAAAGACTTATGGGATTCACTGGGACCACATCCCATCCCTGTTATTTTTAAGGAACAGACTGTGAATAGAATGCGGAACCGACTGGAGCCGATTCCAGAACTGGAAACCAAAGGTAAACTTTTGTGAAATATCAAAATTTTATTGTTGGTCTAAATTGGCTAAATCTGGTTTTTACCTTTTTTTTGTTCTCTCCTTCCCCAGTGCTATTAGAAACAAAATTTATTAGATTGTATTTCTGTAACTAAAATTTTTCATTGGACTGCCTCTCCTTTGATTGTTAAAGGTGTCTTGCTACTCTTTTCTCAGTTACAATCCACACCTGGTTTTCATAGTCTGGTTCTCAATCAGTAAATTTTTAAATTTAAGTTCTGAGAAATAGTTTGTGAAGTGGAGCTGTTTCTCTTTGAAGAAGTGAGTTCAAGGCCACCAAACCCACATTTTCAATATTATGATTACAATTAACAAAAGTTAATTCAAGCAAATTCTTCACTATGATGAAAGATCCAAGTACTAGAAGATACAGCTAAAGATTAGATAGTTTGGAGGAAGCCATGCATGAATCTTTCCCCCCAAAATGTTAGACATGTGCAATAAACGCTGGTTTTGCTAGTGATGCCACATCTCATGAACAAATAACAAAAAAAAAGCTGTTGTCATAGGAGGCCATTAAATGGACAGTATAAATGGGTTGAAAAGACAGATGCATTTCTCGAAAGAATTACTGAGTGATATAGTGGTGAGTAGATCAAGCCGAGATCAGTGAAAAATAGACAAGCTTTTTGGGAAAATGGCCTTCAGTACTTAAAATACTTCCATTTTCCCCTTGATTTCTATCTACTCTTATGGAATATGTCTGCGAAATTTTGTCCAATATCTGTATATTATATGATAATTTGTACGATTATAAAGCAACATTTTTAATGTATTTTCCCTTTTTTTCCAGCTGTCTTGATGCTTGATGATGATATTTTAATTAGCGCCTATGACCTTGATTTTGCCTACTCAGTGTGGCAGGTATACTACTAAATATTTTACTGACTGGCTGGGTAGATGTTGTGATTCAGGCAGCAGAATGCACTAAGGAATAAAATAAATCTTGTGAGGAACCATTAGTTAATGACAGGGATGATATAGATAATATTATTTTAAAATTAAGTCGCTGAGTCAAATCTTCATATTTTAACCATCAGTGCAATAGGTTTGCTTTTAAATATTTTCCTGACTGGCTGGATAGTTGCTTGTTTACATTGAAGGTAACTTTTTCTAAGTCCTTTCACTTTGATTTAATATATTTTTAAAAAATCTTGTTTAGCGTAAATAATGAGGAGGGATTGATGCATAGTGGTAATGTTAATGGACTAGTAATCCAGGGGCCCAGGCTAATAACCCAGGGGACACAGGTTCAAGTCCCACCATGGCATCTGGTAGAATTTAAATTCAATTAATGAATAAATTTGGAATTGAAAGCTTGTCTTAGCAATGGCACCATGAAACTATCATTGATTGCTATAAAATGTCCACGAATGACCTTTAGGGAAGGAAATCTGCCTTCCTTTACTTGGTCTGGCCTACATGCGAGTCCAGACCCACTGGTTGACTCTTAAATCCCCCTCTGAAGCAGCTGAGCAAACCACTCAGTTGTACTAAACAACTACAGAAAAGTCAAAAAGGAGCAAAGCTGGATGAATGAACCACGTGATGTTGACTTAGGCATTAGAAATGACAATGGCACATCCTGTTCTGTCAACCCTCCAAAGCCCTCCTTACTAAAATGGGGAGCTTGTGCCAAAATTGGGAGAGCTGTCCCACAGACGATTCAAGCAACAGCCTGATATCATTATACTCGCCGAATCATACCTTACAGCCAATCTCCCAGTCACCACCACCAACATTTCTGGGTATGTCTTGTCCCATTGGATATGACAAACCCAGCAGAGGTGGCAGCACGGTGTTATACAGTTAAGAGGGAGTTTCTCTTGGAGTCTTCTACATTGACTCCAGACCCCATGAAGTCTCATGGCGTTGAGTCAAACAGGGAAACCTTACGGATTACCACTTATTGCCCTCCCTCAGTTGATGAATCAGTACTCCTCCATGTTGAACACGACTTGGAGGAAGCACTGAAGGTGGCAAGTGCACAGATTGTACTTCGTCTGGGAGCCTTCCATGTCCATTTTGAAGGGTGGCTCAGTAGCACCACTACTGACCGACCTGGCTGAGTCCTGAAGGACATATCTGCCAGACTGGGCCTGCGGCAGTTGATGAGGGAAAAATCTAGTTGACTTCATCTTCACCAGTCTACCTGTCGCAGATGAATCTGTCATATGAACATACGAATTAGGAACAGGAGAAGGCCCCTCGAGACTGTTCAACCATTCAATGAGATCATGGCTGATCTGATTATAACCTCCACTCCACATTCCTGTTCACCCGCGATAACCTTTCACCCCATTGCTTATCAAGAATCTATCTACCTCTGCTTCCATCACTTTTTGAAGAACAGAGTTCCAAAGACTTATGACCCTTTGAGAGAAAAAAAATTCTCCTCATCTCTGTCTTAAATGCTTAAATGAGTGACTCCTTATTTTTAAACTCAGACCTCAGTTCTAGATTCTCCCATAAGAAATATCATAATTTCCACATCAGCCCTGTCAAGACCATTCAGGACCTTACATATTTCAATTAGATCACCTCTTACTCTTTAAATTCCAGCGGATACAAGCCTAACCTAACCTTTCCTCATAAGAAACACGCCCGTTCCAGGTATTCGTCTAGTAAATCTTCTCTGAACTGCTTCCAATATATTTACATCCTTCCTTAAATAAGGAGACCAATACTGTGCACAGTATTCCAGATGTGATCTCACCGATGCACTGTATAACTGAAGCATAACCCCCCTACATTTGTAATCAATTCTCCTCGCAATAAACAATAACATTTGATTAGATTTCCTAATTACTTGCTGTAGCTGCATACTAACCTTTCGTGATTCATGCACGAGAACAGCTAGATCCTTCTGTGTCTCAGAGCTCTGCAATCTCGTTTAGATCAAAAGCTGCTTTTTTATATTTCCTGCCAAAATGGACAATCGCATTTTACCACATTATACTCCATTTGCCAGGTCTTTGCCCACTCATTTAACCTATCTGTATCCCTTTGTAGCCTCCTTGCGTCCTTTTCACAACTTACTTTCCTGCCTGCCTTTGTGTCATCACAAATTTAGCAACCATACCTTTGGAACCTTCATTGAAGTCATTTCTGTAATTGTAAAAGTTTGAGGCCCCAGTACTGACCCCTGTGGCACACCATTTGTTACATCTTGCCAACCAGACAATGACCTATTCGTATGCCTACTCTCTGTTTCCTGTTACCTAGCCAATCTTCTTTCCATGCCAATATGTTACCTCCTACACCATGAGCTTTTATTTTTCACCATAACCTTTGATGTGGCTCCTTATCAAATGCATTCTAGAAACCTAAGTACAGTACATTTACCGGCTCCTCTTTAACCACAGCATATGCTACTTCTTCAAAGAACTCCAATAAATTGGTTAAAGATGATCTCCCTTTCACAAAACCACATCGACTCTGTCTGATTACCTCAAATTTTTGCAAGTGCCCTGTTAATAATGTCTTTAATATTAAGCTCTAGCATCTTCCCAATTGCAGATGTTAAGCTAACTGGCCTATAGCTTCCTGATTTCTGTTCCCCATCCTTTTGAATAAAGGAGTTACATTTGCTATTTTCCAATCAAATGGAACCTTCCCCAAATCCAGGGAATTTTGGAAAATTAAAATCAATGCGCCAACCATCTCCCTAGCCATTTCCTTTAGGACCCTAGGATGAGATCCATCAGGACCTTGGAACTTGTTAAACTGCAGTTCCAACAATTTGCTCAGCATCACTTTCCTGGTGACTGTAATTTTCTTCAGTTCCTCCCTCCCTTCCATTTCCTGATTTACAGCTATTTCTGGGATGTTGCTTGTATCCTCTATAGTGAAGACCAATGCAAAATACTTGTTCAATTCATCTGCCATCTCCTTATCTTACATTATTAATTCCTCAGATTCACTTTCCATGGGTTCAATGCTCACTTTAATTCTTTTTAAAATATCTACAGAAACTCTTACTATCTGTTTTTATATTTCTAGCCAGCTTTCTCTTGTACTCTAATTTTGCTCTCCTTATTGACCTTTTAGTTCTTCTTTGCTGATTTTTATATTCTGTCCAATCTTCTGACCTGCCACCCATCCTTATGTAATTAGATGGTTTTTCTTGAAGTTTGATACTATCTTTAACTTTTTTTAATTACCTACAGATGGTGGATCCTCCCCTTGGAATTTTTCTTTCTTGTTGGAATATATCTATTTTGTGTATTCTGAAATATCTCCTTAAATGTCTGCCACTGCATCTCTGTTGGCCTATCCCTTAACCTAATTTGCTAGTTCATCTTGGCTAGTTCTATTTTCATGCCCTCATAATTACCCTTATTTAATTTAAAATACTAGTCTTAGATCCTCTGTTCTCTCCCTCAAACTGAATGTAAAATTCAATCATATTATGATTGCTGCTATCTAGGGGCACTTTCACTATGAGGTCATTAATTAGTCCTATCTCGTTGCACAGGTCTAGTATAGCCAGCTCTCTGGTTGGTGCCAGAACGTGTTACTCTAAGAAACTATCCCAAAAGCATTCTATGAATTCCTCAGCTAGGCTACCCCCTAACCCATCTGCTTTTTGCAGTCTATATGTAGATTAAAATCTTTCATTATTATCGCCGTACTTTTCTGATAAGTTCCCATTGTTTCTTCCTTTATACTCTGCCCTACTATGTGGTTACTGTTTGGGGACCTGTACACCCCTCTCACAAGTGACTCCTTGCCTTTATCATTTCTCATCTCTACCCACACCACTTCTACATACTGATTTCCTAAACTTAGGTCATTCCTCGCCATTGTGCTAATACCATAATTAATTAACAAAGTCACCCCTCCACCTTTTCCTCGCTTCCTGTCCTTCCTAAATGTCATGTACCCTTCAATATTCAGGTCCCAACTATGTTATCCTGCAGCCATGTCTCTGTAATGGCTATCAGATTGTACTTATTTATTTATATTTGCACTATCAGTTCATCTGTTCTTTGAATACTACATGCAGTCAGATACAGAGCCTTTAGTTTTATGCTTTTATTATTTTTGTAACCTCTAGGCTTATCTGCTTATTTACTCTTCAGTTTGTACTCTTTCTCTTCCTGTCATAGCCTGTTTATCCTTTCCCATATTAATACCTTTCTCTCTTGCTTTGTCATTACTATTTGATTTACCACACCTTTCCAAATGTGATCCTTTGTCCCCACTATTTAGTTTAAAACCCTCTCTACCTCTCAAGTTACACGGCTCGCTAGAACACTGATCCCAGCATGGTTCAGGTGTAGACCGTCCCAATGGTACAGCTCCCACTTTCCGCAGTACTGGTGCCAGTGCCCCACGAACCAGAACCCACTTTTCCCTCCCCAGTCTCTGAGCCGAGCACTCATTTCTCTAATCTTATTGACCCTTTGCAATTTGCACGTGGCTCAGGTAATAATTGAGATTATTACCTTTGAAGTTCTGCTTTTTAATTTAGTGCTTAGTTCCTCATATTCTCTATGCTGAACCTCTTTCCTGACCATTTAACCATCTCCCCCTTGTAGCCACAGTATTTATATGGCTGGTCCAGTTCAGTTCCTGGTCAATGATAACTCCCCAGGATGTTGGTAGTGGGGGATTCAGCGATGGTAATGCCATTGAATGTCAAGGGGCAATGGTTAGGTTCTCTTTTGTTGGAGATAGTCATTATCTGGCACGATTGTTACTTGCTATTTGTCAACCCAGGCCTTGATATTGTCCAGGTCTTGCTGTATTTGGACATGGACTGCTTCAATAACTTGAGGAGTCGCAAATGGTGCTGAACATTGAGCAACCATCAGCGAACCACTTCTGACCTTATGATGGAAGGAATGTCATTGATGAAGCAACTGAAGATGGTTGGGCCACGGACACTACCCTGAGGAATTCCTGCAGTGATGTCCTGGAATTGAGATGATTGTCCTCCAACAACCATCTTCCTTTGTGCTAGGCATGACTCCAATCAGCAGCACGTTTTCCTCCTGGTTGCCATTGACTCCAGTTTTGCTAGGGCCCCTTGATGCTACACTCAGTCAAATGCTGCCTTGATGTCAAGGGCAGTCACTCTCACCTCTTCGGTCCTTTTGTCCATGTTTGAACCAAGGCTGTTCTGAGGTCAGGAGCTGAGTGATCCTGGTGGAACCTGAACTGAGCAGGCTATTGCTAAGCAAGTGCTGCTTGACAGCACTGTTGATGACCCCTTCCATCACTTTACTGATGATGGAGAGTAGATTGATGGGGCAGTAATTGGCCGGGTTATACTTGTCCTGCTTTTTGTGTACAGGACCCACCTTGGCAATTTTCCATGTTGCCGGATAGATGTATACAAGTTGCACTGCAACAACTCACCAATGCTCCTTCAACAGCACCTTCTAAACCCCTAAGCTCTATCACCTAAAAGGGCAAGGGCAGCAGATTCTTGGGAACACCACCACCTGCAAGTTCCCTTTCAAGCCCCACACCATCCTGAGTGCAGATCAACAAATGATATTAGGCTCGTTATTTCCAATACCTGAACAATGCAATAAGACAGTTAAATAGATAGCCATTACTGTAGAGGCTATACTAAGAAGTTTTGGTGCAGTGGTTAAGGACACACTTCTGGTTTGCACTCCACTCCCACCTCCCACTCTCCCCTCTCAACTAACCGCCCCCCCCACCAATTTTTTTCTTTCTAGTCTACTAAAAATGCCGACAGGTGCAATTCTACTGTTGCCAGCTACCCTCCTATCATGACCAAATGGTAATCATAGAGAGAGGGAGTGTTGGCTTGCAGTTCATCTTTGGAAATATTGCAACTGAATTCGATCTTGTCCTTGTCTGATTTCATACAATTGCACATTTGAGCAGGATGTATTTGATAGCAATCAGGAGCACAAAGTCTGGCATTTTGTTTTCTCTTCAAACCCTAACTTGTGGACCCTGGGTCCCAGTACACTACTGTCAAAGTTTAGCTCATGCACAGATCAGGGATTGAACCCGGAAATCTCCTGGTCTGAATGGCTCACTGCCATATCCTCTGGCAAATTTACAACAAGAAATTGCATTTATATAGCACCTTTATATAGTAAAACACCCCAAGGCATTTCACAGGAGGGTTATCAAACAAAACATGATGCCGAGCCATATTAGGAGGTTGTGAGACCGTGACCAAAAAGCTTAATCAAAGAGGTAGACTTTAAGGACTCTGTTAAAGGAGAAGAGAGAGTCGGGGAAAGGAGGTTTTGGGAGGAAAATCCAGATCCTGGGGCTCTTGACTGTGGAAGGCACGGCAGCCAGTGGTGAAGCAATTGAAATGTGGCGTGTCAAGAGGCCGGAATTGGAGGATTGCTGAGATTTCAGAGGAATACAGGACTGGAGGAGCTTACAGAGATGGGAAGGGGTGAGGCCATGGAGAGATTTGAATCTAAGCTGAGACTCTAATTTATCATAAAGTGTTAGTGCAGCAACTGTTGTATTCATACAAAGAAAAACAAGAAAAATGACCACTGCTGTAAAGGGAATGATTGATAGTGGGCTGAGCTGTAGAATTTAGGAAGATGGTACTTCGCAGAATCACGAGTGCAGAAGAGGTCCTTCGTCCCATCGAGTCTGCACCAACACGTGAGAAACACCTGACCTACCTACCTAATCTTATTTACCAGCACTTGGCCCATAGCCTTGAATGTTATGACTTAAGAGGAAACCTCATCAAGGTATATTAAATGGGTAAATGTCAACCCAGGACTGTGGCATGAGAAAACTTTGTCTTAATTTGGTGTGGAATAAATTTAAAGCTGATACTGGGAAAACTTTCTTCACTCTGTTTTGTATTTCAGCAATTTCCAGATCAAATAGTCGGGTTTGTCCCACGGAAACATGTCACAACTTCCTCGGGAATTTACAGCTATGGCAGTTTTGAACTCCAGAACGCACTGGGTGGGAGTGGTGACCATTACTCCATGGTGCTAATTGGAGCTGCATTTTTCCATGCCAGTTACCTCGAGAAGTTTAAAGTCCAACTCCCAGCTGTCCACAGCCTAATAGACAAGACCCAGAACTGTGACGACATTGCCATGAATTTTATAGTTGCAAAGTTTACCGGGAAGCCATCAGGAGTGTTTGTGAAGCCAGTGGATATGAGGAATTTGGAAAAAGATTCCAACAGTGGCTTCAATGGGATGTGGCACCGGGCAGAGCACTTGCTTCAAAGATCTTGGTGTCTGAATCAACTGGCTGCTATCTATGGCAGCATGCCTCTGAAATATTCCAACATTATGATCTCGCAATTTGGGTTTCCTAACTATGCAAATCACAAAACAAAAAGTTGAAGAATACACGGTACAGTTGCTGGTGTGTTAATTGCTATTACAGACTTCTACAAGGAGGTTGAGACTGGACAAAGATTGATCTGATTTTGATGCATTTCCCCAGCTGGTCCAGCAGAGGGAGATGCAATAGAAATGAATCTTTTGCTTCCACTTACTGTGCAGGTGCTGTTATTGAAGCAGACGCTGTTATTGAAGCAGATGCTGTCAAGTATTGCTATTTTTAATTTTTACAACTGCCGTAAGTCTTTATGTAACAGTCTGCAATTCTGTAGAAGCTTTGTTGTGTACTGCATTTTGTTCAATTGTCTTTGTTGCTGCTTGTCCATAGGGCAGTGATGTCTTGACCAACTATTACCACTAGTATTGCCACTAGTTACTGGAGTAGCCAATTTGTAGATTGTTGAGTCTGCTTCAATATCTTCACCTTTACAAGTGATTAATGATGTGCCTCACCCACTGTTAAAATACTTTGAAAAGGTTATGTCTGAATCACTCTGCTTCTGTCAATTTGCTTTATTTCACTCCTGTCCTTTATACTTTTAACTATTGCTGGTGACTTTAATTTGATGTACATGTGTGTTCTCAGGATACTATGATGTGTATGCCTTTAGTGAATAAATCTCCCAATAATTCTAAACAAAGGATCCTCTGTCTGTCTCCCTCTCTCTGTCTCCCTCTGTCTGTCTGTCTCTCTCTCTCTCTCTCCCATACCTGCTATCTTCATGCTCTTTGAAAGGAGGGAGAAAATGCTGTGTCAGTTTTTGAAATTAATTTCTATTTTATCTCCCTTCTTCACTGTCATTCCCAAAGTCTCCTATCTGTTGTCCTGGGTCATCCTGGTTCCTGTACTGCTTAAGTAAAACTTGGGAGCAATTATAATGCTTAGAATAATTTTTGTAAAATGTTTTTATGTACTATTTTTCATTTTCACTTCTCCATCTGTCCTGCTGGAAGCAGTGTTTCACATTGGGGTAAAGTTTCACTGATGTCAGCCATGCTCCTGTTCTGGCCCAGTTGCTGCTCTTTGTGTTGGAGTGTTGTCTGGCTATTCAACTGTGAGCATTTTGCAGCAGTTCAATTTTGCTCATTTTTAACCTTTACGTGTTGCACTTTCTAGTGACAGTTATCATGCAACAATCAGGAGCTGGAAGCCTTGCTGATATTTTAACTACTCTTCTCTAATTCTAACAGCATTAAGAGGTCAGATAACTCTTGTGGTACATTTACTCACCAAAGGATATGATGTAACTTCTAGTTGCGATCAAACTGCTTGAAATATTCAACTTCAGCACAACTAGGAATGACATAATAATTGAAACTTTTGGTGCTCAAATTGTTTGTATCTTGACAAGATCATTTGCTGTTAGTTATCTTGGGAGCATTTTTATGTCATTACCAATACAGTACAAGTCTTTAACCTTTTTGATACTATTGCTGATTATGTGCTGGTATTAGAACTGATAAAGCACAATCCAGACACCATATTGAATGATCATGAAGTATTACTGATAATATTGTTTGAAAAATCAATTAAGGGAAAGTGTGCTTGCTGAAGTCTCAATAGGGATTGATTTGGCATTACTGAGAAAAACAAATGGACTTCAATAACTTTTCATTTTCATCTATACACAAATTTACTTCACGTCAGAGCTGAGGCCCTTTACTTTTTGCCTGTATTTTTAACATTGAAACCATAGGTGAAATTTTACTGGCCCCTGCAGGTGTGTTGGAAGGTCGGGCAGACTCATAAAATGTAGTGTGTGCCTGCCAGCTACCTACCCACCCCACCGCCCCCACCCCCTGGTGACACCCGCCTCCCATTTTAGGGGGGCAGTGGAGACTTTGGGGTGGCCTGCCTATCCTTGGGCCTATTGAGGCCTACTATTTTACCCATTGCAGGGGAAGGCCCACTCCAAGTGGTAGCCTAGCAACTTTAGCTGCGGGGTCTAGTGACAGGCTAGTGGGTCTGGGGGGGGGCTACCTCCTTTGGGGATCCCTGTGCCCATCGGATGCAACCCACTCCCCACCCCCCCCAGCCCCTCAAATCTGGCCCCCTATTCCCCTCACTGGAGTCTGCCAGCCAGGCCTCGCTGGCACCCTGGACATACTTTTAGTTTGGGCCCCGTTAGCTCCTCTTCAGAAGCTGGCTGTATCTCCAGCAGCAGCCACCACTCAAACCTGACACTGCTGGGACTACAGAATTGCCGGCCATTAGATTGGCCAGCACCTCTCTTAAGGTGGGTCTATCTCACCAGATGGGGGTAGCAGTCTTGCTTTTAGCCAATTAATGCCTCGCTTAGTGTTAAATGGCTGAGGACAGCTGGTATCAGCAGGGGATGCGTTCACTGCTGACTCTTCAGGTGGCAGGGCGGGAAACATTGCAATCCAAAAGATGTCTAATTTTGGCTTTGAAGACTGAGGCAGTTATTGGTAACAGTTTGAGCAGTGTTACTTTAAACTTTTCAAAATTAATTTGAATCAAAAAAATCAGTTGTATCATGATTTCAAAGTGGATCTCTGGATATTAGAATTGAAAAATTCTATGTTTTTGAAGACTCTTCATGTCACAAACTTAACATTCCTAATGATTTTCATCCATCCTTGACTGCATGTAGTAAGTAGGAACAAAACTATTTTCAGAAAGTAAGCAATAGGGGGCAGTGGTCTGGGGAAAGAGGGAAGCTCTGCGTAGGATAAATGTAAATGATTAATCATTTTGATGTTTGACTTGTGCGATGATAATGCTTGTACTACAGGCATTGACCACAAGAGGTCCCTCTGGTATTTAGTAAGTGTAGCATTAAGGTTCAAAACAGACTTGTTGCCTTTTTTGTTAATGTTTAAAGAAGATGGTCATTCATTTCTGTAAATTATCTACAAGTGAAGGAGTTGTCAAGGGAGAAGGGCCTTGGTGGCAAGGAGCAAAATGGGTTAAAGATGAAGTACAGTTGGCGGCAATGATCTTAAGGAATGGCCAGGGAAAGAAATCATTGACCCTGGTACTTTTCCTATTTCTGGGCCCCTTATCCCACCATCCACCCCCCTCCTCCACTCCCCAAAACCCTCCCTTCACATCCCTTGGGTACTAGAAATAGGAACCATAGTCACAGTGAGGTTGAACTGTTATATATAGGTTTAGCAAAACTTCTTGGCTTTTGCACTTTATTCCTCTATTTATAAAGCCCATCAAAAGCTCAGGTTTCAGTATGATGCACTAAGTCAGGGCTTTGTCGGACAATTACACACAACTTGGTCATTCATATTATGCAACCAGCTCCAATTCTTTGAACATTGCTCAATACCCAGACAGTAACATCCATAAGACTTGAAGCTTACAAGCACCACAAATAACAATTCCATGTACAAATGAGAATATCTTGAACTAGCAGTGACATTCTATTGGCACATGACTCTTGATATCTGTTTTAGTGATGTTGATTGAGGAATAATTATTGTGCAGGATGCCCTGCTCTTTTTTCAAAATTGTGTCACGGGATCACTTGCAATGGTTTCTCCTCGTGCTCCTGCTGCATTATCTCTGGTGCCTCCTAAGGATATATCGCTGCTATGTCTCATCTACATGATCCCCCTTGGCGACATTATCTGAAAACTCAGCATTAGTTTTCACACATGCACTGATGACACCGAGGTCTACCTCACTACCACCTTTCTCAATGGCTCCAATGTTGCTAAATTATCAGCCTATCTGATATCTTAAACTTAGTAGATGAGCAGAAATTTCCTCCCAATTATATATTGGGAAGATTGAAACCATTGTTTTCAGTCCCTGCTCCAAACTCATTCCCTAGAAATCAATTCCATCCCTCTTCCTGGCAACAATCTGAGATTAAACCACTCTTCGCAATCTTGGAGTCATAGTTGAACCTGAGGTGAACTCCTGGCCTTACATTCAGGCCATCACTAAGAGTGCCTATTTCCAACTCTGTAGCATCATCCAGCCTTTCTCTGTCTCAGCTCATCTGCTGCTGAAACCCTCATTCATGCTTTGTTACTTTTAGTCATCAATATTCAAATGCACTCCTGACTGGTCTCCCACATTTTAGCTGCAGTAAACATGAGAGCATCCAAAAGTCTGCTGCTCGTGCCTTAACTCGCACCAAGTCCCATTCACCTATCGCTTCTGTGCTCACTGACCGACATTGGCTCCTGGTCAAGCAAAAACTTGATTTTAAAATTCTCATCCTTGTTTTCAAATCTCTTAATGGCCTTCTGCCTCCCTAACTCTGTAATTTCTTCTAATCCCAAATCCCTCTGAAATATCTACACTCCTCTAATTCTGGTCTCATGAGCATCCCTGATTTTAATCACTCCAGCAGTGATGGCCACGCTTTCAGTTGTCTAGGCCCTAAGCTCTGGAACAACCTCCCTAAAAACTCTTTCCTCCTTTAAGACACTCCTTGGAACCTACCTCTCTGACAAAGCTTTTGATCATCTGACCTAATATCTCCTTATGTAGCTCAATGTCATATTTTGTTTTATAATGCTCCTGTGAAGCGGCTTGGGATATTTTATTACATTGAAGATGCTATATAAATAAAGTTGCTGTATGTACATCTGACAGGATCTTGGTCTAATGTCTCATTTGAGAGATGGCAACTCCTACAGTGTAGTGCTCCCGATTTTGTGCTCCAGTGACTACTGTAGGACTTGAACCCACAACTTTCTAACTAGGCGGCGAGAGTGCTACCACTGAACCACAACTGACATCTAAAATGAAATCTGGTTCTCAACACAAGTTAGCAAGCAATTGTTTTTAATTGTTTAGTGCTTTAGTGAATTGTTTAGTGGTGATGAGGGGCAGAGTCCAGGGAGCAGGCCAAGATGAGGAGAAATGTTCTTGGCTAGACCACATGGGACCAAGACTCTGGTGAGCTGAGGATTGCCAACTTTGGCTGGACAAATTCACGGCAATTTCATTACATGATCTCACATGTAGCCCAATTAGATGCTCCAATTTAGAAAGAGAAGTGGTATGGAATTGCTAATGAGCAGAAATAGGATAAGGTTGGTATGTTGAGCTGAAGGAGGGTGGCAAGGACTGCTGGGAGAAAACAAAAAAGAGATGACTTGGTAGGGAGCTAGAGGGCTGCGGGTTAGGGAGAATTCTACCTGGGTTTTTGGACTGCTGCTTGCATGAGCCAAGGATCATACTGGTTGATCGAGTAGGCAACAGTACCAGCTAAGTTTAAGGCCTGCGAGGTAAATAAAAAGTATGTGTATATAAAATTGTGACCTAGACAGTGCACAATTGTTTCGTTCAGGCTTGCTTTCATTCCTTGTTTGTGATCAATTCAGGCACGATTTGGAATAAATTAAGGGTAAAACTTGTAGAAAGACAAATACCCGATTGTCATTGTTACAGTTCCTAATGAAAAAATTAAATGGGAAAGAGGTCGCATGTGACTCTGAAAAAATGTGCTGCCTGTGTGGTACTGAGCTTTTCAGATTAGGGAAGTCCCAAATTCAGTTTGTGGTTTATGTTAAATTAGCTGATGATTTCCAAAGCAGTGGGGAAAGAAAGTTGTTGGTGGTGATGGGGCTTGAGGAAGGGGCTTCAAGTAACCTCATCAGTCCCTGTACATGTTTGAAATGGATGAGAGCAGAATAAGGCGCAGGAGTGGTGCCAGTCAAACAGACTGCTGATTCATTGTTTATAGACACAAAAGGATTTGCTGCAATCTGTTGGGATCTTAGTATAAATTTCTAGGGACTTTTGTTGAAACATTTGTAATGTTGGCTGTTCACATCTGTGCGGAATGATAAAGAGTCAGCCTTTCCTAAGGTTGATGGAAATTAAGAAAACAAGGAACAAGGAGGGCTGATACAGGAGGGCTGGCCCATCAAACTTTATCCTTTCACACATGGCTGGGATTTTCCAAGCCAGCTAAAAGTACATTAACTTCTGCAGGTGTGGAAGACCCTGCTGGTGGGCAGGGCCAGGTGGGTACATTTGTGATGGATTTTTATATTACATTTTTAAAAAATTTTGATTTGCTGGACACAGTTTGCCTTGAAGAATAACCACTTGGAAAAGATACCAAAGAGCTGCGAGACCTTGTGAATGAAATGGCAGCTCGAGTCAGCACTTTCGTGAAGAGGAAAAGAAATTGAGGAGGATAATATAGCTCATGAAGAGCAGTGCTAAACATTACTTAAGATAATGTGCAGAAAGGAATATGATTCAGTCCCACAACTTCAACTACCTATTTATTCCAGCAGTACATAGGTCATAAATATTGTCTATTTTTTAATTATCTTTGTGTAGTTGTCATGAAGCTGGTCAAACTATCAATGGTACACAAGATATAAGTCCAGGACAGATATCTAAATATGGAAGGAATAAAAACAGATTGAAATATGAAAAAGCAATTAGTCAGAAAAAGATGAGGAAAGCATGTTCATACGGATATGTGTTTCATATGAAATCTCACAGTTATGCTAAAGTTATTAATTGTTTGGGTCACATTGAGGACTGATTGTAAACAAGAAAAATACCTGGTAAAACCCATGGTTGTTTTGATAGAGGTTTTGAGGGTTTTTTGTTAAAATATCAGTGTCAGAGAAACTGGCGCTTTTTTCAACAGAACAAAAAAGGTTAAAAGGGGATCTAACAGAGGTATTGGAAATTATGGAGGGTTTTGATAAAGTAGATAGATACTATTTCCACTAATGGGTGAGTTGGTAACTGGAGGGGGTAAATTTGAGATGGAGAGAGGTTGAGGGAAATATTTTTGCACATTGTTGTTAGATTGTGGAAATCCCCATGAGAAACAGTGTTTGAAACAAACTTCATGAAGCTTTTGAAAAGGAAATGAATTAATACATGAAAAATAAAATGTAAAAGGTATGGGAAAAGGATAGTTTACTGGAATTAATTCATTCAGAGTTGGTTTCAATTTCTTGCAAATTTCTTTTTTGGCTTTTTTATTCGGGTGGAATGATATGAATCATAATGTGAGGAATCATTCGCAGAATGGGTGTGACTTTTCTAACGGTTGTAATTTGCAAGGAACTTAAGAAAGCAAGGAACAAGGAAAAGTAATTTGACCTTTCAAACTTGATCCTTCTGCAAACTACATGTATAATCTTGAGGCACTTTTATATTTGAATCATAGAAGAGTGGTGAACATGTACTACTTTATTCAGCTCTCAGATTCTCAAATAATTGAGTATATGAGAGGGCCTGCCTAAAGTACTAAATAAGTACCTTGCATTTGTCTTCAGCAAGGAAGGTGATTCTAGGTACAACAGGCAATTGATGTGTTGGCCTTTATTGTAAGGAGGTTTGAATACAAGAGTTAGGAAGTCTTGCTGTAATTGTGCAGAGATTTGGTGAGAACCCACCTAGAGTACTGTGCACAGTTTTGGTCCCTGTACCTAAGGAAGGATATATTTGCCTTAGAAAAGGTGCCATGAAGATTCATTGGATCGAATCCTGGGATTAGAGTGTTGTCCTATTGGGTGAGATTGAGTAGAATGGCCTACACTCTCTGGAGTTTAGAAGGAGGAGAGGTGACCTCGTTGAAATACAAAAGATTCTGAGAGGGCTTGACAGAGTAAATGCTTAGAGGCTATTTCTCTTACTTGGAGAGTCTAGAACCAGGAGACATAGAATCAGAATGAAGCCATTTAGATCCCAGATGAAGAGAAATTTTTTCACTCAGAAGGTTCTGAACCTTTGGAATTCTCTACCCCCGAGAGCTGTGGATGCTCAATTGTTGAGTATATTCAAAGTTGAGATTGATAGATTTTTGAACTCTAAGGAAATCAAGGGATATGGGGATTGGGCAGGAAAGTGGAGTTGAGGTTGAGTCATGTTCTTATTAAATGGCAGAGCAAGCTTGGAGGGACCCTTACTCTTGCTAATTCTAATGTTCTTATGCCAAGGGGCTGGAAGATAATGTTCACATTCTTTTAGCATGCCAGGTCATAAATGATGTAGGGCAGGGGTGGAAAACAGCCCTTCTATCTCTTTCATTTTGTGGGTACCATCTCCCCTTCCCAATTTTCTCTTTCCTTCTCTTACCCATTTGTCTTTTTCTTTATCACCTCCCCTCCCTTTTCTTCCCCAACACTGCTCCTTTCTCCTCTGCCTTCATTCATACCCCTCCCTGCACTACCTTTCAAACCACTGGACCCATTCCAGAATCTTGATAATTTTGGAAGCTCACAATCCATGCATCCATTATCTCTATATGCCACCTCTTATGTAACTTTAGGATGTAGGCCAGCAGGTCCTGGAGACTTATTGGCTTTCAGCCTCATTGATTTCTTTAGCACTTATTAATTACTTTTAAGTTCTTCACTCTCATTAGACCCTTTGTTTCCCCATTTTTTCTGGTATGTTTTTTGTGCATTCCACTGTGAAGACAGATGCAAAATATTTGTTTAATGTCTCTGCCATTTCCATATTCTCCATTATAATTTTTCCTGTCTTAGCCACTTCGGGACCCAAGTTTACTTCATTACTCTCTTCCATTTTACATGACTAGAAGCTTTTATAATCTGTTTTTATATTTCTTGCTAATTTACTCATATTCTATTTTCTCCCTCTTTATCCATTTTCTCATGATCCTTTGCTTAAACTCTCCCAATCCTCAGGTTTACTACTATTGTTGACTATTATAAGCCGCCTCTTTTAATCTAATGTATTCTTACTCTTTTTAGTTAGCCACAGATGGATAACTTTTCCTAGGGAGCTAATACTTCTCTTTGGAATACAGATTCATTGAGAATTATGAAATATTTATTTGCATGTTTGCCATTGCTCATCTGCCATCATACATTTTAATTCAATTTCCTAATTTACCTTAGCCAATTCATCCTTCATATCTATGTAATTAGTTTTATTAAAGTTCAATTACTCTAGTTTCAGACTCTCATGTTAGAATTTCAGAATGAGTTTATTCTCATCAGTCTTTCCTAAAGTATCCCTCCCTATAAGAATACTAATTCACCCTGGCTGGCTCCGCAATGTGGTGTTCTAGAAAACTATTTCGAATACATTCCATGAACTCGTCCTCCAGACTTTTTTTTCTGACTCTCTCCTCCATCCCCACCCCCTTTCGGATCCCTCTTTTTCCAATAATTTATGATTTTTTAAATATATTTTTCTTTTCCCACCTATTTTTAAATTTATTTTGACCTATCGTTTTATCTCCACCTTTTAGCCCATTTCAATCCCTTTCCCCTACCCCACCTCCACTAGGGCCATTTGTCACTTGCTTGTCCTGCTTTCTACCCTTAATGTCACCATTAGCACATTCCTTAGATAATATCAACACCATCAACACCCCTTTGTCCTTTTGTCTATGACATCTTTGGCAATCTCTTTGCCTCCACCTATCACTGGCCCTCTATCCAGCTCTACCTGTCCCACCCCCCTCAACCAGCTTATATTTCACCACATTTCTATATTTCCTTATTTCTGATGAAGAGTCATACGGACTCAAAATGTTAACTGTGTTCCTCTCCGCAGATGCTGTCAGACCTGCTGAGTTTGTCCAGCTATTTTTGTTTTTGTTTCCAATTTCCAGCATCCACAGTATTTTGCTTTTATCTCTTTTTTCTGACTTTGATTTGTTCAATCTGTATAAAGATTGTTTTTGTTGCAAATTCCTCTTATTTCCTGATGATTAATCTGCCTAACAGTATGACTGCTGTTGGGGAATCTATAAATTACTCCCACCAATGTTTTCTGAACCTTGTTATCTTCTCCCATACTAATTCCTGCTCTTTGGAGCCAAGATCCTTTCTCACTGCTGTCCTTATGACCTCCTTTATTGTCAGGGCTACTCAGCCTTTCTTTTCAAAACATCACGTTTAACATCAACGATTTTTTGTTAACATCAAGAATATCTACTTTCTACTTGGTCACCACGCAACCATATCTCTGTTAAGGCTATTAGATCAAACCCATTTATCTCTATTTGTGCCATTAGTTTGACTACCTTATCACGAATGCTTCATACATTCAGATAAAACACCTTTAATTTTTGCTTTTTACCATTTTTCCCTGATTCGACCTTATTCAGAGATACATTATTACCATTGAACATTTTGTCCCTTCCTGTCACATTCCACTTATCTTTATTCAACTAACTACAATGTCCTGAGGACTTGACTCTTTAGATTCATAAATTTCTCCTCATTGAAACCCCCACTCCAACTTTTCAGTTTAAAGCCCTTGTGTAATTCGCCAGGACACTGGTCCTAGGACAGTTTAATTGGAGCCCATCCCAATAGAACAGCTCCCTTTCTCCCCAGTACTGACGCCAATACCTCATGAATCAAAACCATTGTTTCCAACATTGCTCCCTGAGCCCGCATTCCACTCCCTGATCTTTTTAATGCTTTATCAAATTGTGCGTTGCTCAGGTAGTTATCCAGAGATTATTACCTTTGAGGTTCTGCTTATTAATTTCAACCCTAGCTCCTCAAAACGTGCTCAACTGAATCTCATGCCTTATTCTACCTTTGTTATTCATTCCTATGTACACCATGACAACTTCCCTCCCACCTCAAGTTCTTCTCTAACCATGAGAAGATGTTCTTAACCCTGGCACAGGACAAACAGCGCAACCTTCGGAATTCACATTTGTGGCTGCAAAAACGGTATCTATTCCCCTCTCTTGTCCCCTATCACTACAAATTCCTTTCCACACCACCCAGTTGAATGGCATCCTGTAGTGTGTGTCCAATTCTGGGCACTGCACTTTAGAAAGGATGTGAAAGCTTAAGAATGAGTGCATAAAAGATTTACAAGAATGGTTCCAGGAATGAAAGACCGCAGTGACGAGGATAGATTGGCTAAGCTGGGGTTGTTCTCATTAGAGAACTTTGAGAGGCGATTTGATAGAGGTGTTCAAAATCGTGGGTGAGTAGATAGAGAAAAATTGTTCCCATTGATGGAGCGGTTGAGGACCAGAGGTTACAGATTTAAGATGATTGGCTAAAGAACCAAAGGTGACATGAGAAAACATTTTTTTGTGCAGAGTGTTTATGATCTGGAATGCACTTCCTGAGAGGGTGATGAAGGCAGATTCAATCAGGGCTTTCAAAGGGGAATTGGTAAACACCTGAAAATTATTTGTAAAAAAAGTTCAGGGTTATGAGGTAAGGTGGGGAGTGGAACTAGCTGATTTGGCCTTGAAGAGAGCTGCTGCAGAATTGATGGGCTGAATGACCTCATTTTTGTACTGTAACTGTTCTTTGTTTCTCTGATTCCATGGTGTTGTGGTCAGTTTGATGATCCACCCTGTGGTAGAGGCAAGGAGTAAGATGGAATCCTTTCACATACATGTAGTTTAAAGGTTTTTCTTTACTCTTCCTCAAATTTCATTCTCTTTGGGGTTTTTTAAGCATCATTCTTGTCAGCATAAAGCATATGATAGTTTGACCTTTTTACCAATTTCACATTTTGCATAAGAATTGCTACACCCTCTGCCATTTCCTCAATGACCACATTTTTCTGTCAGTTCAGTTCCTTCCTGGATTTTGTGCAAATGCTGGTAACCAAAACACACAAACTAGCTCATTTCTTTCATTGTTCTGCATTTTCCATTTGGGAGACTTATAAAGAAGGCAAATGCACATGGGATATAGGGTAATTTGATAAGGTGGATTCAAAATTGGCTTAATTGTAGGAGACAGAGGGTGATGACAGAAGGGTGCTTTAGTGATTGGAAGCCAGTACCACAGGGATCTGTGCTGGGTCCCCTGTTATTCATCATTTATATAAACGACATAGATGACTATGTGGGGGCTAGGATTAGTAAGTTTGCGGACGATACAAAGATTGGCCGGGTGGTTAACAGTGAGATTGAGTGTCTTGGGCTACAGGAAGATATAGATGGAATGGTCAAATGAGCAGATAAGTAGCAGATGGAATTTAACCCTGAAAAGTGTGAGGTGATACACTTTGGAAGAAGTAATTTGACAAGGAAATATTCAATGAACGGCATGACACTAGGAAGTTCTGAGGAACAAAGGGACCTTGGCGTGCGTGAAGGCAGAGGGGCATGTTAGTGGGGTGGTGAAAAAAGCATATGGGACACTTGCCTTTATCAATCGGGGCATAGATTAAAAAAGTAGGGAGGTTATGTTGGAGTGTATAGAACCTTGGTGAGGCCACAGCTGGAGTACTGTGCAGTTCTGGTTGCCATGTTATAGGAAGGATGTGATTGCACTGGAGGGGGTGCAGAGGAGATTCACTGGGATGAAACATTTAAGTTATGAAGAGAGGTTGGAAAGACTTGGGTTGTTTTCATTGGAGCAGAGAAGACTGAGGGGCGACCTGATCGAGGTGTACAAGATTATGAGGGGCATGGGCAGGGTGGATAGGGAGCAGCTGTTGCCCTTAATTGAAGGGTCAGTCATGAGAGGACATAAATTCAAGGTGAGGGGCAGGAGGTTTAGGGGGGGATGTGAGGAAAAACTATTTTACTCAAAGGGTGGTGACGGTCTGGAACATGCCGCCTGGGAGGGTGGTGGAGGCGGGTTGCGTCACATCCTTTAAAAAGTAGCTGGGTGAGCACTTGGCACATCATGACATTTAAGACTATGGGCCAAGTGCTGGTAAATGGGATTAGGTAGGTAGGTCAGGTATTTCTCATGTGTCGGTGCAGACTCGATGGGCCGAAGGGTCTCTTCTGCACGGAGAGATTCTGTGCTTTTGTTTTACAGTCTAGTTCAGTGGGATCTTGATTTGATAACTTGAAACAACCAAATTTCCACCTTGGAGCACTGCGAGAACAGCAAGCAGACTCATCCAATGAAAGAACATGAATTTAATCTGTTGCCCTCATTCGTAGTGAGCCGTTTCTTCTTTGCTTTAACTGCTTTCCTTCACTTACTGTGCTTTTTCTTTTCCCTTTTACATGTTGCCTTCATTTTCTCTATTTCTACCTATACTCATTTATTAAAATGATAGCCACTGTAGTAGGTTCTGAACCATTTTGAATTAAGCATAAAACCACCTCCTCAAAAATTGAAACGATTCATCTAGTAGTTACTTTCTTGGCTTTGCAATCTGTTTTAAGACTGGAGTTCGCAAATCCCTTTTCAATGTCAGACTGCCTCTTCTGCCTGCTGTTGATATGAGGGAGTTGAGGCTATTTACAACCAAGCAGGCACTGTAACATTAGGGCACATAAGTTACTGTGCCTGCCTGGCTGTAAATAGCCTCAATTTGTGTCGTCATTTTACATAAATACTTGACCCATGCCTCTCCTTTAGTTATTGTTAGAAGCCAGCCTGTGAAGTTCAGTATTCTGTTGAGCATATATATGTGCTAAAAAGCATCACTTGTTGGGGGGTGAAATCCAGTGGAAATTACATCAGTCTATTATCATATATAATCTTAAAATGGACACACTAGCAGATTTTCCATTCCAAGCTGTTTTAAAAGGCTGATGTGCCCCCACTGGGACAGATTTGAGTGGAGTTCCAAGGTATGGCTGAGGCTTAAATTACTAAATATGGCGCTAAGTTATCAATGATGTTGGATAAAGGTGATGCTAAAACAAAATATTTAGAAGTGTGTATGGACATAGTCCTTGCTAGAATTAGGTCTCTAAAAGCAGACAGGGTTACTGGCTTTGATGGTATTTACCCCATGGTGCTAAAAGAAAAGGAGGCTGTACTATGGAAACCGCTGGCTGAAATATTTTACAGCTCACTGAGATCAGGGATAGTTCCCATGTGGTGCCTGAATGGACAGTAAATCAGAACCGAGCATTGTTGCATTAGTTTTCCAGTTGCAGGCAAACTACTGAAAGGTATCATGAGCAATGTAACGTAAGCACATCTAAGGAGCAAAGGGTATTGGGCAATCTGAACATGTCTTTCAGTCTACAAATGTTTTTCCCTTATGGCAAATGTTCCTGTGTCACCGACTTGATTGAATGTTACAGCAGGTTACAAGGTCTGTTGATAATGAAAGTTCAGTCAATTCCTTTGCATCTAGATTTTCAAACAAGGGTACAGCTAAGTAAGCACGTGTCTTGTGGTAAAAACAAAAAACTGTGGATGCTGGAAATCCAAAACAAAAACAGAATTACCTGGAAAAACTCAGCAGGTCTGGCAGCATCGGCGGAGAAGAAAAGTGTCTTGTGGGTTTGACAGGCAGACTTTGGGTTTGATAGTGAATTAGTGCCACTTGTATTGACTCAGGTTTTGAGTAATGGTGCTGCTCCTCCAATTGCATTTCTCTAATAATTTATGTGAGCTTTCTCTTTTGCAATGGAGAAAACACAATGGTAAAGAAATGTGACCTCATTCACCCTTATGACTGCATGCAACTATGACCTGAAGGTGTATTGTCCCTTCAAACCAGCTGCCTTTCCAAGATTAGCAGAACACCTTGTGATAACAATGTGAATTGGTAGTCATCATTAATTAACCTAGCATTTTGCTATTTTCAAAAGTTTCCTGTTACATAATTGTGGGTTTCCCTGACACCCAGATGATGACACAGATCATGATTGGCAAACAGCTGAGTGAAATCTCTAGTTATTGCAGGTATGCTTTGGGAACAGTGCTATAATGTATCTTAGGCATCCTTGTGACATCATTGGAATTATTTCTTACTGTGTTTTTGGGTGTTGGAGATTGTACAAAACAGCCTCTTTCCATAGCACCTGGATCATCCGTGTTGGCCTTCCAGCTTTCAGTCTACAAATGTTTTTCCCTTCTGGCACTTGTTTCAGCTGGTAAAATATCCACAGATGTATCTGGAACCCCTTTCTGCTGCTAACTTCTTCCACCTTCATCCCCATGAATGCTTTATCAATCATTATGGCCCCTCTTCAATTGACTGCAACATTTTAAGGAATATATCATTGTAATTCCCTCCCTCCCAGCAGCAATGGTCCAATGAGGAGTGTTTTTTTTGATTCTGTCATGGGATGTGGGCATCACTGGCAAGTGATTTGTTTTCATCCATAATTGCCCTTGAGAAGGTGATGGTGAACCACCGCCTGAACCATTGTAGTCCATCTGGTACAATATTACGTAGTGATTTTGTACAATGAGTGACTTACTAGGCTATTTCAGAGGGCAGAAAGTGAGCTGGACCAGCCATATAAATACTGTGGCTACAAGAGTAGGCCAGAGGTTGGGATTTCTGCAGAGAGTAATTCACCTCCTGATTCCCCAAAGCTGTCCACCATTTATAGGGCACAAGTCAAGGGTTTGATGGAATGCTCTATACTTGCCTGGATGAGTGCAGTTTCAGCAACACTCGAAGCTTGACACCATCCAGAATAAAGCAGCCTGTTTGATTGGCACCCCATCCACCACCTTAAACACTTACTCCCTCCACCACCAACACACAGTGGCTGGCAGCAGTGTATACCATCCACAAGATGTACTGCAGGAACTCACCAACTCACTCAATCTTCCAAACCAGTGACCTCTACAACCTTGAAGGACAAGGGCAGCAGATACATGGGAACACCACCACCTAGAAGTTTCCCTCCAAGCCGCACATCATCTTGACTTGAAACTATATCACCGTTACTTTGGTGTCGCTGGACCAACATCCTAGAACTCCCTTCCTGACAGCACTGTGGGTGTACCTACACCAGATGGACTGCAGCAGCTCAAGAAGGTAGCTCACCCCCACCTTCTCGACGGCGATTAGGGCTGGACAATAAATGCTGGCCTAGCCAGAGATGTGCACACCTCAAGAATTAAAAATAATTTTAAAGAATGTTAAGAGACAGCCACAGTGCTGTGATTCTGGAGTCACCTGGAAGCCAGATCAGGTGAGGACTGCAGATTTCCTTCCCTAAAGGAACCGGATGAGTTTTCATGACAATCGATGATTGATTCATGAGTACCATTACTGAGACTACATTTCAATTCCAGATTTTATTATTAATTAATTGTTATTAAATTGCACCAGCTGCCTTGGTGAGATCTGAACCCAGTGTCCACAGAGCCTCTGCTTCTGGATTACTTTGCCAGTGACGATGAACTCCACATATCTAGTTAAGATATCAGGGGGAAGAACTAGTGGGTTTGTGATGGAATCAAGTGGCTGTCAAACATCTAGCCCCAACACAAACATACTGATGCAGGAAAATTGGAGGCCAATGTTTGAAAGTTTCATCTGCTGTTTCTGTTCAGCCTGAATTTTAGTGAGTGTTTATTTAAAAATATCTTTGAATGTACCTCACTGAAATATTGATTGTGTTTAAATGAACATAAAAATGTTCCAGAGCATCAAGCAACAGAAAGCATGTACAGGGAGATAGGGTCAGAGGTTTCAGCTGTTAGCAAAACACTGCACAATCTGTCAGCAAAAAAACACATCCTGATTACCAGTGCATACACTAGAAAAATGAAAGTCTTCCTTAGAAGTCATAGTCCAAATCTCTGCGGACAGCTTTTTGCTATTTTTAGTATTTCCTTGAACCTTGCATTAAGCTAGACAATTTTAAGAATACAGGGGCCAAAAACATGTTCCAAGCTACCATTTAAATGAACAGTTTCACTTCCTGCAATAGTTAAATTTCCCTGAGGAATTGAATAGTCAGAACGGTGTAAAATTTCCAAGCTGTGTTGGAGCTGAGCCTTAGCATGAACTTTCCGTTGTGGAAATACCCAATCCATTAATGGGAATGTGAAAGTTCTGAAGCCTTTATTTGGTACCACCTGCATTCTGAGCGGGGCGCTTCTTATGAAGTACTTGATTGAGGCAATGTGCAACTAACCCTATCTGAGAGTAATGCAGGTTGGTCCAGAGTTGTGTTTTATTTTTCATGGGAATACCTTTGAGGATTGTAGGTAAACTACAACGCCAGGATTTTACCAATAGTTACTCAGAAAAAGTTAGAGGAATTAAGACCTCTCCTAACTTCTGGGTAACTATAGTAAAGACCCAGGCCTACCCCACCAGACTCCCACCTCCCATCACCCACAACCCCCACCATCCCTAGACACCCATCACCCGACCCTTGAAATCCCCCAACCCCCCTGACCTCCGACACCTCCAACCCATTGACCTCCAATTTCCCCCAACCCCCTTTGACGTCCGACATCTCCCGAACTCCAATGTCTCCGAGCCCCTCCAACCTCGAACCTCCCCACCTCCTTGGACCTGCAAACATCTCCACACCCCCACCCCCACTCCCCTGGATCTCTGACCCCACCCCCACACTTCTGGACCTCTGACGGACTGCCCCCACCACTCCCACCCCCCAGCCCCTTGGACCCCCAAGCACCACCACCACCCCCCCCCCCCCCCCCCCCCCCCCCCCCGCCCCCCAACCCAACTGCCCAAATCCTATTGACTTATCCTCTCCCTGGCCTGTCAGTTTCCCTGGCCCTTTAAACTTACCTGGTTTACAGCAGCACATGCCCTAAAAAAGGGAGTGTGGCCTCCTTGAATACACTGGTGCCACATTTCTCTGGGGCCTGTGAGGAGTCTTTCGATGCAGGTCCCAAGAAGCTGTGGCGAACGGAAGGGTCAGCGTAATTTTCCTGACCAGCTAAGTGGGCATTTATTTCTTCCAATTCCTGTGGGTCTGCACTTTCCGACACTAGTTGGAAGCTACAGCAAAATATGTTACCTATAGGGTACCCAATAGAAATAACACCATCAAATTTCACCATCAAACCTGCTGTTATATATCCTAGCACAACATTTTCACATAGTTAATGGTCACTTCCACAGCATTAATTGTGTGTGAAAAGAGAATATTGTGCAGAGAACTTTTGGTATGGAATATCTTCTTTTTACCTACCTGCCTGTCTACAACTTCAAGATAAAGAATCCAGCATCATTCTGTCTTGTTTCTATTAACTGTGTATCAAATATAAATATTCGGGAATCAAATTAACACAACCAAATATAGATGCATGAAAAAGGAATTTGTTGGAAAGACTTTTAAACCTGCCCCTTGCAAGGCTTCACCCTACCCTTTACCCCACCCCACCAATTCTCATCCTGCAATTTGAGATTGGGAGGGTGGCTGTATTATAGCCAGTGGCAAGGATGTGCATCAGCAAAACCAGTTACAAGTATGTTTGTCCTGTAACAGTGATCTCTCCCTCCAGTGAATCCTGCTAGTGCAGAGTCTCGCCTGTTGCAATGAGCAATCTTTTACACTGGAATACAATTCATATCTGAAATAAGATCACCTAAAGTATAAATTAACCCTCGGATGATTACTGACAATACAAAGATAGGTAGGAAAGCCAGTTGTGAGGACACAAAGAGTCTGAAAGTGATGTAGATAGTTTAGGTGAGGGGGCAAAAATTGGGAAAATGTGAGGTTGTCCACTTTGGCGGGAAGAATAGGTAAACAGGATATTATTTAAATGGAGCCAGGAATCAGAGTGTCCTTGAACTTGTAAGAATGCAAGAAATAGGAGCAGGAGTAGACATTTGGCCCATTGAGCTACTCTGATATTCAGTAGGATCATGGCCAATCTTGAGCTTCAACTCCACTTTCCCAACTGGTCCCCAGATCCCTTAATTCTCTGAGAGACCAAAAACCTGTCTATCCCAGTCTTAAATGGACTCAATGATGGAGAATCTGCTACCCTTTGGGACAGAGAATTTTGAAGATTCACAAACCTTTGAGTAAAGTAGTTTCTCTTCATCTCAGTCCTAAATGATCAGTCCCTTATCCTGAGACTGTTTTACATTACCTGACCAGTGGAAACAATCTCTTAGCATCTACCCCATCAAGTCCCTTCAGAATCTTATATGTTTCAATGAGATCATCTCTCATTTTTCTAAACTCCAGAGAGTTTACTCAACCTCTCATTGTAGGACAGCCCTCATCCCAGGGACCAATTTAGTGAATCTTCACTATAATGCTTACAATGCAAGTATCCTTCCTTAAATATGCAAACCAAAGCTGCACACAATATTCTAGACTTGGCCTCACTCATGCCCTGTACAATTGTAGCAAGACTTCTTTATTGCTGTATGCCAATCCCCCTGTAATAAAGGCCAACATGCCATTTGCCTTTCTAATTGCTTGCTGTATCTGCATGCAAACTTTCCTTGTTCCTTGTACAAGCACACCCAAGTTTCTCTGAACATCAACATTTACAAGTTTCACACCTTTTAAAAACTATTCTGCTTTTCTAATGATCAAAGTGAAAAACTTCGCGCTTCATCACATTACACTCCACCCGCCATCTTGTTCACTCACTCACCCTATCTATATCTTTTTGCAGCCTCTCCATGACCTCCCTACACCTTATCTTTCCACCTAGCTTTGTATCATCAAACCTAGATACATTCCTTTCTGTCTCTTTGTTTAAGTCATGAATATAGATTGTAATAGCTGAGACCTCAGCACTGATCCTTGCAGCACTCCGCTGGTCACAGCCTGCCAACTTGAAAATGCTTTGTTTATGCCTACTCTTTGCCTCCTGTGCATTTGCCAATCCTCTATCCATGTTAATATATTACCCCCCCAACTCCATGAGCCCTGAACTTGCCCATTAACCTTTTGTATGGCTACTTATTGAATGCCTTTTAGAAATTCAGATATACTACATCTACTGGTTTCCCTTTATCTACCCTGCTGGTTACATCCTAAAAAAAAACTCTAATAAATTTCTCAAATATGATTTCCCTTTTGTAAAACGATCTTGACTTGTTCTAATCACTGTGCTTTCTAAGTGCATTGTTAAGACTTCCTTAATAATAGGTTCTAGCATTTTCCCAAAGACTGATATTGGGTTAATTGGCCTGAAGTACATGATTCACAAAAAGTCAGCATGCAGGCACAGCAGGTAACTAGGAAGCTAAATGGAATGTTGACCTTTATTGCAAGGGGGATATAGTATAAAAGTAGGAAGGTCTTGCTGCAACTATAAAGCACATTGGTGAGACTGCACCTAGAGTACTATGTACAGTTTTGGACTCCTTACTTAAGGAGGGATATACTTGAAAGCAGTTCAGGGAAGGTTAACTAGGCTGATTCCTGGTATGAAGGGGTTGGCTTATAAGAGGTTTAGCAAGTTGGGCCTATACTCATTGGAGTTGTTACAGTTATGAAGTTAATAAAATTATTATATTTTGAGATCCTGTCTTTAAATTTTGGGTAAGTAAAGGAGGCCATGTGACCTGCCTGCAATCTACCTGACAGTAAGCATAGGTAGTTTGATTGTTAGGGATCAAAGGAAGACTCAAATTATTTCACTAAGGAGTTGCAAGATATTTATGCTTGGAGTCAATAGCCGGAGCCCCTGAGTATACCATGAGTAGACCCTGAGTCTCCCAAAGTCCTAGAAAGGTGTTAGAAGTATCAAGTTGTAAACAATGGTGCTGTAAACTATCGATTTACTTCAAAGATGAAAAAGAATTAGGATCAAGGATAATGAATTAGCATTCCTGCTTAAATACAAAGCTAATGTGTTTCCAATTCCATGTGGAAGAGGGTAGAGGGAGCCATTTTGAGATCAGGTTGCAGGCTTCCCTATAAATCCATGAATATCACAGACAGTTTGCAATTTTGACTTGTGTGGTCTATGGCCATCTGAAAGTTAGGGAGCAAGAGATAGAAGCAGCCAAGCCTGCACCTTAAACAGAGCAAATTCAGACTCTCATTGACCAAGCAGAATGTGAGTGAGAACTCATGTTCAGTTTGATGACTGATTTTGTGATGCTTTAAAGGAAGCTAGAAGTTTTGCCTAGCTTGGAGCTAGAGGAAGGGATCTACAACGTAGCCCTCACCGTGAAAGGCAGTCTTGGGAAAGTAAAAATAAAGCTGGCCATCGGGAGCTGAGAATAATTTTAGACTCATTCATGGAGGATGAAGTGTCCACACAAGGAATTGTGTCCCTTACCATAATGGGAGATTTTTAGTTGTGCTAAAAATTAAATGGGGAACCTCTCTGTAATTTAAGATATAAGTTGCCTATGAAAATAAAATAACATTTGGTCAATAGTGTTTCTTTAGTCATTTGTTACAATAAGAATTTTAAAATGTGAAATCATGATGTCATTCTTTCAGTTGTTAACTGGAAGTTTGAAATTCTCTTTAAAAGTTATCTGTTTACGTATGATCATACGAATTAGGAGCAGGAATAGGTCACTCAGCCCCACAAGCCTGCTCCGCCATTCAATAAGATGATGGCTGATCTGAATGTAAGCTCAACCCTACATTACTGCCTACCCCTGATAACTTTTCACCCCCTTGTTAATCAAGAATCTATCTAGCTCTGCCTTAAAAATATTCAAAGACTCTACTTCCATCGCCTGTTGAGGAAGAGTTCCAAAGACTCTGAACCCTCTGAGAGAAAAAAATTCTCATCTGTCTTAAATAAGCAATCCCTTATTTTTAAACAGTGACCTCTAGTTCTCCGAAAAGAGGACACATCCTCTCTACATCCACCCTGACAAGACCCCTCAGGATCTTAAAGGTTTCAATCAAGTTGTCTCTTACTCTTCTAAATTCCAGTGGATACAAGCCTAACCTGTCCCGCCTTTCCTCATAAGACAACCCTCCTATTCCTAGAGTCAGCCTAGTAAATCTTCTCCGAACTGTTTCCAATGCATTTACATCTTTATTTAAGTAAGGAGACACAATAGTCCAGATGTGGTCTCACCAATGCTCTGTACAACTGAAGCATAACCTCCCTACTTTTGTAATCAATTCCCCTCTCAATAAATGATAACGTCCTATTAGCTTTCCTAATTACCTGCTGTACCTGCAGACTAACCTTTTGTGATTCATGCACGAGGACACCTTGATCCCTCTGAATCTCAGAGCTCTGCAATCTCTCACCATTCTACAGAGATCATAACAGAATTTAGAAGAATGAGATGTGACCTTATTGAAACATAAGACTCTAAGGGAGCTTGACATGGTAGATTCTGAGAGGATGTTTCCCCTCCTGGGGGAATCTAGAACTAGGAGGCACAGTTTAAAATAAGGGGTCTCCTCACTGATCCCATCAGTACATGTGTCATTAAAGTTGGACACAGGCTCTAAGCTTCTTGAGACCTTCATGATATGGCTGTCTTTGTGCCAAACCTTCCGACTTCTCCATATGGCATCTTTGAATACTCGCTTTAAATACTAGAGTTCAGCTCCAGTCATATGCATTATGTCTGTTGCCATGCCTTCAATGCCAAATTCAGAAGTCAAATATAAGGCTGCGTTAAAATTCCACAGAGAATCACTGAAATTACTTCTGTGTTTCTCATGAGACATTAGATTCCCTGCACCCTGGTCCCAAACACCTAACATGTCTCACAGTTAATATCAAGACCACAGTCACTGTTCAAGCTAGATTGGACCCTCCCTCAAACTTTGCATTCAATTGACAAAACTTACATCATTTTAATTGATTTAAAATTGAGTCATAAAGAGTTTTAAACTCTTTATGACTAACTGAACAAAATAAACCTCTAAAAAGCCAAAGAGGACAGAACTGCCCCCACTTCTATAACCATATTCTCTCCATGTTTTGTCCGTAATGAAATATATGCAAACATGTTTATTTTGGATGTAGTTTGCACTAATTCTGCCTTTCACTGAATCCTAGAACACGATTGTATTAAAAGGAAGATAATTGAATGTCCAGTTCTCTGTTTTTGTGTGTTTTTTCATTTCCTGAGCATTTGGCTTGGTTTTCATCCAGTTTCCAGCCACTCAGGGATATCAACCTGCGCTCTCAATTGCATTGGAATTTCGCTAAACTAAAGTTGTACATATGTCTTTCAGCTCAGGTGTTGTATCCCCTCTCAAGTTTTGCCCCATTGTCCTATATAAGAAGACAAGGGTCAGTAAAGCAATAAATCTTGCAAGGAATATTAGTCAAGTGACACAAGATGAATTCAAATTCCTTTCACTATTATTTCTTGGCAAAGAACCATTTATTCTTGTCTGTTCACAATGAGGGAATTTCACAAGCCAATCTGAGTGACATCTTTTTGTAAAACAACCATTTTTTGGTGTAAACAGCCACAAAAAATTATGAGAACAATTTAATTACTTGATAAAAGCCAGTCGGAGGTAAAAATTCATTTCTATGGAGTTAGATAACAGTAAGACGGCAGATTGGGAACTATACATTTATACATTAACTGCTACTTAATAATAAGCAACTTAATAATAGGTCTTAGGTTTGTTATTGAAGAACTAGGAATGACATGTGCAGCTCATGACCATTCTGGAAAATCTTCACAGATCCAACTCAATTTCAGAAAAGTGGGATCAAATAAAGTCAGTTGTACTAGACTCCTGTGCTAAGATCATTGGGTTTGAGTATCATCAGCACTGGGACTAAATTCAACAAAAATTACACTGAAACATATGACCTCCTGGAACAAAACCAAGCAGCTTTCATTGCCTGGCTGAGCAACCCAAGATGGCAACTCAAAAAGGCAGCATTCCAGATCTAACAATATATTGATCATCATGATATGCAAAGCTTTCATGAAGCCACCGAGACCATCTATGGACCCAAGTCAAATGGACAAAATCCCCATCATCCGCAGGATGCCAATGCCATCCATCAAAGCTGGAAAGAACATTTTCAACAATTCCTCAACTGTGAATCTGCAGTGAAGAGCTGACACTCTCCAGGCTATCTCCAGTACCGTGATAGAATCCATTGGTGAACCATGATCGATGGGAGAGCTGCAACAAGTAATCAAACGATGATAAACAAGAAAGGCTGCAGCCCCCATGGTATTCCAACTGAGGTCTTCAAGCTGATGGGCTTTTGATCACATCAAAATTCCTCTGCACTCATCCTACAAATTTGGGAGAGAAAAAAATGACCCTCAACTTCAGGAATGTGACAATTGTAACCACAAGAAGGGGGATAATTTTTCTTAAAAATTCTTTCACAGGTTGTGAGAAATCTGAAACAGTGCCCTAAAATCTGGACTGGGGCTGAGCAAGGCTGTCTGATTGCCCCAATACTATTTACATTCTACCTGACTGTGGCTATTGACCTCATCAAAGATCAACTGCCCTCTGGTGTCACTGTTAAGGAGGCCATTCAACCTTATGTGGCCATGCTGGCTCTCTGCAAGAGCAACTCCCACTTCTCTGTCTGTTGCCCTTAAAAGAGATTGTTAAACAGATGAGAATACTTCATTAGTAAGTTGAGTTCTGATGACACTGACAGCTGTCACTGAAGAGTCCTCGGTGGTCACTGCCCTCCTGATGATCCATTCAAAGCAAAACAACTGGGTAAGTAAGGAAGATCAACTCTCCCGGAATCTCCATGTCCAGCTCATTTCAAGTGGTAAAAGTGTGCAGGTTATAAATATGTCAGACACACAATCTGAAACATATGTTAGAGCCTCTGCAGATCCATCCAGATACTAAGAAGTCCCTTCAAGACCACATTGGTCTTCCCAGTGATTACCCTGATAGAGACATGTGCCTTTCTGTAATACATTTCAGCTGCTGTTCTTGCTGTTCTTAGCAGGAGGACATGACAGAAAAACAATACCTTAGCACCCACAGACAACCTGTTCATTCGATTATCTGTTACAGAGTTCAGAGAGGGTAAATTTTCTAAGGGCAATATACCATGCAACTTCCAACGAATTGTGCACTGATGTGGCAGATCCTTTGCATCTTGTCTCACTTCCAGTCTGGACATTTGTGTAAAGGAAGTTGAGAAAATTAACTGTAGCTTGCAATGCTATATGTGTGTCATCTATTGCACTCTGTGGTTTCAGGATGCCAGCAATATTCTAGATTTCAATGGACCGACCTGTTGCTGCCTTGCTGTAAGGTCAAACTGGATGAATCGCTCTTCTCAGAGGTTTCTCAGATGGAACCCAAGCTGAGATTGCCCAGAATACCATAGCTGCTTGGAATACATGCGATCATCACCTTCACTGCCACAGGCAGTGCTGTCAGAGCAGTTGACCTTAGTTGCCAGTCTTCATGCAGTACACCTATTGCCACTTTGATACAAAGCTCCTCCCTAAGGTGTTCGTAGGATCTGTGTAACCTATAGGTTCTTTGGATTGGGGTAATATCTTGAAGGGCTCTACCTTATCATACATTCCCTCAGTCTCTTTTCCTGCATCCTCACCAGCTGCCCCTGCTCTTCCATGATAAGAGCAAACAATCGGATGTTGATAAGGAATCCTCATCCGGTCCTCAAACTCTCTGACTGCCAGCGAAAGCAAAATAACCCAGTGGTCTCATTGTTGCTCAGGCAATCAGGGGCAAGTCCAATGCTGTGTAGGTGAAGATCCAAAAATGAAAACACATTAAAAATACTTACTAAGTCCAATGCTTCTCAAATTTTCTTCAATCATCAGGTTCATTTTCTCTGGTCCTCACTCTTGCTGGTAGCAGGTATGTCTCATTTAAATCATTCTAACTTATACCTGGTGCACTGTGTATGTAACTTCTGGGAATTTGGTGCACCAACGCTATTGCCCTTCATTTAAATAGCTCAATGGGAGCTATGCAGTTGATCACATGGATGGTTAGTTAAGCATCCCAAACTGAAGTGCGTTGACTCGGATGGAGACTCGCCTGAATTAGCAGGCTTGAAAATGCTGATGTAATAATCCACCATCAAAAATGGTGGGTAAATTTAGGACCAGAGATTCCTGCTTTTTTTGGAGTGGGGTAGGGTAAGGTGAGAAAGGGGTTTGATTTGATTTCATGGTCAAAATTTGAGTGTTGTAACTGCCTTGTCTTCAGGTTCTATTCTCTTCCTTCATAGATAACAATTTATTCCTTAGCATTATCTACTGTTAAATGATTGCTCAATGTTCCGAAAGGAATATTGTCCTTGGTAAAACTATCCTTTCAATTTTTTACTGTATTTATTTATTGAATTGCTGTGTGCTTTGTGAGAGGTTTTCTTGTTTATTGTATTTTCTAGCTGGATTTTAGATACTCTACCTGTCAAAGGACTGGAAGGTTCTGCAATGAGTTTCATTTTTGAAAAAGGATATAGCAGTAAGCCAGGAAACTATAGGCTGGTTTATCTTTCTTCTGGTGTTGATGAATGACTAGAATCTGTCAATCAGTGCTTCCCAAACTATTTTCCAATGTGACCCCATTTTAAATGAAGGTGACCCCAGAAGTCAACAAAAACAAAAAGTAAATAAAGCAGTATATTAGCATTCAGTATATAATTATTAAAGTTTCTGTATTACAGATCAACATATAAATATGAAAATCTATGTTTCTAAAGTACTTTGTAAAATGTTAATATTTTATGTACTCATATGGGTTTCAGCAAAACTCTTCATATTCCCTTGTGACGGGAGCCTCCTTGAAGCCTCTCTTCCCCCCAACACACACTGTAATCGGCCCTTCCCCCTCCCCACATTGGCCAGCCAGCTAGTGATGGCTAGTGGTGAGGTGTGGCAGCTCTTGACAGCCCGAAGCCCAGAAAACTCATTGCTGTACTTTCTGACTGACGAGTTAAGTATTTCAAGAACTTTCTGGTTTTACTTTTGGTTCCTGGTAACTGCAATCACTATTGATGCTTTGCGGATCTCAGTTTAAATTCCATTAAGTGGTGACATTGTTGTTCCTCCTTGATTTTAAAAAATAGAAGCATGACTCAGTAAAATTCCCCTTTTCATAAAAGATAAAATTGGTAACTCCCAAAAGCCACTGAGCACAACAGAAACCCAAACTTTGACTTCCTTTGAACTTTACAGAGCAAGGTAAATGAAGGACATTTTATTCAGAAAATAATGCTCGGCAAGTTTTGGTAAAACTATTTTTTGACTGAAACTGGTATGACTTGGTGCCTGTTCCACACACAAACTAACAGTCAGCCCCTAGTACTGGATTGTTAGACATTGGTGAGTTACTTAATTTAGTTGTAAGGACACAGCATAACAAGTCGACCATTCGCAATTACATAGAGTTACACAAATTACAACACAGAAGCTTTAAATCTTGTGCTTTTCTTTCTCACAGTTGCCTTGTGCTTTTATTACTCTCCCTCTTACTCTCTAAGTTTCCCCTCTTATTCCCTAATAATTCTTTGTGCTTTCCCTCTTACTGCGGAGATCTCCAGATTCTCTCTTTTCCGGCAGCAATTTCTCCTGTCTCCACTGCCCATCAATAGACATGGTGTATAAGATTTTTGCCTTGCTCTATTTCCCCAGACATAGAACAGTCATTAAATATAATTCACTCTTTCACTTCCTGGACCCGTGAGCAGCTGTTTAATTAGTAATTTTGCATGACTGGGAAGATAAGTCAGACCTCTGGAAGACTTATGCAGCTGAGTGCCTGGTGCTCTCTTCCATGCAAACAGGGATGCTCTGCACGTGGGTTAGCAGGTGCTTTGAATTGTCCCTGTCTGATGAATAAAACAAGAACAACCTTTTAATTTGGAGCAGCAGAATTACTCTGAAAGGCGTCATGAAGATATTAATGTATATAATGTTATTGGAAATTATTTTTAATTGGACTTGTAGCAGGGTCTGTGTCTATGGGTGTGAGAGTGTGTGTCTTAATTGGATTAAAACCAGCTAATCTGGGTGCTTTTTTTTTCTTGACACAGACACAGTTTAATTACCCTGTACAATTGCAGAAAGGTTCCTCAAACACTACTGTGAGTTACTCCAGCTCTACAGAGAGGTAGTGAGATCAGTGCAGCTGCTGTGTGTCTTTTCTCACTCATTAGGAAGTTAAAAAACATGAGAACTAGGAGCAGGAGTAGGCAATTCAGTCCCTCGAGCCTGCCGCGCCATTCATTACGAACATGGCTGATCTCATTTCGGCCTCAACTCCAATTTCCCACCCTCTCCCCATAACCTTTCAACCCTTTACTAATTAAAAATCTGTCTATTTCCTCCTTAAATTTATTCAGCATCCCGCTATCCACTGGACTCTGAGGTAGTGAATTCCAGATTCACGACCCTTTGAGAAAAGTAATTCCTTTTCATCTCTGATTTAAATCTACCACACCTTAGCCTAAAACTATGGCCTCTCATTCTAGAATACCCCACAAGGGGAAACATCTGCTCCATGTCTACTTTGTCTATCCCCTTTAGCATTTTATATACTTCAATTAGATCTCCTCTCATCCTTCTAAACTCTAGTGAGTATAGGCCTAAACTGCTCAATCTCTCCTCATAAGACAAGCCCCACATCTCTGGAATCAATCTAGTGAACCTCCTCTGAGCCACCTCCAGTGCAACTACATCCTTCCTCAAGTAAGGGGACCAAAACTGTGCACAGTACTCCAGGTGCAGTCTCACCAATGCCTTGTAAAGTTCGAACAACACTTTCATATTTTATACTCTATTCCTTTAGCAATAAATGCCAAAATTCCATGTGCCTTCCTTATTACCTGCTATACCTGCATACTAGGTTTCAGCGATTCATGCACAAGGACACACAGATCCCTCTGCACTGAAGCATTCTGAAGTTTCTCTCCATTTAAACAATAAGTCGTCTTTTTATTCTTCCGACCAAAATGGATAACCTCACTCTTATCCATGTTAAACTCCATCTGCCAAATTTTGGCCCATTCACCTAACTTGTCCATATCCATTTGTAAATTTCTTATTTCTTCATTGCAACTTACTTTCCCATTTATTTTGGTGTCATCTGCAAATTTAGCTATAGTACTTTCTACCCCTGAATCCAAGTCATTAATATAGATTAATAAGGATCGAATCCTGTGGCACCCCACTAGTTACAGCTTGTCACCCAGTAAAAGACCCATTTATCCCGACTCTCTGCTTTCTGTTGGTTAGCCAATCCTCTATCCAAGCTAATATATTACCTGTAACTCCATGTGATCTAATCTTGTGTATTAATCTTTTGTGCGGCACCTTATCAAAGGCCTTCTGGAAGTCCAGATATACTACATCTACAGGATCCCCATTATCCACTTAGCTTGTCACATCATCAAAGAGCTCTAGCAAATTAGTCAAACACGATTTACTCTTCATAAAACCATGCTGATTCTGATGGATTGCATTTTGACTTTCCAAATGCCCCATTACTACTTCCTTAATAATGGATTCCAGCAATTTCCCAACGACAGATGTTAAACTAACTGGTGTATAGTTTCCTACTTTCTGCCTCCCCCTTCCCCCTTTTTGAATAAGGGCATTATATTAGCATTCTTCCAATTCACTGGAACCTTTCCAGAATTCAGAGAATCTTGGAATATTATATCCAATGCATCCACTATCTCCACTGCTACTTCCTTTAAGACCTTGTGTTGTTGGCCATCAGGTCCTGGGGACTTGTCACCCTTTAATCCCAATAGTTTACTCAGTACCTTTTCTCTAGTGATGGTGATTGTTCTAAGTTCCTCCTTCTCTATACCCTCTGCACTACCTGTTACTATTGGGGTGGCACTAGTGTTCTCCACCGTGAAAACTGAGGCAAAATATTGATTAAGCATCTCTGCCATTTCTGCGTTCCCCAGTATTAACTCCACAGTCTCATCTTCCAAGGGACTAACATTCACTTTAGCTACTCTCTTTCCTTTTATATACTTGTAGAAGCTTTTGCTTTCAGTTTTTACATTTTGTGCTAGTTTTCTTTCACAATATACCTTTGTTCTTTTTAATATTTTTTTTAGTAACCCTTTGTTGATCTTTAAAAGTTTCCCAACCTTCCAGCCTGCCACTGACCTTTGCAATTTGGTATGCCTTAGTTTTTGCCTTTATTTTATCTTTAACTTCCTTGTTTAGCCATGGATGCTTTTTCCCCCCTTACCATCTTTCTTCCTCTTTGGAATATATTTTACTTGGGAGGAATTGAATATCTCCTTAAATATCTGCCACTGTTCCACTGGTCATACCTTGTAGTCTTCCTGCCCAGTCCACTAGGGCCAAATCTGCCCTCATGCCTATGTAGTTACCTTTGTTTAACTCCAGAACACTAGTGTGGGACTCAGGTTTCTCACCCTCAAACTGAACTTGAAATTCTAGCATGCTGTGATCACTCTTCCCTAGAGGATCCTTTACTATGAGATCATTAATTAATCCCATCTCATTACACAAAACCAAATCCAGAATAGCCTGCTCCCTGGTTGGTTCCGCAACATATTGTTCCAAGAAACAATCTCTAAAACACTCCATGAACTCTCCCTCTAGGCTACCCTTGCCAATTTGATTAGTCCAGTCTATATGCATATTAAAATCACCCATGATTATTGCTGTGCCTTTCTTACATGCTCCCAGTATTTCCTGGTTTATACTGTGCCCCACGGCTGAATGTCACACAGGCGTTTGACGTATCCTGTATCTTCACAGTGATCCCCTTGATCTCCATAAACATCAACAGTTTGGGGTCCAGTCTCTAGATTCAATCATCTATATTCAAAACCAGAATCTCTATTTTAGGCTCCAGTATGTAAAGCAGAGCAAGACTGTCCTCACTGATGTCCTTGTAACTTCCAACATCCCACTGTAGGACTGCCTGTGGAATCACTGCACATGAGCCAAAGACTCGCTCCCCATTAATAATGAAACCATGCTTGCTGTAACCATCGATGAACATGACATTGTGCAATTCTCACTCCAGCGTGTTCATTCTGGTGTGCTGGTACAGCTCATCATCTGAGGGTGTCTTCTTATGACCCCGACAGGGCTGCCTGTCCCGGGCAGGTCCCCGGGCCTCTCCTTGTGCCACTCCCCGGGCTGCCCACAGCTGGAGCCAGGACTCAGGTACATTGCATTTTGTTGAATAAACCATTCAAAGACTGGGGATGAAATCTTGCACCTAGCTAGGAGACACCAAGCATTATATTTATATTACTAATAAAATTGGTACAATGAAAAGGGTTTTATTGTTAGAAGAGATGGAGTTCAAAGGCCCTGCTACAATGAGAATTTGCATTCAAAGGGAAGGCTAGGTATATACAGAGAAGAGTTTTGTATGTGTGGGTTAGAGGCATGCCACCTATAAGCCTATAACTGTGCAAAGGAACCTTATTTTGAATTCCTAAGATAAAATGTGCTTTGTCAGGTGTGTGTTTAAGTCTATGGGTTATTGTTGTCTTGGTGAAGGTTTACCTGGGAGTGATTCATTTGAGGATTTGTTTAAAAGTTATTATGGTAGTAATTTGTAGACATGTGTATGTGTTTAATTCCTTGTTAAATTAATAAATGTTTAATTTAATTTATATAAAAACCTCTGGCGGCTTGGTGGTTTCATTTATGAATTCAGAGCTGCATCTCAAACATACCAATTGAAAGTATAGGTAATGACAGTTTTCTTTAAAGTTTCTCTCTGGGATTTTAAATAATTCAGCCTTTACCAACTGCTGTGTCATAAAAAAGGAAATTTCTGTGATCAACCAAACTCTGTCATTCATATCCAGACTGCAGAATTCCTCTTTGTGTCTGACTCAATCTTCAGAGTGAAACGTATCCTGACATATTGGAATTATGGTGTATAGACCAATTAGCATGCAGTTTCTGTATTTAACTGTAATTCTTTGATACATTAAGTACAATATAACACTAGTCTAAAGTCATCCTGAGTCCAGCCTGAATTCAGCGAGCTGGGGCTGGTTGTCTTAGGGTGCTTTACACCACAATTAATGCAAAGGAGGAAAGACTTCATATCAAAACTAAGATTGTAGTAAATGCAAAATTATTGAATCACTAATGTTGGACTGCCATATGCACCAATGGAGATGTCTCGTTTTAGTGCTTTGCAATCTTTGTGTCATCTGTAGCCAACAGCCTCTCTGTCACAATGTTTATGGATTATTTATGCTACTTTGGCTTGCAAGCCCATAAATAGTCTGCCTCCTGTAATTTACAATAGTTTAAAAAACAAAATTGGCATCAATGAACTTATTTAATGATTTTTTTTTCTAATTTTACTTTCTTTATCCTGTAGTAATATCATGTACTCAATGGCCTTTGACTTAGATGTCAACAATTTGTTTTAAAAAAAGGTTCAGTTATTTCTGAGTACTAGATAATATCTGTCATGATTTCTATGGGATTTCAGTTTCAGAAACGTTTGAGGAACCAGGGTAGATTATTTCAACTGAAGCTCAAAATTGTGTGGAAATTTTAAGTTGCCTTCTCAATACTAAAGTTAATCATTGTACTAATGCAGAGCCAAACCTTTCACAGAAAAACTTGTCACACTTAGGACTCATCCCCTGTCAAGACTAATAGTGACATTGTTGAGCTTATATTTTACTCCCAGCCCAGCAGTATCCACAAGATTTCACCAGCAAAAGCTTTTTAAAAAAAAATCTTCAATTTATTAAAAACACAATTGTCAGTCAGTATAATCTGTCAAACATTTACACTTAATAGTTCCAGATATTCAATCAGCTTTAGAATCAATCAAAACATTAATTCCATTTGGTGACTCCTTCATGGATGTACAGGATAGACCCAGTGAAAACTTTCAAATCACCAAGCGTCAAGACAATTCTTATCCCCCACTTCACATTCTTTTCTGCAAGGAAACTCACATGAAATAGAGAAGCTGTGATAAAAATACATTTGGCAAATAAGTTTATTCAGGTAATTTGAATTATAAATTAATTTCGTTTTTTTGAGTGAACAAAAGTAAATGCTGTTTTTATTAAGTTGCTTAGTTCAAATTACTGGATAATTTAAAATTTTGCACAAAAAATATTTTGAATTATCCAAATCGGACTGTAATGCAAATTGTTTAATTTATGTTACAGTATACAAGTCATAATGGGCAAGATTTCCAGCCCCAGCTTCAGAGACTGATTCTAGCCCAACATATGGTGTCTCAGCCCAGCGCACAGTCCCCTAGTCTAACCCAGCAGTCATTGCCTTGATTCACAACAGTGGATAGCAGCCTGGATCTATACACTTGGAACTAATTGTAGAACCAATCCCATATGTGTTGGCTGGGAGTGCTGCTGCAACATAAAAATTCAGTATAATCTACAGCATTACCCTGCAGATGGTTGAATTATTTTAATTATTTTTTTATAAACTGGAGATCAACACTGTTTCACCTGGTTTATCCATTTAATAATAATACAAGGTCTACTGCAGGTGGAAAACCATATCAGCTTCAATATTGAGTGCTAGAAGTCTGATTATGTGCCCTGATATCCATGGGTGATAAGACATCATAGGCCATTTGCTATTGCCAACGACTATTTTAAAATGAATTGTTTGTACATCATTTCCATCAACATAATATACAGTACAGATCCATAAATATCACAGAATTATTCACTCCAAGATACTCAATAAATTCTAAGGACTATCTACAATAAAGTGTCTCAAATTCAAGTGTCCTTCGCCTTCCATTCTCTGGATGCCAGCTGTTGGTAATGCCGTTGAATCATAATCATATTACACTCTTATGCTTCATTTGTCTCTCCGGTTCACTATGCTGCTCCCAACAGTAGAGTTGTTGAGCACTGGAGATTAAACAGTGAGTTCATTCCTCCGGTCCTTTATTTCTTCACAAGATCTGTTCTCTTGGCATATGGTATGATCCTCTGAGGTTGCTTTTGCGATAGATATAATACAGAGCACTAAGCAGTACTCCTGTAGATGCCAGTGCCCCACAACTGGTTGTTACTAGGATTCCTGTGGGATTCGTTTCAACGGGTATTACATCTAGTTTTCTTTCTGTAGACAGACAGGAGAATAGGTTTAGAAATAAATTTCAGTAAAGTACCAGCACCAAACACCAATATCTCTTACAATAATATGCTAAAAGTATATTTTACTTACCCATAACTGTTATTTCCACAAATCCTGTTTGATTCCCCAATTCATTGATTACTTCAACCTCATAAAGTCCAGCATCACTTTGAGATATTTCATGGATTGTAAAATAATCACTGGTAGAACATAGTGTGACTTCACTGTTGGTCTCTAATTTCTTCCAGGTAAACTTGGCAGAGGAATTGCTGTGAACAGTGCAGCCAATGGTGACATTCTCACCTTCACTGACCAACATGGAAGGGTGTGCCCAAAGAGTCAGAACTGTCGGGTGAGAAAAGAAAGTTATATTTTCATTAATAATAATTTATGTGATAATAGATTTTTTTTCCTAGAAGGTTGAATGTGTTGAGATACATTTATTCATTTTCTCACAAACCTTGAACAATGAGCTCTGTGCTCTGGATCTGCCTTCCCATATCATTACTGGCCTCGCATTCATACTGCCCTGCATCAACAAACTGAGCTGCATCAATTATAAATATTCCATTCTTCGAGTCCAACACCATCAGTCCAGTTTCTGACTTCTTCCTCAGTACAATGTGAGCAGACGGGTTTGAGTGGCTGGTGCAGGTAACACTGACGTAGTCTCCTTCCTTCACAACAGATGGAGTGACAGACAGACGGGTGTCTCTGGGGGCACCTATGCAGAAAGAGGATATTTCCCATTATCAATCCGACACTCCAGTCATATTCAGAAATAGTCAGCAATACCAGGCAGATGTGGATAGCGTGTTTGGCTCAGAGGTCACATTTTGTGGCTTTATGCAGCTGGCCATGTGACTTCTGTTAACACAAGAGAAGATCCTCTGAGCCAACAATAAACAAACTATATCTCTGATCTGTTCCTCCCATAGCCTGTATGAGTTTGAAAGCTTCCATCCAATTTCTAATGGGTACAAACAGCAACACAAGAGCTGCCCTGGCATTGACACAGAAAAGCAAACTCAAAGACCATGAGGATTAGTGAAACTTGAAATGAGAGAGCACTTCAGTGCATGATGATCATTAGATTCTTGAGGGAAATAGGACAGACTTTGCTTTGTACCTAGCCCAGGTTGTACCTAACTTGGACGGATGTGATGCCGACAGTGGATAATAACAATGGGAACGTGTTCTAACTGGCAGTGCTAACAGCCCCCATTTTGTTGAGCTCATCATTTATGAAAATATAATTGCTAGCAGGTTCAATCCTTCCCATGAAGGCTGTTCTCCCTGGATAACCCCAGCCTTACTTTACAGACCAGTGCTATTGGGAGAAGTGAGTGCCTGTGGTGTGTTTCTATGTTGAGTAATCTTACACTATATAAAATACAATTAAAATATTTCAGAGATAGGGAACCAACCTAGAACAGTCAGTTCCGCCATTGTGTTGTCTGTCCCCAGATCATTACTGGCCTCGCATTCATACTGCCCTGCATCACCAAACTGAGCTGCATCAATTGTAAATGTTCCATTTTCCGAGTCCAGCACCGTCAGTCCAGTTTCTGACTTCTTCCTCAGTACAATGTGAGCAGACGGGTTTGAGTGGCTGGTGCAGGTAACACTGACGTAGTCTCCTTCCTTCACAACAGAGGGAGTGACAGACAGACGGGTGTCTCTGGGGGCACCTGTGCAGAAAGAGGATATTTCCCATTATATTCACATATGGAGTTGGTTTGGTTACAATCATTATTAATCAAACACTCTAGTTATATTCAGAAATACCCAGCAATACCAGGCAGCTGTGGTTGGTGGGTTGGCTTAAAGGTCACATATCATGACTTAATAAGATGGATTTTACCAGCCCTTTGGGGATGCACTGAAAGGCCAGAAGATTGGTAAACTGGCACTAGGAAGGTGGCAGCTGGCATTCCCCTTGTCTTTTTGACCCCATGCCATTTTGTCTGTGTTGGGCAAGGTGGTGGGCAGCCCACCTGCTCAGAGCCCAATCGGGCCACTTAAGTGGCCAATTAATGCTTCTTCCCATCTCTACTGGTATTTTACCAATGACTAGAGGGCCCTCCACTGCATGGAGAGACTGCCAGGTAAAACTAGTGGCTTTTTGGTGGGCTCGGGGGGGTTGGGAGGGCCTCCTTTTCAGGAACTTTCTGACCAAAGCAGAAGCTCCCAGCAGCAACAGCATCCTGTGGCAAAGGCACCATCTGCCACTTCACTGTTGCCACTGACAAGATGCTGCCCTGAGTCCAGCAGACCACAGAAGAAGGTACATCCCCTACTTTTGGCTCCAGCAGCATGACATCTGCCACCACCATAAAATCCAGCCCTGTGCTGCTGGCCATATGATTTCTGTTAAAACAAGAGAAGGTCCTCTGAGCCAGCTATAGACAACTATATTTCTGATCTGTTCCTCCCATAGCCTGTATGAGTTTGAAAGCTTCCAGCCAATTTCTAATGGGTACAAACAGCAACTGAAGAGCTGCCCTGGCATTGACACAGAAAAGCAAACTCAAAGACCATGAGGATAAGTGAAACTTGAAATGAGAGAGCACTTCAGTACATGATGATCATTAGATTCTTGAGGGAAATAGGAGCAACTTTGCTTTGTACCTAGCCCAGGTTGTACCTAACTTGAACTGATGTGATGCCGACAGTGGATAATAACAATGGGAACGTGTTCTAACTGGCAGTGCTAACAGCCCCCATTTTGTTGAGCTCATCATTTATGAAAATATAATTGCTAGCAGGTTCAATCCTTCCCATGAAGGCTGTTCTCCCTGGATAACCCCAGCCTTACTTTACAGACCAGTGCTATTGGGAGAAGTGAGTGCCTGTGGTGTGTTTCTATGTTGAGTAATCTTACACTATATAAAATACAATTAAAATATTTCAGAGATAGGGAACCAACCTAGAACAGTCAGTTCCGCCATTGTGTTGTCTGTCCCCAGATCATTACTGGCCTCGCATTCATACTGCCCTGCATCAACAAACTGAGCTGCATCAATTATAAATATTCCATTCTCCGAGTCCAGCACCGTCAGTCCAGTTTCTGACTTCTTCCTCAGTACAATGTGAGCAGACGGGTTTGAGTGGCTGGTGCAGGTAACACTGACGTAGTCTCCTTCCTTCACAACAGAGGGAGTGACAGACAGACGGGTGTCTCTGGGGGCACCTGTGCAGAAAGAGGATATTTCCCATTATCAATCTGACACTCCAGTTATATTCAGAAATAGTCAGCAATACCAGGCAGATGTGGATAATGGGTTTGGCTCAGAGGTCACATTTTGTGGCTTTATGCAGCTGGCCATGTGACTTCTGTTAAAACAAGAGAAGATCCTCTGAGCCAACAATAAACAACTATATCTCTGATCTGTTCCTCCCATAGCCTGTATGAGTTTGAAAGCTTCCATCCAATTTCTAATGGGTACAAACAGCAACGCAAGAGCTGCCCTGGCATTGACACAGAAAAGCAAACTCAAAGACCATGAGGATTAGTGAAACTTGAAACGAGAGAGCACTTCAGTGCATGATGATCATTAGATTCTTGAGGGAAATAGGACAGACTTTGCTTTGTACCTAGCCCAGGTTGTACCTAACTTGAACTGATGTGATGCCAACAGTGGATAATAACAATGGGAACGTGTTCTAACTGGCAGTGCTAACAGCCCCCATTTTGTTGAGCTCATCATTTATGAAAATATAATTGCTAGCAGGTTCAATCCTTCCCATGAAGGCTGTTCTCCCTGGATAACCCCAGCCTTACTTTACAGACCAGTGCTATTGGGAGAAGTGAGTGCCTGTGGTGTGTTTCTATGTTGAGTAATCTTACACTATATAAAATACAATCAAAATATTTCAGAGATAGGGAACCAACCTAGAACAGTCAGTTCCGCCATTGTGTTGTCTGTCCCCAGATCATTACTGGCCTCGCATTCATACTGCCCTGCATCACCAAACTGAGCTGCATCAATTGTAAATATTCCATTCTCCGAGTCCAGCACCGTCAGTCCACTTTCTGACTTCTTCCTCAGTACAATGTGAGCAGACGGGTTTGAGTGGCTGGTGCAGGTAACACTGATGTAGTCTCCTTCCTTCACAACAGAGGGAGTGACAGACAGACGGGTGTCTCTGGGGGCACCTGTGCAGAAAGAGGATATTTCCCATTATATTCACATATGAAGTTGGTTTGGTTACAATCATTATTAATCGAACACTCTAGTTATATTCAGAAATACCCAGCAATACCAGGCAGCTGTGGTTGGTGGGTTGGCTTAAAGATCACATATCGTGACTTAATAAGATGGATTTTACCAACCCTTTGGGGATGCACTGAAAGGCCAGACAATTGGTAAACTGGCACTAGGAAGGTGGCAGCTGGCATTCCCCTTGTCTTTTTGACCCCATGCCATTTTGCCTGTGTTGGGCAAGGTGGTGGGCAGCCCACCTGCTCAGAGCCCAATCGGGCCACTTAAGTGGCCAATTAATGCTTCTTCCCATCTCTACTGGTATTTTACCAATGACTAGAGGGCCCTCCGCTGCATGGAGAGACTGCCAGGTAAAACTAGTGGCTTTTTGGTGGGCTCGGGGGGGTTGGGAGGGCCTCCTTTTCAGGAACTTTCTGACCAAAGCAGAAGCTCCCAGCAGCAACAGCATCCTGTGGCAAAGGCACCATCTGCCACTTCACTGTTGCCACTGACAAGATGCTGCCCTGAGTCCAGCAGACCACAGAAGAAGGTACATCCCCTACTTTTGGCTCCAGCAGCATGACATCTGCCACCACCATAAAATCCAGCCCTGTGCTGCTGGCCATATGATTTCTGTTAAGTCAAGAGAAGGTCCTCTGAGCCAGCTATAGACAACTGTATTTCTGATCTGTTCCTCCCATAGCCTGTATGAGTTTGAAAGCTTCCAGCCAATTTCTAATGGGTACAAACAGCAACTCAAGAGCTGCCCTGGCATTGACACAGAAAAGCAAACTCAAAGACCATGAGGATAAGTGAAACTTGAAATGAGAGAGCACTTCAGTACATGATGATCATTAGATTCTTGAGGTAAATAGGAGAGACTTTACTTTGTACCTAGCCCAGGTTGTACCTAACTTGGACGGATGTAATGCCGACAGTGGATAATAACAATGGGAACGTGTTCTAACTGGCAGTGCTAACAGCCCCCATTTTGTTGAGCTCATCATTTATGAAAATATAATTGCTAGCAGGTTCAATCCTTCCCATGAAGGCTGTTCTCCCTGGATAACCCCAGCCTTACTTTACAGACCAGTGCTATTGGGAGAAGTGAGTGCCTGTGGTGTGTTTCTATGTTGAGTAATCTTACACTATATAAAATACAATCAAAATATTTCAGAGATAGGGAACCAACCTAGAACAGTCAGTTCCGCCGTTGTGTTGTCTGTCCCCAGATCATTACTGGCCTCGCATTCATACTGCCCTGCATCACCAAACTGAGCTGCATCAATTGTAAATGTTCCATTCTCCGAGTCCAGCACCGTCAGTCCAGTTTCTGACTTCTTCCTCAGTACAATGTGAGCAGACGGGTTTGAGTGGCTGGTGCAGGTAACACTGACGTAGTCTCCTTCCTTCACAACAGAGGGAGTGACAGACAGACGGGTGTCTCTGGGGGCACCTGTGCAGAAAGACACGGAGTGAAATGGGTGAATAACAGGAGGCTATTTCAAACAAATATTATTGAATTGATCTGGACCAAGGTCCACTTACCCTGAATGTGAATCTCCAGCTCTCTGGCCTCCCCGCCAAGCTTATTGCTGGCTTCACAGCGGTACATTCCAGTATCTGCAACCTGAGCTGCTGGCAACTGAAGAGATAGCTTCTCCTCAGCAATCACTGACCAGCCATCGGCTGATGCTTTGCTCCACACAATTCTGGCAGGGGGACTGCTGTCGGTAGCACAGATCAGCCGCACATCCTGACCTTCCCTCACGGTGTGAGATGGTGTTACAGAAATGTTTGTCATTCTGGGAGCATCTATAGAAGGGGGGAGAAGAAAGATTTTAGTAAGTGCAATAGAAACACAGAAACTAGGAGCAGGAGAAGGCCATTCAGCCCTTCGAGCCTGCTCCACCATTCATTATGATCATGGCTGATCATCCAACTCAATAGCCTGCTCCCGCTTTCTCCCCATATCCTTTGATCCCTTTCACCCCAAAAGCTATATCTAACTCTTTCTTGAAAACATACAATGTTTTGGCCTCAATTACTTTCTGTGGTAGTGAATTCCACAGGCTCACCACTCTCTGGTGAAGAAATTTCTCCTCATCTCAGTGCTAAATGGTCTACCCCGTATCCTCAGACTGTGACCCCTGGTTCTGGACTCTCCCACCATCGGGATCATCCTTCCTGAATCTACCCTGTCTAGTCCTGTTAGAATTTTATAGGTTTATATTCGCTGAACTCCAGCGAATATAATCCTAACCAACTCAAATGCCACCGAGTTTTACATTTTTAGTGAGTCCCCCCAACCCCCAACCCGTTCCCCTCCCCCTCCCCACTTGAAAGTTGAGGTCAAATCTCTATCTCGATACTTACACAGAACTTGTAACGTTAATTTCCCCTCCAAAGACTTGTCTTGTATGTCGTTAATGAGGAACCGAGCACGGCAAGTGACCTCTTTCCCCGAGTCCCCTACTTCAGGCACTAGTTGACTGCTGATGGTCACTTTTGGCGTCCGGAAAAAATTCTGTTTATTTAAACTTGTCTCTCCTTTCAGCAATTCTACTTCCAAGCTAACCGGATAAACATCAGGAACGGTACATCTCAAGGTGCCATTCTTGCCGACTTCCAGTGGACCGACTGTCTCCAGGACTGGTTCATCTGGAAAAGCTGCAGTCACAGAATCAAACAATACAGTTTAGTGATAACAGCCTTTCCTGCCCATTAAACTATTCCAAATCTACTGAAATCCAGTCATTCACCAATAGACTCAAACTGCTGACAAATAATACCAAGATTGACCAAAGACTTCTGAAAGGGTTAGAAATACTTTGTATTTTCTACAATTTTAAACTCTTTTCTAAATTATTTTAAAATAAATCACCCGGAATTGATGATACCCCATCCGAAATATAAAACAAATTCAAGTCAGCCATGAATGAAGTACTCACAATAAACGTTCACTTGCACGCGTCTCTGCTGTGTCTCGCCCTTGTACGTTACAGAGCAGATATATGTGTTCTCGTTCTGCCGAGTCACCGGGGAGAAGGTGAGGGTAGACACTGAGCCCTGGCTGTTGACCGTTCCCCCAAGAGGGTTATCGGTAACGGTTCTCCAGCTGAAAGTAGGAGAGGGACAGTCTATGCTTTCGCAGCTCAGCACTAGCTTCTCTCCTATCCGGGTCCACAGCTTGGACTTTGGCTGCAGCTTCAAACTGAAAGTAGATCCTGTGTAGGGGGATTTACAAACTTATTTTGTTAAAAAAAACTTCACAAGCTTACACATATTTTAAGAAGTTCAAAACTATAAAAAATGTTTGAACGCTTATAATCAGATCATTAACTTCATAAAACAAACCTTATAACTTTATAATTTACTAATTTCACTTAAAAGTTCACAAGTTAATTAAAACATTTACACATGTATATTAAAAAACTTAGTTTTAGAGAAGTTTATAAATGTAGTGTTTTAAAAATTTACAAATTTATAGCAAGTTTTCAATCATTTAAACTTGACAGATCTTATGTTAAAAATGGAACAGGGACATGCAGCCTTGGAGTGTAAGTTTTTTAAAAACTTTTTAAGAGTATTATTTTTTAAATGAGAGGAGAGGGCAGACAAAAGGGTCTTTTTAATTCGTTTTTGATGATGAACTAATTATAATGACACGTAGGTAATAATAAAAAATAAGGTACAGTAAGAATAAGGATATCAAATCGAAAGATTTACCAGTTGCGATCAGGACTGCGAGAGTCAGTGCACCGTACAGGTAGGGTCTTCCACTGGCCATTTTGCAGCGTCCACTGAAAACAAGGTGCTGGGTATGAAGTTCACTTCTGATCAGAGAAAGCAGTCAGCTAACAGATTTCTTGGCTCCGCTGTCCTATTTTATAGCGCTGTTTGTCTGACTTGGGAATTTCCCGCGGCACTGAAAAGAAATTCCCAACCACGTGCTCCAACACGCTCCCTTGACATTCTATCTAAAAAAAAAAGTACTGGGAACTTCCCACTCAGATGCGCGGAGCCAAAAACAAGAAACAAAATAACGGACACGCACACCAAAACAAATATACTCCAAAGGTTTGTACAATCCAGGATGTAACTCATGTGACCTGCACTGGAAAGTGCTGTTAACTGCATAAAAGTAAAATGCTTGTGGATGCGGCAAATCTGAAGAAGGGTCAAAACTATGCGATTAAGAACAAAAAACTGCGGATGCTGGAAATCCAAAACAAAAACAGAAATACCTGGGAAAAACTCAGCAGGTCTGGCAGCATCGGCGGAGAAGAACAAAGTTGATGTTTCGATTCCTCATGACCCTTCAACAGAACTAAGTAAAAATAGGAGAGGGGTGAAATATAAGCTGGTTTAAGGTGGGGGCGGGGGAGAAGTGGGGGGAGGGGGGAAGTGGTTGTAGGGACAAGCAAGCAGTGATAGGAGCAGATAACCAAAAGATGTCACAGACAAAAGAACAAAGAGGTGTTGAAGGTGGTGATATCTAAAAGAATGAGCTAATTAAGAATGGAAGGTACAGCTCTAGTGGGGGTGGGGTGAAATAAGATCAAAACGGCATAAAAGGTATAGATTTAAAAATAATGGAAATAGGTGGGAAAAGAAAAATCTATATAAATTATTGGAAAAAACAAAATGGAGGGGGAAGAAACAGAAAGGGGGTGGGGATGGAGGAGGGAGTTCAAGATCTAAAGTTGTTGAACTGAATATTCAGACGGAAGGCTGTAAGGTGCCTAGTCGGAAGATGAGGTAGTGTTCCTCCAGTTTGCGTTGAGCTTCACTGGAACAATGCAGCAAGCCAAGGACAGACATGTGGGCAAGAGAGCAGGGTGGAGTGTTAAAATGGCAAGCAACAAGGCGGTCTGGGTCATTCTTGCGGACAGACCGCAGGTGTTCTGCAAAGTGGTCACCTAGTTTACATTTGGTCTCTCCAATGTAGAGGAAACCGCATAGGGAGCAATGAATGCAGTAGACTAAGTTGGGGGAAATGCAAGTGAAATGTTGCTTCACTTGAAAGGAATGTTTGGACCCTTGGGATGGTGAGGAGAGAGGAAGTGAAGGGGCAGGTGTTGCATATTTTGCGTATGCATGGGGAGGTGACGTAGGTGGGGTTTGAGGAGTAGGGGGTGATGGAGGAGTGGACCAGGGTGTCACGGAGGGAATGATCCCTAAGGAATGCTGCCGGGAGGTGAAGGGTAGATGTGTTTGGTGGTGGCATCATGCTGGAGTTGGCGGAAATGGTGGAGGATGATCCTTTGAATGCGGAGGCTGGTGGGGTGATAAGTGAGGACAAGGGGGACCCTTTCATCTTTCTGGGAGGGAGGAGAAGGTGTGAGGGCGGATGCGCGGGAGATGGGCCGGACACGGTTGAGAGCCCTGTCAACTACCATGGGTGGAAAACATCGGTTAAGGAAGAAGGAGGACATGTCAGAGGAACTGTTTTTGAAGGTAGCAACATCAGAACAGATGCAATGGAGGCGAAGGAACTGAGAGAATGGGATGGAGTCCTTACACGAAGCGGGGTGTGAGGAGCTGTAGTCGAGGTAGCTGTGGGAGTCGGTAGGCTTGTAATGGATATTGGTGGACTATCACCAGAAATTGAGACAGAGAGGTCAAGGAAGGGAAGGGAAGTGTCAGAGATGGACCACGTGAAAATGGTGGAGGGGTGGTGATTGGAAGCAAACTTAATAAATTTTTCCAGGTCCCGATGAGAGCATGAAGCAGCACTGAGGGAGGGTCATACGGACTCGAAACGTTAACTCTGTTTCTCTCTCCACAGATGCTGCCAGACCTGCTGAGTTTTTCCAGCATTTTCTGTTTTTATGTTAGTGCCGTTACCGAATCTGGAACAGGAATGCACAGCCTTGGAGTGTAATTTAAGGATACAGTTCGCAGTGGAAGCAGGGTACAAGCCTGATTAAATTCCACAATTAAGTGGGTTATTAAACTGCAGAAAGACCATGGTGTACTTTTATCTCCGATCTATGCCATATTTTCATACATGAGAGCTACCTCAGGGACCTTTGCCTTCTCAATGCATCACATGGGTCCCTGGTATCACCTCATATAACATTAAAGATAAAATGAAGACAGTTCCTCTCCAACAGGTCAGTCAGCTTAACCAATGGTATGTATATATATATATATATATATAGACAGAGAGAGAGAGAGCATGTTGTTAGTCAAGAGTGCTATAATTGACCTTAGGGCACTGCACCTGGGGAAACAAAATGAAACAGGCATCCTGCTCCTGATTGCTATCCAGTCGGATCTGCTCTTATGTGGAAGTTGGGCCAGGACAGCATTTAATTTGGTTCTGATCCTGCCATGGGTGAATAGCTGACACTCCCTGTCAGGATTTTCACAAATAATGGCTACTTGGCAAGTAGGGCAACTGACGCCTATGGAGCCTTACCTCAGCAAGGTGTTAAAAGCTATCACTGGAGCAGAGAAGAGGAAGTCATTGTCAGCAAAGCTGAGGAGAAAAAATGATTTAAAGTGATTGATGTGTTACTGCTGTATACCTTCTGGCTAAGAATGGATTGTGCTGAATGTGAATGTTTGATTAAAATAAATGTAAGCATGTACTTAAATTTAAAATAAGATACTCAGTTGCCATCATCACTTAGTTTTTGGGGAGAATTAGAGAATGTGTATCTGATTTAGTAAGAAAAAAGAGTTAGTAAGGTTTTATTCCACTTAAAAATGTCACCCTATGAAAACAGAACAGATGAACAGCAGGAATTTTCAATCTGACTACTGAAGTGTTTGTGAGGATATTTGACTGTGGTATTCCTTCAAAAGAGGTTATGCGATAGATAGAACCAAATTACAACACTCCTAACCCAGCACACAAACTTGCCATAGTTTCTAAATTAAATATGTACATAGTTTCCAACTTTTAATAACAATGACAAAATAGGTTACATCACATGTTAAAATTGTGAGCTGATAGGTCAACAAATGATTCGTACAATTCTTAGAGATAATACAAACCTACAAGAAGGAGGATGAGAAAGGCCATTGGGCCTATCAAGCACACTGCATCTATTCATCCAATATTCTTTATACTATAGTACCATAATATAATGTATACTATGTTATATGTGTCAGCTGTGGCTCAATTGGTAACATACTTGCCTCCAAGTTAGAAGGTTAAGGACTCAAGTCCCACCCCAGGACTTGAGTGCAGTAACTTAAGGCTTTTGTCTTTTGGAATCTAAGCACAGAAGGAGGCAGTTCTGCCCATTGTGCATGTGTCAGCTTTTTGTAAAAGCAATCCAATTAACATTAAACTGAGATCCCATCTGCCCTCTCATGTGGATGTAAAAAAACTCCATGGCAGCATTTTGAAGACAAGCAGTGAAGTTATTCCCAGTGACGTGGGCAATATTTATGACTCAGTCAACATCACAAATCATATTATCTGATCATTATTACATCACCGGTTGGGGAGTTTGATGTGTGCAAATTGGCTGCCATGTTTCTTACATTAGAAAACATTCCACGAAAACGTTCTTACATTCAGAAGTATTTAATTGGCTGTAAAGCACTTAGGGACATTAGAAACATAGAAGAAAGAAGTGAGAGTCGGTCATTTGGCCCTTTGAACCTAGTCCACCATTCAATATGATCATGGCTGATCCTCTATTTTAACATCATACCCCCACTCTCTCTCCATACCCCTTGATACTTTTAGAATCTAGAAACCTATCTATTTCCTTCTTAAATATATTCGGTGATTTGGCCTCCACAGCCTTCTGTGGTAGAGAATTCCACAGGTTCACCAATCTCTGAGTGAAGAAGTTTCTCCTCATCTTAGTCCTAAATGGCCTACTCTGTACGATCTTTATTCTAGACCCTCCAGCCAGAGGAAAAATCATCCCTGCATCCAGTCTGTCCAGCCCTGTCAGAATTTTATACATTACAATGAGGTCTCCTCTCATTCTTCTGAACTCCAGTGAATACAGTCTAGTCAGCCCAATCTCTCCTTATACGACAATCCTGCCATCTGAGGAATCAGTCTGGTGAACTTCTGCCGCACTCCCTCTATCCTTTCTTAGGCAAGGAAACCAAAACTGCACACAATACTCCAGGTGTTGTCTCACCAATTGCTGCAGTAAGACATCCTTACTCCTGTACTCAAGTCCCCTTGCAATGAAGGCCAGCATATCATTTGCTTTCTTAACTGCTTGCTGCTTTTAGTGATTGGTGTACAAGGACACCCAGGTCTCTTTGTACATCAACATTTCCCAATCTATCACTATTTAAATAATACTCTGCCATTCTGTTTTTCTTACCAAAATGGATAACTTCACACTTATCCATGTTATGCTGCATCTGCCATGTATTTGCCCACTCACTCAATGTGTCTAAATCACCTTGAAGCCTCTTAACATCCTCCTCACCACTCACTTTCCCACCTAGTTTTGTGTCATCAGCAAACTTGGAAATATTACATTTGGTTCCCTCATCCAAATCATAGATATATATTGTGAATAGCTGGGGCCCAAGCACTGATCCCTGCTGTACCCCACTAGTCACCGCCTGTCGTTCTGAAAAAGACCTATTTATTCCTACTCTCTGTTTCCTGTCTGCAAACCAATTCTCAATCGATGTCAATATATTACCCCCAAGCCCATGTTCTTTAATTTTACACACTAACTTCTTATGTGGGCCTTTATCAAAAGCTTTATGAAAATCCAAATATACCACATCCACTGGTTCTCCCTTATCTATTCTATTAGTTACATCCTCAAGAAGCTCCAGTTGGTTTGTGAAACCAGTTGTGAAAAGCGCTCTATATATATGTAACTTTTTCTGTTTGAAAGAGGTGGAAAAATATAGAAAAAACACTTGGCCAATTCAGGTAAAACTCTAATATTCCCTTCTGATTACTAAAACAATCACAGACTACAGCAGGCTATGGTTGCCTATGACTCATCACAGTCACAACGAGCCAGCAGTTTACCTCTGAACAGTGGTTCTGGCCCATAAGTTGATTTATGCTCCTTAGGCTGTACAGCATCCAAAGGGCAAAATTCCTATGCAACAATATTTTGATTGCAAAGCAAGGAATGACCATTTAACCTTTGGCATGCAAACTATCAAATTAAAGAAATGTACTTGGTTAACACATGCAAATGGCCTCGAGTCTCAACCCTAGGTCAGCTCAGGAAATCATTGTGTTAATTAAAGAAACTTGGCTCAAATATTGGGAGACAACTTTTGTTCTCCTGGAGCGCCCATTTCCAACTTCAAAGGGTGTGAAAAGTATATAGCAGACAGTGCTTTCAATTTGTCAGTTCTTCTTGAACCATAGTAGCGCAACTTGTGTGGGTGCAGTCCAAGCTCATGAAAAGCCATATCTAGTCCGTTAAATACAGTAATTGAAGTCTCTATTTCACCTTTGGGCAATGCTACATTACCAGGTGTAATGTGTATAAATACCACCAGTTCAAAAGGTAAAGACTCTATAGTAAGTATGGTGTTTGACATACCGTACCAGAGTAATATATAGGTAAAGCCTAAAACTAATGGGCTAAAAATTGGTTTTCTTCTGGTTTTGGGTGCAGGAGGTTACCATTTGTGATCTTTCCATGCCTGATCCTGTTGTCCCAAAAGCAAAATACTGAAAATGTTGGAAATCTGAAAAAAAACCCAAAAAATGTTGGAAATACTTAGCAGGTCTGGCAACATCTGTGCAGAGAGAAGAAGAGAACGTTGCAGGTCTGTGACCCCCCCTGAGGAAGGCTGTCTCCTTATTTCCATGATAAGACCATAAGACATAGGAGCAGAAATTAGGCCATTCGGCCCATCGAGTTTGCACCGCCATTCAATCATGGCTGATAAGTTTCTCAACCCCATTCTCCCGCCTTCTCCCCATAACCTTTGATTCCCTTACCAATCAAGAACCTATCTATCTCGGTCTTAAACACACTCAATGATTGTAGCATTCAGCTGAGCATGGCCTGTGTGGCTGGCTGGTTGAATGCTTAACAGAGGTCCCAGCAACATGTGTGTCTTTCTTGTGTTCCAGCTATCTAGTATCTCTCAAAGGCAGCCTGCCCCTCTTACAAGGGAGCTGCACTGACTGTAAGGAAGCTGCTGCTGTCTCCCTCTGCAGGGGTTTTTTGTAAAGAGAAGCACCCCAATAGTGTAGAGAGAGGGATCACAGGTTCTCATTGGAGACCTTAGTTTGGAAGATCGGCAGGAGGAGAGAGGCCATATTTCCAAAGGGAGCCAGGCAACTCTCAAGGAATATCTTCAAAAAAGAATGGGAGTAGGTGGCCAGGGAGTTCAATTCCTGGAGTCTTGCCCTGAGGACCTGGAGGACCAGTGCTGCAGGAAGCTCAATGACCTTACATAGATAGTCAAGGTCAGTGAATGCATCTTGCAGGAATCCTTTTACTCACTGCATCACCAGCCTCTCATGCTGTTCGATGCACCACACCGCATCACTCACCCACCAGCAATCCTTAGCAGTCAGGACTCAGACTTAACATTCAGATGCTCCACCTCACTCTTACATACCTACCAATGATGTAAGCTTCACACCTACCTCTTGGATCCTTCAAATAAATCCAGCTATTTAGCTGTGGCAGGTGCATCACCCAAACATTGTGCAACACGCTCACTGACTTTCTTCCCTCTCTCTTGCAGGACAAGATGGTTTATAACCAAAGGGAGGAGAGCAGAACCAGAGGTTCTGCTTACATCATGATTCTGCCTCACCCTCATTCTGCTATCTGACTAAAGTGAAAACTGCAGATTGTGTGACCATTACCTTCCTGCTTTTCATTGCCACCAACCCCCACCCTGCCCCTTGTCTTTCACCCGAACATTCCCCTTCTGATTTTCTGCTTTAAGACACCCCAGAATGACTGGTTCTGCAGCCACAGCAGCCTCAGGGGATGGGGCATTCCACAGGAGAATGCAGATGAGTATGGACACAGAGAAGTTTGATACATTGGCAGGTCTGTCATACAACCGTTTGTCACTGTCAAGGAACTTGGAGGAGTCTGGCTTGAATGAGGCACAGGGCATTTCCTACCACTTGCATTTGCATACCAACAGTATGTTAATGGAGTGGAATCCTTTGTGGTTTTGGTATATTCCTCCAATGACATGTGGGACCCACAGAACCACCTGCGTGCAATTAATGGCTCCCTGCATGCCTGGGAATCCCAATATCCTGGCAAAGCCACCTGCCTGCTCATCCTGCTTGCTTCCCTCTAGTTAAGAGAGAAAACAGTTAACTCCCCTCTCCTCGACTACAGGGCCTTTGTTGCCACGGAAATCAAATAATGTAGTGAATGTAATGCCATCTGCTCCCTCTTGGAACTATCCAGCCACATAAAAATTGAGAGTGATGGTGACATTGATAGCCACTGGCACTGCTACCCTCACCCTGCTTTGAGCCTGTAGATCCTGTTGAAGGAGGTGAAACTGTTCAGTGACCACATCCTTGGTGAATTTCAGAGACCTCAGGCATTACTCCTGGTTGAGGTGGATGTAGGAGAGGCGCTCTCTGAAAATGCTTGGTGGGTAGGTCTTTCTGTGGAACACCCCACTTCTCTAATATAAAAACAAAAAAACTGCGGATGCTGGAAATCCAAAACAAAAACAGAATTACCTGGAAAAACTCAGCAGGTCTGGCAGCATCGGCGGAGAAGAAAAGAGTTGACGTTTCGAGTCCTCATGACCCTTCGACAGAACTTGAGTGAGTCCAAGAAAGATTTGAAATATAAGCTGGTTTAAGGTGTGTGTGTGGGGGGCGGAGAGATAGAGAGACAAAGAGGTGGAGGGGGGCGGGGGGTGTGGTTGTAGGGACAAACAAGCAGTGATAGAAGCAGATCATCAAAAGATGTCAACGACAATAGTACAATAGAACACATAGGTGTTAAAATTAAAGTTGGTGATATTATCTAAATGAATGTGCTAATTAAGAATGGATGGTAGGGCACTCAAGGTATAGCTCTAGTGGGGGTTTTTTTTTATATAATGGAAATAGGTGGGAAAAGGAAAATCTTTATAATTTATTGGGAAGAAAAAGGGAAGGGGGAAACAGAAAGGGGGTGGGGATGGGGGAGGGAGCTTACGACCTAAAGTTGTTGAATTCTCTTGAATTCTCTCTTGACTTCCCCTCTCTGCAACCTCAGTTCTATTCCCTGTCATGTTGTAGACTCAGATATGCTGCAACTACAGCCCATAACTGTAACAGCCTTCCTGTGGAGAGGTCACAAAACTCCTCTGCTGTCCTTATTAGCATGCAGCCATGCACCCTTCCCAATCCAGCAAGTCACCCAACTCTTCCAAAACACATCACACTATCTCCACAAACTTAAGCAGAGCATCAGTATGTCAAAAGTATCCTGAAAGGTGGATGACTAGCCCTTTAATTAGCATTCATGGGAGGTCCCTTGGGCAGCTGAATGCATGGTGAGTTGTGAGTGATTAGTACAGGGTGTTCACTGGACCTGTTCAGTTCAAGTTTGGAAAATCAGCCCAGGAGGCTGTTTGACCTCACAGTCTTCCCATTGTGGGAATATGGGCAGACAAGATTTTACAAAGGCTCTGATTGCATTAAGGTCGTTCTGCACAGATACTATTTATAAGCTGAAGCTCTTGAGAATTGGGGTCACCAGAAGTTGTGTGTTCACAGGCTTTATTTGGAAGGTCCCAGGTTATACCAGTTTTCATTGGCATTGCGGGTATGTGCATGTGAAACAGTGGGGTGGGTGTATTTGCTGTTTTTAATTCACTGGAAACATGAATTCTCAAAGGATGCAACATTTACAAAATCAATATTTTGCTTAGTTACGGTTTTTTTTTAATGAAATCTAGGAAATGCCAGCAAAAGTACAGCACATTGTTCTTATTAATTGATCAGATTATCAAGCACAGGGATTTTTTTACCTCGTCAGCCAGTCCTGTTCCTTGTCTGTCTGCACTGCTGGTTAAATTCAAGAATTTGTTTTTTTTTACTCTAACACAGAGTATGAAAAATATTCATAGAAGAGGAGTTGTGTTAATTGAGAATAACGACAAAGTTTGTGATCAGAATGCAGCATGAATCCAGGCTGTACCAAAGCCGAATAAGAACTCAGTATCACTTAACAAAACCTGAAATTAAATTATAAAATGGTTTGGGGACGTGGTATTAAATTGGTTTAGATATTGCCCATTTGGTCTGTGGATGTAGGTACAAGTAAGAAAATAAGAATGTTTAAAAACAGCAAAAAGCTATTAGGACAAGCAGGTCTATAATTTTTCAAAATATCAACACACCTTGTCAAAACCAAGAATCCCTTGTTTCTCTAGAATGCATTTAATTTCTATATCTCCACCTCATCTACTTTGGCAAAAGTCGACAGTCTTATTTACAGGGCCTGCCAATAGTCAGTATGGAAAATGTAAGCTCACACTACGCTGTAGCTGGAAGTGCTACCCTCTTTGATGCTAGAATTCCTGGTCGTGTTCTTTGTTGTGCCATGTTGAAATTCTGAAGCAGCTAATGGGTTGCAGGGACCCTTGTACACCATGGCCTTGTACACCATAGAACTACTCCAACAATTCCTGCTAGGTATATACCCCAAATTTACATACCAGCTGCGACAGTGCCTTGTGAAACCTAATCCTCAGTCTCCTGTTGGAATGTTAACGAGCTAATAACCAGGTAACTCAACTGATTTAGCTGGGCAAAAACAGAATTACCTGGAAAAACTCAGCAGGTCTGGCAGCATCGGCGGAGAAGAAAAGAGTTGACGTTTCGAGTCCTCATGACCCTTCAACAGAACTGTCATGTGGACTCGAAACGTCAATTCTTTTCTTCTCCGCCGATGCTGCCAGACCTGCTGAGTTTTTCCAGGTAATTCTGTTTTTGTTTTGGATTTCCAGCATCCGCAGTTTTTTGTTTTTATCTCTGATTTAGCTGGGCTGTGGCCAACCAGTGAAAGCTGAGGTCCCTGTTGAAATCACAAGGGACATCACAGATTGGATCAGAGCTATTGCTTAGGAGCAAATGTGTCCACAAAGAAGTTGGAAAAGGAAAGTGTCATCGAGGAATTTAGATGAACACGATTTTCTGCTTAGGATTCAAAGCTACTACAAATTTGTAATTTCAATTCACTGAGCCACAAGTTTGAGTAAGAGAGAGTGCTTTCTTAGAAGAATTTTATCTATGGGTTCTTATGAACCAGCATTATTTTCTAAGAGATAGAGGTGTAAAATTAGATGCTTTAACTGAAGCTATTCTGCTAATGGATTCCTTCGTAGGAGTTGTGACATGATTCTCTGCAGATCAGTGCTCTTTTAAAAGGCACTTAAAAAAATTATTTATGAAGCTTGCTTGTTTGAGAATGAAGGTGAAAATGTGATAAGAAAGGAAATTGCTGAACGACAGGCTGTCACTGGCCCAAATGGCAATCACTGTGGAGAACCAGAACAGAGAAACCAGCTCCAGTAGATGTGCTGCGGGTACCAGTCAATTATGTGAGTGCAAATATGAAGAGGCTCTGTCAATCACTGACTGGTTTTCTACTGCAGTGTGTGGGTTAATTGCTTACATAGAATTGCATAGAAATGACAACGCACAAAGCAGACTTTTCAGCCCAACCACCCCATGTTGGTGTTTATCCTCCATGTGAGAAGTAGTCCTAAACCCAAGTGTCCATTCTGTTTCATATTCTACTTATTCCCATTCCTTCAACCCTGTGTCTATCCTATCCTTAAACATTGCCAGGGGGCAGGATTTTTTTTGGGATCTGCTCCCAGTCTGCCTCTGTACATTTGCCGGAAGTGTAGTTGAAACCCTCATGTGTTTGGATGGGATTTCTGCCACATTTCCACCAAGGTAACTGTGACTGGAGCAGGAGGGACTCTGAGAAAACTCCTGGCCATGATCTCTGCATCAATCACTAACTCCAGTGGTATGCTCCACAATCGCACAACCCTTTGTAATGTGTCCTTTAACTTCCAGCCTCTTGAAACTCCATTGGAATAGAAGATTAACAGACCAACTATTTTTTTTAAACCTTTCTTCTTCCAGTTTTCACTCATGAATACAGGACACATCAGGTAACAACAGCCCTCATTCAAGTAGCTTTTCTTTACGTGTGAAGGCTCCAAGTAAAATGGAGAAGAATTCTTGCCTAATGCTTAACTTCATTTTCATTTCTTTATTTCTGTCATGGGAGTTGAATTTTTGTAGGGTATCTCCCAACTGTGCACTAGACTAGCAGGCCCTCAGAAAACCTGCAAGAATGACTTAAATGGAAACCGGGACAACCCGCTTGGAAATCCTCCCCTACCCCAGTTTCATGAGGGGTAAAAAAAAAATGACTGAAATTTTACATATTCCTCCCAAGAGAGTGTTCGGAGGCCGTAGGTGCCATGCCTTTTGCCTTCCCATCATGGACACGGCGGGTTAAATGGCTTTATGCTGTGCTTCTATGGTTCTATTCTTGGTGGCATTGCTGGGACTGAAGAGCTGCCGGCCTTCTGATTGGTTGGCAGCTCATGGAGGCAGGACATCTGGTCTTGGAGGGGCTGAAGCCGACTATGGGTAATTGAGTTAAAAACAAAAAAACCGCGGATGCTGGAAATCCAAAACAAAAACAGAATTACCTGGAAAAACTCAGCAGGTCTGGCAGCATCGGCGGAGAAGAAAAGAGTTGACGTTTCGAGTCCTCATGACCCTTCGACAGAAATGTCAACTCTTTTCTTCTCCGCCGATGCTGCCAGACCTGCTGAGTTTTTCCAGGTAATTCTGTTTTTGTTATGGGTAATTGAGTGCCTGCTCAACGTAACATTGAGCCACGACTTCTAGGGCTGGAGGAGGGTCTCTTAGAAGAATGTTCCAGCTGATGTTATTAGATTTTACTGAAATAATCAATTGATAAACACTTGAGATAGAACCAACCCACTCAATTCAAATGTTTAATTGTACTTATATGAGTCTGATTGGCAGCTTTTTGAATTGAACAGACAGTTCTTTAGGTTAATGAAGCTTCAATTACAGTTTCAGATATATTTGTCAGTCTATATTTTTCCAAGTCATTTGAGTTTGAATCTGCATAGAAAAGTTATTTAATTGAAACTTCTGAAGATAAGTTGGATAACCGCCATAGTTAATGAGGGAACGAATAATAAAGCAGTTACATAAAGAAATAATGATAGTTATAGTTTTAGCAACAACATATCTTTTGCTATATGAAGAACTGGTTAAACTTAACAAGTACAGTTAATACGCCATGGTTCTGCTATTGCTTGTTTATTCAATTAAAGTTAATGGCAGCTTTCCATATTTCCTGTATTTCCTGAATTTGGGAGTTAAAAGAAAAAGGCATTTTCTCAGAAATGGAATGGTTACAATCTAATTTCAAAGAAGGAAAGGTGGGCTGCATGTAGGAGAGGCTGAAATATAGGCATAGCACATTGATAGTTTCAGAAGCACATGTCTTATAAAAATTAGAGAAATACTATTATGTAGAGAGGCTTCCTGGAGCCCAGAGAGATTAAGATGCAAGAAACATGCTAAAGTTTGTGGCTGGCTATAATGATAGAACAGAATGGAACAATAGCAGGAATTGGGGAGTTCTTGACAATGGTCACCCTGATTAGGATGAAAGGAGACAAGTGAACCAGAATGAAAGCTTCCTTTTTCAGAGAGTTAGAAGCTGCCACTACTTTTACCGCATATAAAGTCAAATCCCTCCTAAATATTAAAATTGTAATTTTTGCAGAAACTCCACAGAATAATTTGTGGTAATGGAGCAAGTGAAGGGATGTTCACATATTGCCCCTTATGAAAGTACTTTATGGATTGATTCCTCTGCAGAATCTGGAACACATGTGAACTTAAGAACATAAGAAACAGGGGCAGAAGTAAGCCAGTCAGTCCATTGTCCCATTCCTCCATTCAATAAGATCATGGCTGATCCGATAGTGGCCTTAACTCCACTTTCCTGTCTGCCTTAACCTTTGACTCTCAAAAATCTATCAAACTCAGCCTTGAATATATTCAGTGAGCCAGCCTCCACTGCTTGCTGGGGAAGAGAAACACTAACAAACCTCTGAGAGAATGAATTCTGTTTCATACTTGTCTTAAATGGGAGACCTCTTATTTTTAAACTGGGCTCCCTAGTTCTTGACTCCACCAAGAGAGGAACCACCTTCTCTGCATCTACCAGGTCAAGTCCCCTCAGTTTCAATAAAATCACCTCTCATTCTTCTAAACTCCAATAAGCATAGGCCTAACCTGCTCAACCTTTCCTCATAAGACAACCACTTCATCCCAAGAATCAGCCTGGTGAACTTTCTCCAAACTGCCTCCAATGCAAGTATGCCCCTCCTTAAGTAAGGTGACCAAAACTGTACACAGTACTCTAGGTGCGGTCTCACCAATGCTCTGCAGTTGTAGCAAGAGTTCCCTACTTCATACACAAAACAGAAAATTCTGGAAAAGCTCAGCAGGTCTGGCAGCATATGTGGAGAGAGAAACAGAGTTAATGTTTTGAGTCTCTATGACTTCATCAGAGCTAAAGAGAAGTAGAAGTATGATGGATGTTATACTTTATAAGAGGGGGTGGAATAGGTGGAATGAGATAGAAGGTCAGGGATGGGTGACAGCTAAGAAGAAATCGAGAAGGATGTCATGGACACAAGACAAATGATGGTGGTGAAGAGTAAAGAAGAGCTGAGGGTGGCATAAAGGTAAGATAGCAGAAGGTGTTAATGGCAGAACAAGAGTCAGCACTTATGAAAGCAAAACATAAAAACAAGCAACGGATGGCCCTGTGGTGGGGGAGTTTGGGGAATAGGATAAAAAAATGAACAAATCATTAAATATAAAAAAGAAATAATTAATAAGTAATAATAAATTTTAAAAATAATAACTTCCCTACTTCATCTCTATCCCCCTTGTAATAAAAGCCAACATTACATTTTCCTTCCTAATTACTTGCTGTACCTGCATGATTTTTGTGATTCATGTACCAGGACCTACCTAAATCCCTCTGCAGATTTCTGCAATCTATTTCCATTTAAATAAAATTCTGCTTTTCTATTCTTCCTACCAAAGTGGACAATCTCACTTCCTGTGCGGGCAGAGGGGGGATTCCCCAACAGCCAGAGTGCGGTCTTTCACACATGCCCCCGAAAGAGCGCACATCTCCCTGAGTCAAAGTGCTGCCTCAGGGAGATCGCTGAAAGGCAGTGAAACATTAAAAATAGAAAAATTTTAAAAATCATTAACATGTCCCCCTCATGTGAAAATGTCACACGAGATGGGACATGTTAATGAAATACACAAAAACTTTATTACAATTTTATAATTCCGATATCAAACCTCATCCCACCACTGGATGAGGTTTGTAAAACAATCATTTACCCGCCAGCCCAATGGGTCCTTGCGCTGACCCAGAGTTCGCACGGGCCCCTCAAAATCCTGGTCGATTGGTAAGTTAATGGCCTTAACAAGGCCTTTAATCAATGGCGGGCACGTGTCCCGCTGCATAGCGTGCCCACCGACCTAAGTATCGCGATGCTGCCCGCTGATGGGACACTCCCACGACATTTTAAGCGCTGGTCTGCGGACTCCGCCACCCGCCCACCAGCCAGAAGATTCTGCCCTATGTTTCCTGTTAGGTCGCCATACTAACACATCACGTCCAGCACCATGAGCTTTTACCTTGTGCAGTAATCTTTTATCTGGCCCCTTGTCGAATGCTTTTTGGAAACCCAAACACAATAAATCTTCTGGTTCCCCTTTAGCCACCCTGCTTGTTACATCCTCAAAGAACTCTAATAAATTGATCAAACATGATTTCCTTTTCAAAAATTTACTCTGCCTGATAATATTATGATTTTCTAAATGTCCTGCTACTACCTTTCTAGTAATGGATTCTAGCATTTTCCGAAGGACATTGAAACATAGAAGCAAAGAAACATAGAAAATAGGAGCAGGAGTAGGCCATTCAGCCCTTCGAGCCTGCTCCGCCATTCATTATGATCATGGCTGATCATCCAACTCAATAGCCTGTTCACGCTTTCTCCCCATATCCTTTGATCCCTTTCACCCCAAGAGCCAAATCTAATTCCTTCTTGAAAACATACAACGTTTTGGCCTCAACTACTTTCACTGGTAGCGAATTCCACAGGCTCACCACTCTCTGGGTGAAGAAATTTCTCCTCATCTTAGTCCTAAATGGTCTACCCCGTATCCTCAGACTGTGACCCCCGGTTCTGGACTCCCCCACCATCGGGAACATCCTTCCTGCATCTACCCTGTCTAGCCCTGTTAGAATTTTACAGGTTTCGATGAGATGCCCCCTCATTCTTCTGAACTCCAGCAAATATAATCCTAATCAACCTAATCTCTCCTCATATGTCAGTCCTGCCATCCAAGGAATCAGTGTGGTAAGCCTTTGCTGCACTCCCTCTATAGCAAGAACATCCTCTCTCAGATAAGGAGACCAAAACTGCACACGATATTCCAAGTGTGGTCTCACTAAAGCCCTGTATAATTGCAGCAAGACATTCCTCCTCCTGTACTCAAATCCTCTCACTATGGAGGCCAACATACCATTTGCCTTCTTTACCACCTGCTGCACCTGTATGCTTACCTTCAGCGACTGGTGTACAAGGACACCCAGGTCTCGTTGCGCATTCCCCTCTCTCAATTTATAGCCATTCAGATAATAATCTGCTTTCCTGTTTTTGCTACCCAAAGTCGATAACCTCACATTTATCCACATTATACTGCATCTGCCATGCATTTGCCTACTCACTCAGCTTGTCCAAATCACTCTGAAGCATATCTGCATCCTCCTCACAGCTCACCCTCCCACCCAGCTTTGTGCCATCTACAAATTTGGAGATATTACATTTCGTTCCCTCATCCAAATCATTAATATATATTGTGAATAGCTGGGGTCCCAGCACCGATCCCTGCGATACCCCATGAGTCACTGCCCGCCATTCGGAAAAAGACCTGTTTATTCCTACTCTTTGTTTCCTGTCTGTCATTGGCTCCCCCTCATCAACTCTACTAGTTACATTCTCAAAAAATTCCAGTGGATTTGTCAAGCATGATTTTCCTTTCATAAATCCATGCTGACTCTATCTGATTCTGCCACTGTTTTCCACGTGCTCAGCTATTAAATCTTTTATAATGGACTCTCGAATTTTCCCCACTACTGACGTCAGGCTGACTGGTCTATAATTCCCTGTTTTCTCTCTCCCTCCCTTTTTAAATAGCGGGGTTACATTAGCTACCCTCCAAACTGTAGGAACTATTCCAGAGTCCATAGAATCTTAGAAGATGGCCACCAATGCATCCACTATTTCTAGGGCCACTTCCTTAAGCACTCTGGGATGTAGATTATCAGGCCCTGGGGATTTATCGGCCTTCAATCCCATCAATTTCTCCAACACCATTTCCCTACTAATACTGATTTCTTTCAGTTCCTCTCTCTCACTAAACCCTATGTTCCCCAACATGTCTGGAATGTCATTTGTGTCCTCCTTTGTGAAGACAGAACCAAAGTATCTATTTAGTTAGTCAGCCATTTCTTTGTTCCCCATTATAAATTCTCCTGTTTCAGACTGTAAGGGACCCACATTTGTCTTCACCAATCTTTTTCTCTTCATATACCTATAGAAACTTTTGCAGTCAGTTTTTATGTTAGACATAAAACAGACATATTTTAGACATATTTTTTATGACAGACATTAGGCTAACTGGCCTATAGTTTCCTGCTTTCTGTCTCCCTCTTTTTGCTGAATAATGGTGGTATATTTGTGGTTTTTGAATCCACTGGGACCTTTCCAGAACCTAGGGGATTTTGGAAGATTACAACCTATGCATCCACTATTTCTCCAGCTGCTTCTTTTATGACATGAGACTGCAGGCCATCAGGTCCAGGGAACTTGTCAGCATTAATTTCCATTAGTTTTCCCAGTACTTTTTCTCTAGTAATAGTGATTGATTTAAGTTCCTCCCTTTTGTCTCTTGATTTTCTACTATTCTTGGGATGCCTTTTGTGTTTTCTATTGTGAAAATAGATACAAAATACTTGTTCAAAGCCTCATTTCCCACTGTTAATTCCCCAGTCTCATCATCTAAGGGACCAGTGCTCACTTTAGCTACTCTTTTCCTTTTCATATACTTGTAGAAGCTTTTACTGTCTGTTTTTATATTCCTTGCTAATATTCTCTCATACTGCTCCCTCTATTAGTTTTTTTTAGTCATCCTTCTCTGGTTTCTAGAACTTTCCCAAGGGTTTATTTTACTGCAGTTGCATAAAAATAAATTCTGTTGTACCCAGTACGAAAGATACACGTGGACCATCCCAGTGTTACACGTCACATGGAAGGTTTTGTGTTGTTGCTCAAAGTAAGATATTTACAGTACTTAATGAAGGTTAGCTCTGATATGAAACATGCTTTAGCAAGCACAGAATGTCCTGAGGAGAAAATGAAACATGGCGACAGGAAGAGCAATTTGTATTGATGGCTGGTGTTAGCAAGCGACTAATACTGAGTAATGACGCAGTTCCTTAAAGGGACACATATTCTTTATAACAAGTGTTTATGAACTTTTCTAAGGATTCTGCCAAACACTCTTTCATTAGAAATGGCTGCAAAACTAAATGACTTCTTCCAGCCATTAGCTCAGCCCTCCCAAGTCTCCCAGCAGAGGCTTGCCATGTCCCCTAGCAGAGACCTGCCATGTTTCCTAGCAGAGACCTGCCATGTCCCCTAGCAGAGACCTGCCATGTTTCCTAGCAGAGACCTGCCATGTCCCCTAGCAGAGGCCTGCCATGTCCCCTAGCAGAGGCCTGCCATGTCCCCTAGCAGAGGCCTGTCATGTCCCCTAGCAGAGACCTGCCATGTTTCCTAGCAGAGACCTGCCATGTCCCCTAGCAGAGGCCTGTCATGTTTCCTAGCAGAGGCCTGTCATATCCCCTAGCAGAGGCCTGCCATGTCCCCTAGCAGAGGCCTGCCATGTCCCCTAGCAGAGGCCTGTCATATCCCCTAGCAGAGGCCTGCCATGTCCCCTAGCAGAGGCCTGCCATGTCCCCTAGCAGAGGCCTGCCATGTCCCCCAGCAGAGGCCTGTCATGTCCCCTAGCAGAGGCCTGCCATGTCCCCTAGCAGAGGCCTGTCATATCCCCTAGCAGAGGCCTGCCATGTCCCCTAGCAGAGACCTGTCATGTCCCCTAGCAGAGGCCTGCCATGTCCCCTAGCAGAGGCCTGCCATGTCCCCTAGCAGAGGCCTGCCATGTCCCCTAGCAGAGGCCTGCCATGTTTCCTAGCAGAGACCTGCCATGTCCCCCAGCAGAGACCTGCCATGTTTCCTAGCAGAGACCTGCCATGTCCCCTAGCAGAGACCTGCCATGTCCCCTAGCAGAGACCTGCCATGTCCCCTAGCAGAGACCTGCCATGTCCCCTAGCAGAGGCCTGCCATGTCCCCTAGCAGAGACCTGCCATGTCCCCTAGCAGAGGCCTGCCATGTCCCCTAGCAGAGGCCTGTCATATCCCCTAGCAGAGACCTGTCATATCCCCTAGCAGAGGCCTGCCATGTCCCCTAGCAGAGACCTGTCATATCTCCTAGCAGAGACCTGCCATGTTTCCTAGCAGAGACCTGCCATGTCCCCTAGCAGAGGCCTGTCATATCCCCTAGCAGAGGCCTGCCATGTCCCCTAGCAGAGGCCTGCCATGTCCCCTAGCAGAGGCCTGTCATATCCCCTAGCAGAGGCCTGTCATATCCCCTAGCAGAGGCCTGCCATGTTTCCTAGCAGAGGCCTGTCATATCCCCTAACAGAGGCCTGCCATGTCCCCTAGCAGAGGCCTGTCATATCCCCTAGCAGAGGCCTGTCATATCCCCTAGCAGAGACCTGCCATGTCCCCTAGCAGAGGCCTGTCATATCCCCTAGCAGAGGCCTGCCATGTCCCCTAGCAGAGGCCTGTCATATCCCCTAGCAGAGACCTGCCATGTCCCCCAGCAGAGACCTGCCATGTCCCCCAGCAGAGACCTGCCATGTTTCCTAGCAGAGGCCTGCCATGTCCCCTAGCAGAGGCCTGCCATGTCCCCTAGCAGAGGCCTGCCATGTCCCCTAGCAGAGGCCTGCCATGTTTCCTAGCAGAGACCTGCCATGTCCCCTAGCAGAGACCTGCCATGTCCCCTAGCAGAGGCCTGTCATATCCCCTAGAAGAGGCCTGCCATGTCCCCTAGCAGAGGCCTGCCATGTCCCCTAGCAGAGGCCTGTCATATCCCCTAGCAGAGGCCTGTCATATCCCCTAGCAGAGGCCTGCCATGTCCCCTAGCAGAGGCCTGCCATGTCCCCTAGCAGAGGCCTGCCATGTCCCCTAGCAGAGACCTGTCATATCCCCTAGCAGAGGCCTGCCATGTCCCCTAGCAGAGACCTGCCATGTTTCCTAGCAGAGACCTGCCATGTCCCCTAGCAGAGGCCTGCCATGTCCCCTAGCAGAGGCCTGCCATGTCCCCTAGCAGAGACCTGCCATGTCCCCTAGCAGAGGCCTGTCATGTCCCCTAGCAGAGACCTGCCATGTCCCCTAGCAGAGACCTGCCATGTTTCCTAGCAGAGGGGCCCCATATCCCCTAGCAGAGGCCCTTCATGTCTCCTAGTAGAGGCCCCCCATGTCCCCTATCAGAAGCCCCCATGTCTCCCAGCAGAGACCTGCCATGTCCCCTAGCAGAGACCTGCCATATCCCCTAGCAGAGGCCTGCCATGTCCCCTAGCAGAGGCCTGTCATGTCCCCTAGCAGAGGCCTGCCATGTCCCCTAGCAGAGACCTGTCATATCCCCTAGCAGAGGCCTGCCATGTCCCCTAGCAGAGGCCTGCCATGTCCCCTAGCAGAGACCTGCCATATCCCCTAGCAGAGGCCTGTCATATCCCCTAGCAGAGGCCTGCCATGTTTCCTAGCAGAGTCCTGCCATATCCCCTAGCAGAGGCCTGTCATATCCCCTAGCAGAGGCCTGCCATGTCCCCTAGCAGAGGCCTGCCATGTTTCCTAGCAGAGGCCTGCCATGTCCCCTAGCAGAGGCCTGTCATTTCTCCTAGCAGAGGCCTGCCATGTCCCCTAGCAGAGACCTGCCATGTCCCCTAGCAGAGGCCTGTCATATCTCCTAGCAGAGACCTGCCATGTCCCCTAGCAGAGGCCTGTCATATCTCCTAGCAGAGGCCTGTCATATCCCCTAGCAGAGGCCTGCCATGACCCCTAGCAGAGGCCTGTCATGTCCCCCAGCAGAGGCCTGCCATGTCCCCCAGCAGAGGCCTGTCATGTCCCCTAGCAGAGGCCTGCCATGTCCCCTAGCAGAGACCTGTCATATCCCCTAGCAGAGGCCTGCCATGTCCCCCAGCAGAGGCCTGTCATGTCCCCTAGCAGAGGCCTGCCATGTCCCCCAGCAGAGGCCTGCCATGTCCCCTAGCAGAGGCCTGCCATGTCCCCCAGCAGAGGCCTGCCATGTCCCCTAGCAGAGGCCTGCCATGTCCCCTAGCAGAGGCCTGCCATGTCCCCTAGCAGAGGCCTGCCATGTCCCCCAGCAGAGGCCTGCCATGTCCCCTAGCAGAGGCCTGCCATGTTTCCTAGCAGAGGCCTGCCATGTCCCCTAGAAGAGACCTGCCATATCCCCTAGCAGAGGCCTGCCATGTCCCCTAGCAGAGACCTGCCATGTTTCCTAGCAGAGACCTGCCATGTCCCCTAGCAGAGATCTGCCATGTCCCCTAGCAGAGGTCTGTCATGTCCCCTAGCAGAGACCTGCCATGTCCCCTAGCAGAGGCCTGTCATGTCCCCTAGCAGAGGCCTGTCATGTCCCCTAGCAGAGACCTGCCATGTTTCCTAGCAGAGGGGCCCCATATCCCCTAGCAGAGGCCCTTCATGTCTCCTAGTAGAGGCCCCCCATGTCCCCTATCAGAAGCCCCCATGTCTCCCAGCAGAGACATGCCATATCCCCTAGCAGATGCCTGTCATATCTCCTAGCAGAGGCCTGTCATATCCCCTAGCAGAGGCCTGCCATGTCCCCTAGCAGAGACCTGCCATATCCCCTAGCAGTGGCCTGTCATATCCCCTAGCAGAGGCCTGTCATATCCCCTAGCAGAGGCCTGCCATGTCCCCTAGCAGAGGCCTGTCATATCTCCTAGCAGAGGCCTGTCATGTCCCCTAGCAGAGGCCTGCCATGTCCCCCAGCAGAGGCCTGTCATGTCCCCTAGCAGAGGCCTGTCATGTCCCCTAGCAGAGGCCTGCCATGTTTCCTAGCAGAGGCCTGCCATGTTTCCTAGCAGAGGCCTGCCATGTCCCCTAGCAGAGGCCTGTCATGTCCCCCAGCAGAGGCCTGTCATGTCCCCTAGCAGAGGCCTGCCATGTCCCCTAGCAGAGGCCTGCCATGTCCCCTAGCAGAGACCTGCCATGTCCCCTAGCAGAGGCCTGTCATGTCCCCTAGCAGAGACCTGCCATGTCCCCTAGCAGAGGCCTGTCATGTCCCCTAGCAGAGGCCTGTCATGTCCCCTAGCAGAGACCTGCCATGTTTCCTAGCAGAGATCTGCCATGTCCCCTAGCAGAGACCTGCCATGTCCCCTAGCAGAGGCCTGTCATGTCCCCTAGCAGAGGCCTGCCATGTCCCCTAGCAGAGGCCTGCCATGTCCCCTAGCAGAGGCCTGCCATGTCCCCTAGCAGAGACCTGCCATGTCCCCTAGCAGAGACCTGCCATGTCCCCTAGCAGAGACCTGCCATGTTTCCTAGCAGAGACCTGCCATGTTTCCTAGCAGAGGGGCCCCATATCCCCTAGCAGAGGCCCTTCATGTCTCCTAGTAGAGGCCCCCCATGTCCCCTATCAGAAGCCCCCATGTCTCCCAGCAGAGACCTGCCATGTCCCCTAGCAGAGGCCTGTCATATCCCCTAGCAGAGGCCTGTCATATCCCCTAGCAGAGGCCTGTCATATCCCCTAGCAGAGGCCTGCCATGTCCCCTAGCAGAGGCCTGTCATATCCCCTAGCAGAGACCTGCCATGTCCCCTAGCAGAGGCCTGTCATGTCCCCTAGCAGAGGCCTGCCATGTCCCCTAGCAGAGACCTGCCATATCCCCTAGCAGATGCCTGTCATATCTCCTAGCAGAGGCCTGTCATATCCCCTAGCAGAGGCCTGCCATGTCCCCTAGCAGAGACCTGCCATATCCCCTAGCAGAGGCCTGTCATATCCCCTAGCAGAGGCCTGTCATATCCCCTAGCAGAGGCCTGCCATGTCCCCTAGCAGAGACCTGCCATATCCCCTAGCAGAGGCCTGTCATATCCCCTAGCAGAGGCCTGTCATATCCCCTAGCAGAGGCCTGCCATGTCCCCTAGCAGAGGCCTGTCATGTCCCCTAGCAGAGGCCTGCCATGTCCCCTAGCAGAGGCCTGTCATATCCCCTATCAGAGGCCTGTCATATCCCCTAGCAGAGGCCTGTCATATCCCCTAGCAGAGGCCTGCCATGTCCCCTAGCAGAGGCCTGTCATGTCCCCTAGCAGAGGCCTGTCATGTCCCCTAGCAGAGGCTTGTCATATCCCCTAGCAGAGGCCTGCCATGTCTCCTACAATGATGGGATTCTCATGTATGAGATTATAATCTTATTCTTTTCCTGTATCAGAATTACTATCCCATGGTGAATGGAGCATCCCTTTTCCTTTGTTGGCACAGAAAAGGCCCCATTTTTAATACCCAGGTCAATCTACATTGTTGGAAAACAGCAGCATGATAAGAAACAAACACATGAGTGTTTGAGGAGTAATATTGACATTTGAAAGACAAAAAGCCCTGCAGTAATTTAGACCAGGCAGAGTGAGTTTTCAATTATTTTTGTGGATCGATGCAATTTTGTGTCTAGCACCATACAAGAGGGAAAAAAATCTCCAAAAATTGTTAGCAATTAAAGTGGTGGAAAATGTCAAATCCTGCCCAGGATATGGGTGGTATATGTTGGCTGTCAATAGTAACTGGTGTTGCTATTTAAAGAATAATTCCCCACTTCTACTATATGAGTGGGTTTTATACTTGTAATTGACAGGGTTAGTACTTTTTAGTACTTCCTTTAGATAACATCACCACCTTCAACACCTCTTTGTCCTTTTGTCTGTGACATCTTTTGGTTATCTCAACCTATCACTGGCCCTCTATCCAGCTCTTCTTGTCCCACCCCCCACCCTCCCCCCCCCCCTTAAACCAGCTTATATTTCACCCCTTTTCTATTTTTCCTTAGTTCTGATGAAGAGTCATTCGGACTTGAAACGTTAACTGTGTTCCTCTCTCCACAGATGCTGCCAGACCTGCTGAGTTTTTCCAGGAATTTTTGTTTTTGTTTTGGATTTCCAGCATCCGCAGTTTTTTGCTTTTATCTTAGTGTTTAATTGACTGCCACTTCTCTTCAAGGAATGCCTACCTTGAAGAAGTTCTGCTCTTCTCTCCGACAGGATTTTCGTATCTCTCTTTTGCCTTGTTCACCTTCATTGCTTTCCATTTCTCTCCTGGTGTTTGACAAGGTGTTTACTAAAACCCGCTTTCACAGCAATATTTCCTCCCTCAGTGACTGTCTCTGTCTCCGACTTACCCCACGTGGATTTCAACTCAAGTCCCATCCCTCATGTTTCGAACCCACCCAGGATTACAGGTATCTCCAGGACATACAACTCTCCTCAGATTGCTGTTCTCATCGCATTCTGAGATCCACACTCAGTGCCATGAGCCGCCATATGAACACACTCAACCTCTTCCTCCAGCAGCACTGCTGCATCTTTTTTCAAAGCTGCGCATGCTCCCAGTTTCATTTTATTCTTCGTCTCATCTGACGCCTCAACAAGAAACTTTGCCTCTTTCTTTCAGGTGTAAAGGAAAGCAACTCATCGACACCAACACCCATCCAGGACCCTCCACCCCTGCCTGTCCCTCTGTCCCCATCCCATCTTCCAATCCCAGCCCCAGCCGTTTATTCACCATACCCCCTGACCTTCCCTTCTCCGACGCTGAACGTTCAGTGCTCAGCAAAGGACTTAGTTTCATACCCTTATGCCCTCATCTCAATGAATTTCGGGCTCAGCACGATGCTGAACTCTTCTTCCACCGCCTTCGTCTCCGGGCTCACTTCTTTGGGCAGAAGTCTTCTCCCCGTTCAACAGATCCTTTTACCCACCTCCAATATTCTCTCTCCACCTGGACCCCTCCCTCTGGATTCTTACCTTCTCTTCATCTTTTCATTGAGAACTGTCGACGTGACATTAGTTGTCTCAATTTCTCTGCTCCTCTCACCCATCCTAACCTGTCTCTCTCTGAACTTGCTGCACTCCGTTTTCTCAGGTCCAACCCTGACATTGTCATCAAAACCGCTGACAAGGGTGGTGCTGTTGTCTGGTGCACTGACCTCTACCTCGTAGAGGCTGAGTGTCAACTTGCACACACTTCCTCCTACCTCTCCGTGGACCATGACCCCACTACTGAACATCAAGCCCTTGTTTCCAGGACTGTCACTGACCTCATCTCCTCTGGAGATCTTCCTTCCACAGCTTCCAACTTGATAGTCGCCCAACCTCGGACAGCTCTCTTCTACCTCCTACCCAAAATCCACAAACAGAACTGTCCCAGCAGACCGACTGTGTCGGCCTGTTCCTGCCCCATGGAACTCATTTCTTGCTATCTTGACTCCATTCTCTCTCCCCTTGTCCAGTCCCTTCCCACCTACATCCGTGATTCCTCTGACACCCTACATCATATCAACAATTTCCAGTTCCCTGGCTCCAACCGCCTCCTCTTCACAATGGACGTCCAATCCCTCTACACCTCCATCCCCCACTGGGATGGTCTGAGGGCTCTCCGCTTCTTCCTCGAACAGAGGCCCGAACAATCCCCATCCACCAGTACTCTCCTCCGTCTGGCTGAACTTGTTCTCTCACTGAACAATTTCTCCTTAAACTCCTCTCACTTCCTCCAAATAAAAGGTGTGGCTATGGGTACCTGCATGGACCCCAGCTATGCCTGTCTCTTTATGGGGTATGTGGAACATTCTTTGTTCCAGTCCTACTCCAGCCCCCTCCCACAACTCTTTCTCCAGTACATCGATGATTACTTTGGTGCTGCTTCATGCTCTCATCTGGACCTGGAAAAATTTATTAATTTTGCTTCCAATTTCCACCCCTCCATCATTTTCACAGGGTCCATCTCTGACACTTCCCTTCCCTTCCTTGACCTCTCTGTCTCAATTTCTGATGATAGACTGTCCACCAATATCCATTACAAGCCTACCGACTCCCACAGATACCTCAACTACAGCTCCTCATACCCCGCTTCCTGTAAGGACTCCATCCCATTCTCTCAGTTCCTTCGCCTCCGTTGCATCTGTTCTGATGATGCCACTTTCAAAAACAGTTCCTCTGACATGTCCTCCTTCTTCCTTAACCGATGTTTTCCACCCACGGTGGTTGACAGGGCCCTCAACCGTGTCCGGCCCATCTCCCTCGCATCCACCCTCACGCCTTCTCCTCCCTCCCAGAAACATGATAGGGTCCCCCTTGTCCTCACTTATCACCCCACCAGCCTCCACATTCAAAGGATCATCCTTCGTCATTTCCACCAACTCCAGCGTGATGCCACCACCAAACACATCTTCCCTTCACCCCCCTGGCGGCATTCCGTAGGGATCGTTCCCTCCGTGACACTCTGGTCCACTCCTCCATCACCCCCTACACCTCAACCCCCTCCCACGGCACCTTCCCATGCAACCGTAGAAGATGTAACACCTGCCCCTTTATTTCCCCTCTCCTCATTGTCCAAGGGCCCAAACACTCATTTCAAGTGAAGCAGCATTTCACTTGCACTTCTCTCAATTTAGTGTACTGCATTCGTTGCTCCCAATGTGGTTTCCTCTACATTGGAGAGACCAAATGCAGACTGGGTGATCGCTTTGCAGAACACCTTCGGTCTGTCCACAAGCATTACCCAGACCTCCCTGTCGCTTGCCATTTCAACACTCCACCCTGCTCTCATGCCCACATGTCCGTCCTTGGCCTGCTGCATTGTTCCAGTGAAGCTCAACGCAAACTGGAGGAACAGCACCTCATCTTCCGACTAGGCACTTTACAGCCTTCCGGACTGAATATTGAATATTTCACCCCTTTTCTATTTTTCCTTTGTTTTGTTGAAGACTCATATGGACTCGAAACGTTAACTGTGCTCCTCTCCGTAGATGCTGCCAGACCTGCTGAGTTTTTCCAGGTATTTTTGTTTTTGTTTTAGTACTTTTTAGTGTTGTTTATTAATTAATTTGAAGGGAGTGGCCTTTTCTATGCCTATACTAGATATAATTCTAGAGATGAAATGTTAGTGAATGTTACCATGTGAGACAAGTACAAAATTCAGTCCAAAGCATGACTGTTAGGAAAAATGGAAGGATTTGTTTGGTATAGGCTCAGTCTCCAGTGCACAACTGACTGCCCAACAATAATCTCGCATTAAACAGGAAGGAAGAACTTGAATTTACATAGTGCTGGATAAAGGGAAATTCCACCCGCGATGATACCCACCGCCGGCAGGACTGGAAAACTTTGGCCTCGGGGTCACATTTGAAGATTAAGGAATTTTTTTACCAACGTCAGTGTTTTGGGGTAATAATTGTTGCAACTTACATCCACCTTAATCCTCAAGGACTTTGACCATTAGGGGCCTCTGCTGTAAAAGATTGAGAATATTCCTTACTTGGGTGGCATTTATTTAGTAATTTTCTATATAAATATCCTACCTTAATCGTGCTATTTTGAGTTACAACAAGGTACTGTTGGTAGATGAGAAAAGCATATTGATGTAATATAATGAAATATGACTAAATAGTAATGTACCGACTAAAGTTGACAAGTGACATGATTGGATCATGCACCAGATTAACTAATGCAAGTCAGAAGCCTATAATAAAAAAAGGAACCTTGTTTAATATCAATTCCAATATTTGCTTTTCTGTTGCTGAAATTTTGGTGTAAAGCTTCCAAATCCAGAAATGGACTTCTCTCTTACAAAACAGATACTCAAAAGGCAATCTGTCCTACTCCTGCTTGGTGTTAGCTTAAATGTGAACTAATGCACTTCACTAGGTAGACAACACTAAAACAAGATACTATGGATGTTGGAGATCTGAAATAAAAGCAGAAAATGCTGGAAAACGTGCAGCAGCATAGGCAGCATTTGTGGTGAGAGAAACAGAGTTAACAGTTCAAGTTGACGACATAGAGACATAGAAAATTTACAGCACAGAAGGCAGCCATTTGGCCCATCATATCTGCATCAGCCGAGAAACAGTGATCCACCCTAGTCCCACTTTCCAGCTCTTCCTCTGTAGGTTAGAGTATATCAAGTGTATTTCCAAGTATTTTTAAAATGTAATGAGGGTTTCCGCCACTACCACCCTTTCAGACAGAGATTTCCAGACCTCTGCCAGCCTCTGGATGAAAAGATTTCTCAACTCCTCTCTAATCCTTCTACCACTTCCTTTAACTCTATTCTCCATTTATTAATTTCTTTGTTTAGGTAAGTAGGTCTTTCCTATCGATTCTATCTAGACTCCTCATAATTTTATACAGTTCAGTTAAATCTACCCCCCCATCCCCGCCTCCACTGTTGCAAAGATAACATGCCCGGCCTATCCAGTTCCGCTTTTTAGCTAAAATTCTCCATTCCTGGCAATGTCCTCCTAAATCTCCCTGTACTCTCGATGATCAGAACTGCATGCTGTACTCTAGCTGTGGCCTAAGTAATGTTTTATACAGTTCGACATAACCTCCCTGCTTTTATAATGTATGCCTCAGCTAATAACAGAAAGTATCCCATATTCTTTCTTGACCAGCTTACCTAATTGCCCAGACATCTGTGGACATACATTCCAAGATACCCTTGTGCTTCTAATTCTCAGTATCTTACCATTTATTGTGTATTCCTTTGCCTTGTTTGCCTTTCCCAAATACCTTACCTCACATTCCTTAGGATTGAATCTCATTTGCCATTTTCTGCTCACCTGACCAGTTCATTGATATCATTTGGCAATAAACAGCTTCTTGCTATTAAGCGCATAACCAGTTTTTGCATCAGCTGAAAACTTCTTAAACACACCCCCTAAGTTTAACTCTAAATCATTGATATATACCACAAAAAGCAACCAACCCAATAGTGAGCCCTGCAGCACCCCATTTAAAACAGCTTCCAGTCTCAAAAACACCCATTGACCATTCCTTGTCCTTTGCTTTCTGCCACTGAGTCAATTTTGGATTCCACTTGCAATCGGTTTTCGATTGTCATGGGCTCTTTCGTTTTTGATCAGTCGGCCATGAGGGAGCTTGTCAAAAGCTTTGTTAAAATCCAAGTAGATTACACCCATCGCGCTACCCTCATTGACCCTCCTTGTCACCTCTTGAAAAGATTTAATCAACAAATCTATGCTAACTGTCCTTGATTAATCCATGCCTTTATAAAGGAGCAATTTATACTATCCCTAATCATTTTACCCATAAATTGCCCAACTCTGAATCTAGGCCAACTGTTATAACTCATCTTTTTCTTCTTCCCTTTTTAATCAGCAGTGCAACATCAGCAGTCCTCCAGTGCCACGACTGTAGCCGCAGAGGATTGGAATATGATGGACAGAGCTGCTATTTCCTCCCTTGCTTCTCTCAGCAGCCTGGGATACATTTCTTTTGGGCCCGGTGATTTATCAAAGATGCTAAATACTTTAATTCTTTCTCACTCACTTATCCCATCCAATATTTCACAATCCTCCTCCTGAACTAAGATGTATGCATCATTCCTCTCTTTTGTGATGACAGACGTAAAGTGTTCTTTAGAGATCATGTCCAAGTTTTCTGCCTTCACAAACATTACAATTTTGGCCCTACTCTGTCCTTAGTAGACTCCTGCTTTTTTTATGTACTTCAATAACATCTTTAAGTTTTCTTTGATATCACTGGCCAATATTTTTTCATGTCCTACCCTTGTTTTTTTTAATTACTTCTTAATTTCACCCCTGCACTTTCTATAGTCCTCTAGGTTTTCTACAGTATTGACTTTTCATCAGGAAAGTACTGGAATTGGAAGATTACGTTTTTTAAGTAAGTACAGAGTCAAGGAAAATGTGGGGTGACAAGAGTGGTGGGAATAGGAGAGAACAAGGGGAAGGTCTAGGATAGGAGGAAGGGCAGGAGTGTTTAAATGACAAAAAGGATGATGGTGCAAAGCAAAAGTGGGTAGTAATGAGACAAGTAATGAAACAAAAGGTGCACCCCACCCAGAGGATGTATAAATGTAGCAGATTAGGAAATGGGCAGGGAAGCATGGAAGATCAGGAAAGGAGAAAGCTCCTGTGGCTGGGAATATGGTGCAGAAAGTCAGGGAGACCCCAGGGGTGTGGACCACTACAGACTGTGTTTCAATAGGGCATGACCTCCTCACTCCCAGTGGTTCTGATGCAGTCACCTGATGCTATCTGAGAACAAACAAAGTATTGAGGGCTTGCATAAAAGTGGCAAATGTAAATAACAACAACTTGCATTTGTATGACACCTCTAATGTGGAAAAAAAAGTCCAAAGATGTTTCACAGAAGAAAATAATGGGTACCAGGTTAAAGAATGGATGAAAACAACATGCAGTACAGGGAAAGAAATGGAGCAAGAGCCCAAAGAGAAACCTAGCAGAGCTCAAGGTCAAAAGGGACTCACAATCCTCACATTCCCAGTGTCAGTGCATCTCTCAGATGGGATGCTGCAGTGTTCTGTGATTAGCTTTATCTCCTGAGGGTGAGACTGGGTGAGACTGAATGTTCTAAGAGGACTTTGTGAACTGGCACTTAAATCATTATCAGTAAGAACCAGAGGAATTTGACAATTCAAACATTAGCTCTTGACTAAGTGAAACTGCCTGACTATAATAAATTTTACGAATAAGAGTTGGATCAGAAATGAAAATAACTGACAGGATAATTCTATAGAGAATATTTCTGGAATGTTAATAAACATAGAAATAAACATTTGTTCCCAATTCTTACCACTCCCCTCTTGATGATGGGAGGACTGATTGAAGATCTGGGCAACAGCCAATCTCTGCAGGAAGGCTGACTCCACTGGACATTTTGTGGTCAACAGGGACGACATGTGCCTGGCAGGGGCAATCTTTTTTTTTTATTCATTCATCGGTGTGGGCATCACTGGCAAGGCCAACGTTAATTGTTGTAAGTAAGAGTCAACCACATTGCTGTGGGTCTGGAGTCATGTGTAGACCAGACTAGGTAAGGACAACAGATTTCATTCCATAAAGGGGGTGGTGAACCAGATGGGATTTTACAACAATCAGCAATGGTTTCATGGTCATCATTAGACTTTTAATTCCAGATTTTTATTGAATTCAAATTCCACCATCTGCCATGGCAGGATGTGAACCTGGGTCCCCAGAGCATTATCCTGGGTCTCTGGATTACTAGTCCACTACGCCATCGACTCCCTGGTTCAGTGCGACAAAGGTTCAGTTTGGGGCTGCTACATTTAACTTGACAAACTTATCACTGGGTCTGCTCGTATTGCTGTTTAGTTCAGAGTCCTATACAGTTGTCTCTTCACCTCCCTCATGACCAGCCTCATTATCATAAAAGCAACGAATTCCGGCCCATATAGGGCTTGATGCTGGCAGTTCATCAGAGGATCGCTGGAAGTAATGTGTCAACAGCTTTTAACGGGCTGCTGTTAAGGGTGGTTGGAAATATGTCAAGGAATGCAGATACTTAAACATGATTGAGTGCACAGGGGGGATAATATAATTAGTCTTTCAAAAGGCTGAAAATACCATGAAGAGTTATTGCAGCCTTCCCACAGGTAATAAAGTTCTATAAAAGCCAATTGACTGGCAAAGTTAACAAAGATGCAGGAAACAGGAGAAATTCAACTTTTGCCGATTCCTGCTGGGAAGTAGATGGCACAAACACCACTGTGCAAAGATGTCGACCTGATGCCAGAGTGAAATTGGGCTAGGCCTACATTTGCACCAAACCAGAGGTCTGCAGATGCTATTTGGGCATCTCAATGAAGCTCACTAGTGCGGACATGACTCCCAACTGGATCCCACGTTGATTGGGCCCACAGCTGGGTCTTGGAGGGACATGTGGGCAAAGTGGAGAAGGCAGCCTCAGGTTGGCAATGGTCCACAGTATACTTGCACAGCTAAGAGAAGCAGGAATTTTTTTAAAATAATGTTCCTGTGAAACACCTTGGGAATGTTTCAGCATGTTAAAGGTGCTGTATAAAAATAAGTTGTTGTTGTTGGAGTTCTATGATACAGATAGAGAGATTCTTGGAGAAAGAAAGGTTGAAGGTAAGTTGGTAAGGTAAGGTTGGTAAAGGGCGGGCGAGGTTTATCATCAGTATTGTCTGTTATACTTCTGAGAAAGCACTCGAAACAATGGACTAGATTTACCAACGCCCCCCCACTGGTCAGTTTGAAGGCACATTAAATTCAGCAGGCAGCCTGCCCGCCACCTATTCATCTGTCCCTGCCCCAATTTTACCAGCAGCAGGGGTAGTGTTGGGCACCCACCTGCCAGTGGACCGATTAATGTACATTTGAGGGCCTCATTCTGCCGCAGGGGGATTCTCCCTGTCTCTGGGCAAGCTTCTGATGGGCCCTCTGAGCTCATTGGAAGCACCCTCCAGATTCCCCTCCCCCACTGCTTCACAAATCTCCATACCCCACATGCCATCCCCTGGCCTGCTGGCTTTGCCTTGGCAAGAGCACCCCCCTCCCCCCCCACCCCTATTCGTCAGTTTTGATTCAGCAGTACTTGCCTCCTCCCCTCCTGGTCTGAAGTACTGGAGAGCTGCTGGCCTCTGATTGGCCGGCAGCTCTCTGAGGTGGGATGGAAGTCCTGCCTCCAGTCTAGCAATGACAAATAGGCTGTTACTTGGCTGTGGGGCCACTATTTCTTCTGTTGTTTGGACTCCCCCCACAACTTTTTAGTTGGGGGGAACAGGGAATGCAGCGCCCCATTAAATCCAGGCCAATGTCTTTACACTCAGCTAAATATTTTTCATGGACAGATATCACTGCGTGCGCAGCTAAACTAAATCTCCTGTCTTTCACGTTAGAGGGAATTCCTAGGAAGAAAGGGCCAGGAAAAAATTATCTTCAAGCCAAAGAATATATTAGAAAAGGGTGACCAAGAGTTTTTTGAAAGACATGGGCTTTAAGGCTGCTCTAGGAGATATCAAGGTGGAGGAAATTCCAGGGGCCCAGCTGACTGAAGGCACAGCAACAGTGGAATGAACGAGGGTGGGGTGGGGGGGATGATGGTGGGTGGGATGCATGAGAGTCAGGATGACAAAGTCATCAAAAACCATAAAGTTGGGAGGTTGTAGGGCTGCAGGTGGTTACAGAGAAAGGAAAGAATCAGATTATTAAGGGACTTAAACACAATGGTGAGAATTTTACTGGTTTTATTTTATTGGTTAGGAAACCAGGAACTAATGTAGGTCAGCAAGGAAAGGAGTGACAGTTTTTTTCTATATATTATTTCATGGGATGTGGGTGTCGCTGCCTAGGCCAGCATTTGTTGCCCATCACTAACAACCCTCGAGAAGGTGGTGCTGAGCTGCCTTCTTGAACTGCTGCAGTCCATGTGGTGTAGGTACGCCCACAGTGCTGTTAGGGAGGTAGTTCCAGGATTTTGACCTAGCAACAGTGAAGGAACGGCTATAGTATAATGATACATTTCCAAGTCAGGATGGTGTGTGGCTTGGCAGGGGAACGTGCAGGTGGTGGCGTTCCATGCATCTGCTGCCCTTGATCTTCTAGATGATAGAGGTTGTGAGTTTGGAAGGTGCCTAGGTGAGTTGTTGCAGTGCATCTTGTAGGTGGTACACACTGCTGCCACTGTGCATCAGTGGTGGAGGGAGTGGATGTTTAAAGTGGTGGATGAGGTGCCAATCAAGCAGGCTACTTTGTCCTGGATGGTGTCAAGCTTTTGACTGTTGTTGGAGTTGCACTCATCCAGGCAATTGGAGAGTATTCCATCACACTCTTGAAGTGGACACACTTCAGTTTTGGAGGAGCTGAAGGTTACAGAGCATGGAAGATGAGAGGCCATGCAGGACAGCATTGGAATAGGTGTGTCAGAGGTGATAAAGGCATTATTGAGAGTTTCAGTATCAGATAGGTTGAGGTGGGACAGAAGAGGGCGATATAATAGAGCAGAAATTAGATAGCCTTTGTGATGGAGAAAATATGGAGTTTGAAACCCACCTGAGGGCCAGATAGAAAACTGGGGTTGTGAACTATCAGTTTAGCACAAGAGGGATGGAATTGGTGGCAAAAATACAGAGTTTGTGGAAGGACTCAAAGGCAATGATTTCTGTCCTCCCAATGTTTAACCGGAGGAGCTTTTCAACTTTTCCAAGACTGGTGTCAAACCAACAGCCTGACAACTTGGAAGCAGTGCAGGCATTGCAAGAAGTGGTGAAGAGGGAAAGCTGGGTACTTCAATGTACTTGTGCCAAGCGACAGAATTAACTGAGGAACAGGGGCTGGAGCCAAAGATAGATGCTCGGGAACTCTGGATGTAACAGTAATGGGGTAGGAAGGAAAATCCATTGCTTGAGATACAGTGACTGCAAGGTAAGATTGTACAATGTGAGGGAAGTCCCATTGAGCTCAACAGTGGAGAAGTGGCATTGAAGAAGGATGGCACAGCTGACCATGTTAAATGTTACAGAGAAGCTGAGGGAGAATGAGAAGGGAAAGTGCACCATGGTCACAATCACAAAGGTCATCATTTGTGACTTTGTTTTGGGCTGCTTTGATAATGTGACTGGGGCAGAAACCCATTTAGGATATTAAAAGGCAGTTTTGTTTTGTGCTTGATATTTTTTCAGGTTTGATTTCACAGACCCCTCGCAAAAGTTGAACATTCATCCCATACAACATGAAAGGCATGTTTTCCTGCCCAATAGCGAGGTCCAGAGATTGCAAGAGAGGAAAACCTTACTCTGCAAACAGGTGACTACACCAGCTTCCAACTGATTCTCCTCTCTTCAAAAGGTGAACTATAGATGTACTTTTATCAGACCCAGATTTAGGCTCATAAGATATTTAGATAAAATAGGTAAAAGAACATTATGCAACATAAAATACACATCACTATTCTGCTTGATGCAACAAATAAAGCTGTTGCTTAATTTCCCTCTATAAGTAGACAAACCAAAGCTCACAACTTATGCTGTGAAACATGCTGCTATTCACAAACTCACTGAGCTTTTCTGTGAGACAACACAATTTTAAAGACGGGATGCATCTGCTGGCTGATGTCCTCCAAACCCACACACCTTGAAAACTCTTCTTTAGTGAATGAGCTGCCCCCAGAAATACAATTCAGCACCTGCAAATTTGAAGGGATAAAATCCAATTACACAAAGCTCGTGTGGAGGCTAAATGCCGACATGGACAGGTTGAGACGAATGGCCTGTATTTGTATTGTACTCTCAATGTGAGGCTGTATTTTCCTTGTCAATATTAGATATATAGTCAATCTTTGACCATGGCAAAATATGCTTGCCCTGAGATGTGAAATCTGCAGCCATTTTTTAAAAATATTTTTTCATGGGATGTGGGCTTCGCTGGCTAGGCCAGCATTTATTGTCCATTCCTAGTTGCCCTTGAGAAGGTGGTGGTGAGCCGCCTTCTTGAACCACTGCATCCCTGTGGTGTAGGTACACCTGTAGTGCTGTTAGGGAGGGAGTTCCAGGATTTTGATCCAGTGACGGTGAAGGAATGGCGATATATTTCCAAGTCAGGATGGTGGGTGGCTTGGAGGGGAACTTGTTCCCATCGATCTGCTGCCCTTGTCCTTCTAGATGGTCGTAGTTGTGGGTTTCGAAGTTGATGCAGTGCACTTTGTAGATAGTGTCGAGCTTCTTGAGTATTGAAGGAACTGCACTCATCCAGGCATGTTGAGACTCTTTCATCACACTCCTGACCTGTGCCTTGTAGGTGGTGGACAGGCTTTTGGGAAGACAGGAAGTGAGTTACTTGCGGCAGGATTCCCAGCCTCTGACCTCCTCTTGCAGCCACAGTATTTATATGGCTGGTCCAGTTCAGTTTCTGGTCAATGGTAACCCCAGGTTGCTGATAGTGGTGGATTCAGCAATGTTAATGCTGCTGAATGTCAAGGGGAGATGTTTAGATTCTCTCTTATTGGAGATGGTCACTGCCTGGCACTTATGTGGTGTGAATGTTACTTGCCATTTATTAGCACAAACCTGAATATTGCCCAGGTCTTGCTGCAAATGGAGACCGACTGCTTCAGTGTCTAAGGAATTGTGAATGGTGAACATTGAGCGAGCTTCCCCACTTCTGGCCATTTAATCCAGTTTACTTCCAATTGTGCTTTCCCTAGTAATTTGCAACAGTGAGCATCCAGTATTCATGGCTTTTCTTCTGAGAAATTCCCAGTTGCAGTGATCTACTTTATTAACTGGCACAAACTGAGGTTGAGACACAAATTATCAGATGAAACTGATTTGATTCTTGGGAAAAGATTGGAATTGAACACCCAGAGAACCAACACAGGAAATCCGAAAAGAAAACAGGAAGCTCACAGTAAATCAGTCACAGCACAAGGAGGACAGGCAAGTTAATGCTTCAGATGTGAACCCTTCTTCCAGACAATTGAAACATTAATTTGTCTCTTCACGCTATAAATCTGCTGTGCCTTTCCAACATTTTCTGTTCAGTTCCAGTTAAGCAACATCTTGATTTTAAAATTCTCATCCTTGTCTTCAAATCCCTCCAATGTCCTCATCCTTCCACATTTCTGTAATCTTCTCCAGCTTCACAACCCTCCAAGATATCTGTGCTCCTCTGACTCTGGCATCTTGAGTATCCACAATTGGTGGCCTGTCTTCAGCAAGGCCTTAAGCTCTAGAATACCCTTACCAAACGTATCTGACTCTCTACTTCTCTTTCTTCCTTTAAGACACTCCTTAAAACCTACCTCTGTGATCAAACACTTGGACACCTGCCTAAATATCTCCTTATGTGGTGAAACACCTTGGGATGTTTTACTATGTTAAAGGTGCTATATAAATACAATTTGTTATTGATTGTGCCAATAAAACTATTACTACGTCCTCTCTAATGCAGAGGTAGTTGAAAATCCAAGTCTTTGGAATGATAGATGAATCAGGGAAAAGGTGTGGGAGCAATGTGAAGGCCTTTTCTATTCCCTTTATCTCCCGATCCTGCAGGTGGTGTAGTTTAAGGGAGTGTACTTCCAAGGGCTTCAATAGCTCCCTGGTGCTTTGCCTAAGTGTTTGAATCACATTTTTCCCAGTGCATTCCTGCCAGGAGTGCATTTCCAGAGGGAATTGCTGGGCAACAATTAAAAGCTACAACCCATATCAAATTTTGTTTCCCTCAGCCAGCGATACTAAGGCATACTGTAAAAAAGAAAAAAGAGTGACTTGCATCTATGTTGCATCTTTCATGATCTCAGGATGTCTCAAACGCTTTAAAACTAATGAAGTACTTTCAAAGTTGTTACGTAGGAAATATAGTAGCCAATTTGAACACAGTAAGCTCTCACAAACAGCAATGCGATGATGACCAAGTGACGGACACACCATCCATGGTTAGCTAGAAAAGTTAAAGATAGTATCATAAATGCATATGATTGTGCAAAGAAAGGTGGCAGGTCAGAAGATTGGATAGAATATAAGGAAGAGCAAAGAATGACTAAAAGACTAATAAGGAGGGAAAAATTAAAGTATGAGAGAAAGCTAGCCAGAAATATAAAATAGATAGTAAGAATTTTTATAAATATTTTAAAAGAAAAGAATTCACAAAATGAACATTGGTCCAATAAAAAGTGAATCTGGAGAATTGATCATGGAAAGCAAGGGGATGGCAGATGAATTGAACAGGGTATTTTCCAACAGTTTTCACTATACAGGATATAAATATTATCCCAGAAGCATCTATAAAGCAGGAAATGGAAGTGGGGAAGGAAGTCAGGAAAATGACAGTCACCAGAGAAGTGGTACTGAGTAAATTGTTGGAGTTGCAGACTGACAAGAGCTCGGGTCCTGATGGACTTCATCCTAGGATCTTAAAAGGAGTGTCTAGTGAGATAGTTGATACATGGTTTTAATTTTCCAAATCTCCCTAGATTCAGGGAAGGTCCCATTAAATTGGAAGATAGCAAATGTAACTCCATTATTCAAAAAAGGAGGGAGACAGAAAGTGGGAAACTATTGGCTAATTAGCTTAGCATCTAATGTCATAGGGAAAATGTTAGAAGCTATTATTAAAGAAGTTATAGCGGGGCACTTGGATAATCTCAAGGTCATCAGGCAGGGTCAACATGGTTTTGTGAAAGGGATATTGTGTTTAACCAACTTATTGGAGTTCTTTGAGGAAGTAATATGTGCTGTGGATAAAGGTGGATATTCTGTACTTAGATTTCCAGAAGATATTTGATAAAGTGCCACACCAAAGGTTATTGTGGAAAATAAAAGCTCATGGTATCGGGGGTAACATACTGACATGGATAGAAGATTGGCTGGCTAACAGGAAGCAGAGAGTAGGCCTAAATGGGTCTGTTTCAGGCTGGCAAGATGTAGAGTGGTGTGCACAGGGATCTGTGCTGGGGCCTCAACTGTTTGCAACTTATATAAATGACTTGGATAAAGGGATTGAAGGGATGGTTGCAAAAAACACGAAGATAGATAGTAAAGTAAGTTGTGAAAAAGACAAGGAGGATACAAAATGATATAGATAGGTTAAGTGAGTGGGCAAAGATCTGGTAAATGGCATATAATGTTGGAAAATGTGAAATTGTCCATTTTGGCAGGAAGAATAAAAGAGAAGCATGTTATCTAAGTGGTGAGATTGCAGAGCTCTGAGGTTCAGAAGGATCTGGGTGTCCTAGTGCAAGAATCACAAAAGGCTAGTATGCAGGTACAGCAGGTAATTAGCAAAGCTAATAGAATGCTATCACTCATTGAGAGGGGAATTGAATACAAAAGTAGGGAGGTTATGCTTCAGTTGTACAGGGCATTGGTGAGACCACATTTGGAGTACTGTGTACAGTATTGGTCACCTTATTTAAGGGAGGATGTAAATGTGTCGGAAGCAGTTCAGAGAAGGTTTACCAGACTGGAATGGGCAGGTTGTCTTATGAGGAAAGGTTGGACAGACTAGGCTTGTATCTGCTGGAGTCTGGAAGAGTAAGAGACGACTTTATTGAAACATATAAGATCCTGAGGGGCCTTGACAGGGTGGATTTAGAGACGATGTTTCCTCTTGTGGAATAGTCTAGAACTAGGAGTCACTGTTTCAAAATAAGGGTCGGCCATTTAAAACAGAGATGTGGTGAAATTTTTTCTCTCTGAGGGTTGTGAGTTTTTGGAACCTTCTTTGTGAGAAGGCAGTGGGAGCAGAATCTTTGAATATTTTTAAGGCAGAGGCGGATAGATTCTTGGTAAGCAGGGGGGGTGATAGGTTATCTGGGGTAGGTGGGATGCAGATTTCAGGCTACTGTCAGATCAGCCATGATCTTATTGAGTGGCGGAGCAGGCTCGAGGGGCTGAATGGCCTACTCCTGCTCCTTGATCGCATGACCAGATAATCTGCTTTGTGATGCTCATTGGGGATAAATATTGGCCAGGACACTGGGGAACTTCCCGGCTCAGTTTGAAATAGTGCCATTTTACTTGAGAGAGCGAACATGGATTAATATCTTATCCAAAAGTCAGCATCTCCAGCAGTGCAGCATTTCCATAGGTTTTATTTGGGTCAGGACGAAACGGCCAGTCGCTTCACAGACCAAAATACCCAGTGTGTATTTTGTGACCGAAGAGGCTGAAACTTGTGAAACTGAAAATAATTTCATTGCAGTTTGTGGTTGCAGACACTGTGATTCTGCTAATCATGACTCACAGGTTAAGGGGCCTTCCTGTTGAACATAATGTGAGATCGAGTAATGTTTTTCACCTCCTTGAACATATTTCCGTTAAAATGCTTCAGGGTAAGTAGAATTGGCCCGGGAGCACTAGAGAAATTGCTCTAAATCTTAAGTGTAAGTGAATGGACAAGTGGCTTGATTGAGCATTCCTTTATCAAAGCCGCCTCTAACCATTCTGCCGACTCACGTCCGACAATCTGTTATCAGAAGCCAGATTTACACTTTTCATTATTACATAGAGATAAAAACAAAAAAACTGCGGATGCTGGAAATCCAAAACAAAAACAGAATTACCTGGAAAAACTCAGCAGGTCTGGCAGCATCGGCGGAGAAGAAAAGAGTTGACGTTTCGAGTCCTCATGACCCTTCGACAGAACTTGAGTTCGAGTCCAAGAAAGAGTTGAAATATAAGCTGGTTTAAGGTGTGTGGGGGGGGCGGGGGGCGGAGAGAGAGAGAGACAGAGAGGTGGGGGGGGGGTGGTGGTGTGGTTGTAGGGACAAACAAGCAGTGATAGAAGCAGATCATCAAAAGATGTCAATCGTTGACATCTTTTGATGATCTGCTTCTATCACTGCTTGTTTGTCCCTACAACCACACCCCCCCACCCCCTCCACCTCTCTGTCTCTCTATCTCTCCGCCCCCCCCCCCCCCCCCCACACACACACACACACACCTTAAACCAGCTTATGTTTCAACTCTTTCTTGGACTCGAACTCAAGTTCTGTCGAAGGGTCATGAGGACTCGAAACGTCAACTCTTTTCTTCTCCGCCGATGCTGCCAGACCTGCTGAGTTTTTCCAGGTAATTCTGTTTTTGTTTTTTCATTATTACATAACTGTTCCACTCTTGACTGAACCGACCTTCCTGAGAATCACGGCTGTTCCTATAGTTGATTATATCGGGCGCTCTCCCCCACTGCTCGCTTGAAGATATGGACACATCTTCAGCTCAGTTCACTGGCGTCCTGCTGAGTGAGATCTCTGTATGTGTCATCAGAAAGAGACTGTCAACGAGATATTTTAGCAGGGACGGCTTAACTAACCCCTGATCCTCAACCACCATAAAAAAGGTGCAATTTCAAGCCGGAGTCTTGGGGTGGTCATTCGGTACAGGAGCTTCCCAAGTTCAGATTGCTCAACAATTTCCAGCTGAGATGAGCCAACACAACACAATTAAAATTTCCAGCATCCACAGTTTTTTTTGTTTTTATAACAATTAAAATTGAACCCGGGAGGGGTCTGTTGGTCTATAAGGTGTAGTTTCATTCCAGACGGAGCATTCAATCACAGACATCATGGCAGAAAGTAGCGGAAATGTATCCAAATTTATGAAAGATTTAGTATCACATTGGCTAAGGACCTCAAACCACGGCACGCATTCCCTGTGAGTAAAGCAACGTGCGCCCTCTGTCCTCGTTCTGTGGTATTGTCCAGTTCACATTCCGAACTCCCTTTTAGAGTTCTGGATATTTTGGGTGGTTCAGCTGTTGTTTCTGGTGAGACCTTTTAATATAAATCCAGGAGTTTGGACCAGTTAAACTGAGTTGCCGGCCGCACACCGAATTGTACAGTTTAGAGCCGGCGGCACACCGAGTTGTACAAGTTAGAGTTAATGAATCCTGGAGTCTGGGATGCAGCACAGAAATGGGCCTTCGTGGCTCTGCCGTTACTTTGCAGCTATCCAATTAATCTCATTCCCTTAGCCTTTCCCCAGAGCCCTGTAATTTGTTTTCCTTCAAGTATTCAATTGCCTTTCAAATACTACTATTAAATCAGCTTCCACCACACTTTCATGTAGTGTATTACAAACCACAGCAATTCGCTGTGGGGAGAAAACGCTTCCTCATATTGTCTCTGGTTCATTTGCCAATCACGTGCCTTCTAATTGTTAACACTGCTACTGGAAATAGTTTCTCATTATTTGCCTTATCAAAATTGTTCGTGATTTTGATCACCTCTATGAAATCACCTAACCTTCTCTGATTTAAGTTAAGTGATCCCAGCTTCTCCAGTCTCTCTGAATCCTTTGCACCATTCTAGTAAATCTCTTCTGCATCCTCCCTAAAGCCTTGACTTTTGTATTAACTAATTTACACAATCGAGATGCATCCTACAACACTTGAGGCCCAAGTTACTCCCAGCTTTCCAGCAGGCTAACTTCTCCCTGTTACACCAGGTCAAACCATCCAGTGTCATCCAAAAATCATTCTAGTCAGCCTGAGCATTCCAGAACCGACATCAACTAACAAGGTTCACCTCGGCAACTTCTTGTTCCTGAAATCTCAAAGTCCTGTCTGTCCCATCTTCTTCTTTTCAGAGAACCAGCATTTTGCTTGGTTGCTAATGCAAGAACAGTCTTTTCCTGCTCTTCACAGCTGCACTTTCTCTCTCTCTCTCTCTCTCTCTCTGTGCCAAAAAAAAGCTGTTCCTTTTCTGTGCCAAGGCGTGAAACCTGTCACTTGATTTTTAATAGTTCTTGATTAGGGGTTCTTTCCCCATGACAATCAGATCACATGGGCCTGTCTGTGGGCAAAGGTTTAATATGACCACCATCTCCCCTATCCAGAGCATTCGATTTCACCTTAAGTTAAAGGAGACATTTTAAAATATAGCCATCTTGCAAAGATCCACATTGGTGACCTAGGAGTTAAATAACATCTTGATAAATGCAGGCTCTATACTGTTCAGTGCAGCCTTTCATCTAAGAAAATGCACAGGGTGAAGGCAGGTTGTGTTGGTTGCCCTAGAATTTGATGTTGCTTGTTTTCCAGAACCTTTCCGGTGTCCCAGGGACACATCTAATTTTCTTATCGGGTTGTTGGAGTCTAACTGATCTCACCACTTTAAATGTTAAATGAAAAGCTGCCAATTAATTGTGTTGCTCCCTCATTAACTTCCTAAAATAAAAACGGGAAATACTGGAAAGTCTCGTGTTCTTGGACTTCTGCTCGAGGCTCCCACATTTACTTGTTTTTTTTTATCACCCCGATTCATCCCTGTATATTTTCGGTATGTTGTGTTCCTATTTCAGATACTCAGCACTTTACTGGTTTTAGTTTTAGTACTTTTCAAATCTATTCCAATTGACTGATTTTTTTCAGTCACTAATTTGCACTGTGGTCAATCATAGACTAATACAGCGCTGAAGGAAGCCATTCAGCCCATCGAGTTTGTACTGGCTAATGAAGACCAACCCGTATTAGTTCCACTCCCCCAGCTGTTTTCCTAATTTCCTGCAGTGTATTCTGTCTTTCAAGTACTTATCCGATTCCCTATCGAAGGCTTCCACTGAATCTGTTATCCATCACCCTTTCAGGAAGAGCTTTCCAAATCCTAACCACTTGTGTTCTTTTGCCAGTTGCCTTGAATACTTAACTCTCCTCACATTCCCCCATTTATTAGCAGTGACCCTTGACATTAGTTTCATCTCAACGTCTGTCGTCTGTGTAGACTAGGGTGACACTTCGTACAACAAGAATTCAGGAAGACTTTTAAAATCAAACCAAGATGTTGCGATAGTGTTAACAGAACTGTTGGGATGATGCATGCAGTCAAGAACCCAGGACCTGGAGAGGAGTTCAGGACGCAGAACCAGGAGCTTAAGACATAGATCCAGGATGCAACGGAGCTGATAATATTTCAATACCCGAAAAATGAAAATCAGCATGGATTAAAAGGCGGTGGATTGTGATAAGCGGATATTTATTTCAGAGTAGGAATAGGCAAGTAGCCTCCTCTTGTGCTCCTGACGTTTCAGCGCCATTAAGATTTTGCCACAATACCTAATACTTAAATCACAAATAAAAACAGACCAATCATCACAACCAGCTCCTTTCAGTGTTTGCAGTCCTCTTCAGAATACAAGTCCTAATCACTATTATCCACCCAATTATCACGTCCTTTCATCCACATTCCTTCATCCAGCTATCCAGTCTAATGTTTCAGGACAGAACTGAGCATCCTGTGCTGTCATAGGGCGGGAATCGAACCTTTAATTTATACATTTTTCGTGAGATGCGCTTTGCGTTGCTTCTCAATGTCGGTGAGGTTGAACATTCTCATCCTAGAGGGTAAAAGCAAAATACTGCGGATGCTGGAAATCTGAAACAAAAAATAAAACTAGCTGGAAAAACTCAGCGGGTCTGACGGCATCTGTGGAAAGGAACATTGTTAACGTTTCGAATCTGTATGAAACGTTAACCCTGTCTTCCTCTCCGCATATGCTGTCAGACCCGCTGAGTTTTTCCAGCTAGTTTTGTTTTTGTCTCACCCTCCTGGACGGACCCGCCATTATCTGTGAATTACAAACTATAAAAAAAACATTAAGGTCTAATTTCAACAACAGAATGATAACCTGTAGATAGTTCTGACAGTAGTAGGGCTCCAGCGCCTTCTGGTAACACTCAGTTCAGTGCCAACAACTTCAGGAATGTGACAAGGAAACAGACCAACTTCCATGAAATATAGGGTTGTTTCCAGTGTGTGTCTGTAAACGGCTCAGCTTGCGGAGGATGCACCGATCTACCAAATGTAAATTTCACCCAGTTCTTCGGCAAACCAGTGACTGATCAAACAGAGCAGGTCGCTGATATTTACAAACACCCCCCCCCCTCCCCCACCACCCCCACACACACAAGAAGCTGCTGCACCAACCTCACATTATCAGTGGAGTTCCTGGTGGAGGGTATAACAATTTATTCACTCATTTCCTTTACCTCCCTCTCATTCCAGGCCTGATTATATATATGTGTGTGTGTGTGTGTGTGTGTGTGTGTGCACCTACTGCAATCAAATCCCAAATTCCAGCAAATCTGCTTAATACCGAAAACCGTTCCCACTGACAGGCGTCCACTGGTGGTGCCTGGCTAATACTGGGATGGCTTTTCCAGTGCTCCTGTTGTCCTTGGATAGATCCATGGGCTCCCCACGCTCCCCGCGGCCCCCCCCCCCCCACCCCCCACCATGTCAAAGAAGAATTTAAGCAAACTGGCTTTGTGCGCTGTGCCAATGTACAGGTTTATTGGCGGTGGTTTCGCTGTTGCTTGTGCCGCATTTACTGCGCTATTTCAGGGTGTGAAATGAAACCTGTGCGCGGATGCTGAGCAGGTCCTTGCATAGGCCGCTGGGAAATCCGGGAATAAGTAATCCTCAAACTCTTCTGCAGTAAACGTCGCTTTCCACTTCAGTGCTTTATAACAGCGAAAACTGGCTGATGATAAACTAACAAGGTACAGGAGACAATGAATGGCACTTTATTATAGTCCAACAGATCGCAAATTGGTGAAATCACCGTTCAGATACAGTTTGAAAAATAATATTAAAAGTTGTCTGTAGTGCATAGGATAAAATGACTGGGCCGCGCCTTTGACTTCCTCCTTTCATACCCTTGGGGCTGTCAGTGTTTACATGTTTAAATGCTGATGAGATCCAAGGAAAAAGGGCAAGTTAAATCCAAAATTGGATCTGTGGCGGGAAGCAAAGGTTATATTCGACGGGTGTTTTTTGTGGCAGGAAGGCTGCTTTCAGTGGCGTTCTGCTGGACTCAGTACTGGATCCATTCAGTGCTCAGTGCTGGATCCCTTCAGGACTCAGTGCTGGATCCGTTCAGGATTCTGTACTGCATCCATTCAGGACTCAGGACTGGATCCATTCAGGTCTCAGTACTGGATCCATTCAGGACTCAGTACTGGATCTTTGCAGGGCACAATACTGAATCACTTGCTGCTTGTGGTGTAGATATATATATGTATATATCAGTAATTTAGACTTAAATGTAGGGGCCATGATTAAGGAGTTTGCAGAAGGTGTGAGTTGGCTGTGTGATTGATATTGAGGAAGAAAGCTGGAGACTGTGGAGAGCTATCAGTGGACTGGTCTAGTGGACAGGAAAGTGGCAAATGGAATTCAATCTGGAGAAGTATGAAGCAATGCATTTTAGAGAACAAATAAGGCAATGGAATGCATAGCAGATGATAAAATTTTGAAAGAGTAGAGGAACAGAGGGACCAAGTAGTGTGTGTCTCCAAACCTCTGAAGTTGGCAGGACAGGTAGGGTCAAGATACTTCCCTTTATTTCCTAAAGCTAGACTGTAAGAGCAGGGAGGTTATCCTGGAGCTGTATAAAACATTTGTTAGACACAGCTAGAGTACGGCATACAGACTTGGCTGCCACATTACAGAATGTATTCACACCAGAGAGGGTACAGAGGATATCCATGAGGATGCTGCCAGGAATTGAATCTTTTTTAGCTGTAAGGAACCATTGGATAGGCTGAGTCTATTTTCTTTGGAAAGTGAGGGCTGAGGAGAGATTTAATTGATGTGTGTAAAATTATGAGGGCCTAGATAGATTTCCCTCAGCAGAGACGTCAATAACCAGGGGGCATGGATTTAAAGCAATTGGAAGGCTTAGAGGGGAATTCAGGAGAAACTTTTCAATAGAATGCTGTGGGGATCTGGGACTCTGCCTGAGAGGGTGGTAGAGGCAGAATCGCTCATTGCATATTTTAAAATGTTGGATATGCACGTGAGGTGTCCTAAGCGATGGGCCGAATGGCTCATCCTGGGTCATAAATGTTTCCACCTCCCCATCCAATCTCTGAAGAAATGTATCCAGTTGCCTCTTGAAACTTATTAATACTGCTTTCAACGGTCTTCCCAAATCATTAATTTCTGAACCCACAACTCTTGGAAAGAATAATTGTCCCTGCCTTTTCTTCTGACGCTTAACTTCCTACTTTCGACTCCAGATATTTGAATTTTTATCCCTTATGTTTGGAGTGGGTGTCGGCAAACATTTAGTACAGGCAGAAGGCCCGGCACAGACTGCAGCATTTTTCGAAATGTTGTTTCCCAGTGGTTAGCAGGTAACGAATGTACCGTAATGGGGCGGGGGAGGGGGGTGGGATTACTAGTCTAAATAATTTTATTTTTGTCTGTCGGTGCAATTCTCCATCCTCTCTCTGAATAACTACAATAGCAGGGAGGGGCTGCTGCTTATAAATTGGCCTGGGCTACTCAGGGAACGTGGTCAAGTTGTTTCATGAACAGCACATTGCAGGGAGCAAAATAGTCAGAGCCTTGTTCTGTTTCACTGAACATTAATGCTGTCCGATATAAAGCGCAGCAAACACACACCTCCATATAGGCACGTATACACCTACATACATATCCACCCACAGACACACAAAGTCACGCCCGGCTTATTAACAGGACAAACTCGGCACCAAAGCACGACTGTGTCTTCTGGAACACTCGATTTCAGGTAATAATTAGCCTTGTAAAAGTCCAGTTATCTTTGCCCGGCCCTCGGGTTAAACATTTTCCGCGGTGTTTACTGGATCCGCTGTAAGTGTCTTGTGAACCAGTTTTGGCTGATCCAGTGTTTGATGTCAAGCTCTGGGTCTGGGCTTGCCGAGGTGGGGGTGGGGGTGGGGGTGGGGGGAAGGTGGGGGGTGTGTGGTGTGGGTGGTCACCTGGACACAACTTGTATCATCGGTTCCACACCGACCGATGTCCCGCAAAACTCAGCCCCGATGACGGATCGCAGCGATTTCCTGAACTCCTCGTTCTTGCGGGTGTACAGGTAAGGGCTGAGCACAAAGAGCAGAGAGAGCAGGAGCCAGGAGACATTGTAGAGGAGGGCGGGGACCGGCTCGAAGAGGCCGATCAGGGTGACCCACAGCAAGGGCTCGGTGGTCAGGACGAAGACCGACAGGACGAAGGAGGCACAGGGGCGCAACCTCCTGTCTTTCCTGGCGAGCGGGTAGGACAGGTTGTTAATGATCTGGAAGTTCAGCACGCTGACCCTTTTAACGCTGACCTGAACTTTGCGGAATATTTTGAAGTAGGAGTAGAGGAGGACAGCGGTCTGACCGAGGATTGCGCTGGCCGCGACCGAGGTGGGGTAGGGACTGAGCCGAAGGAAGCAGCCCTCCGGGCGGTTGAGGAGCTGGGGGCAGCGCCGGCTGCGCCGCTGGGTGCGGACCGGCCCCGTGAACCAGGGCAACAGCAAGACGGCGCCCAGCAGCCAGGAGCTGGCGATCATCCCCGCCGTGTTGCGCCTCCGGTAGATGTTGCGGTAGGCGGCCGGTGCCTTGGTGATCAGGGCGAAGCGGTTGAGGGCGACGAGCGAGTGGGAGAACAGCGAGACCAGCAGCCCCAGGAAGAGCAGCCCCCCGCTGAAGGTCCGGTAACCCGCGGAGGCGGCTCGCCCCGGGGGCTGAGACAGGGCCACCGACTCCCGGGGCATCCAGAGGGCGCAGACCAGCAGGTCGGCGGCGCAGACGTTCACGATGAACGCGTTGCTGGTGTTGCGGAGCTTCCGGACCGAGTAAACCAGGTAAATGACCAGCAGGTTGCCAAAGCTGCCCGCTACGGCCAGCAAGGCGTAGGCGACCGCCAGCGAGATGTTCTCACTCAAGGTTCCCTCGCAGCAGGTTGAAGCGTTGGAAAAGTTGCTCATGGTGTGCAGGGGCTTCCTCGGTGAGCGTGCCCGAGTTCCACACAGCCTCCGCTTCCAAGGTAGGAAAAGTGCTTCAGGAGACACGCGTGCGCACTCCACTCTCCGTTTTGGGGAGGGGGCTGAATTTCCAAATTCACATCATCTGCAGCAGTAGCAGCAAACGGAACAGCACCGTCTCTCCTCGTTACTAACAGCACCGGTCTCATGGGAAGCACCAGCAACCAGCTCACCATCACTGAGAGCACCAGCCTCATCGCCAGCCTCAACTCCTATTTCATCAGCAGTTTCTTCAACACTAACTGCACCAGTCTTTTAGCCACTCCCAGCACCAGTCTCTTCACCTGTCTCAGTACCACTCTCTCCACAATCACAGCACCAGGCTCGTCACAAGTCTCCTGGCCAATCTCTTCACCAGCCTCTTCGCCAGTTTCTTCGCCAATCTCATTGCCAGTCTCAGTACCAGTCTCTTCACCAATCCCCTCACCAGTCTCTTCACCAGCCTCTTCACCAATCTCACCAGTCTCAGTGCCAGTCTCTTCACCAATCTCATCACCAATCTCACCACCAGTCACAGCGTCAATCTCTTCACCAGTCTCATCACCAGTCTCAGCAACAGTCTCTTCACCGGTCTCAGCACCAGTCTCAGCACCGGTCTCATCACTAGTCTCATCACCAGTCTCAGCACCAGTCTCAGCACCAGTCTCATCACCAGTCTCAGCACCAGTCTCTTTGCCAGTCTCAGCACCAACCTCAGCCTTAGTCTCTTCTCCAGTCTCTTCACCAACCTCAGCACCAGTCTCTTCACCAGTCTTCACCAATCTGTTCACCAGCCTCTTCACCAGCCTCTTCACCAGTCTCAGTGCCAGTCTCTTCACCGTTCTCAGCACCAGCCTCTTCACCAATCTCATCACCAGTCTCAGCACCAGTCCCTTCACTAACCTCAGCACCAGTCCCTTCAATGGTCTCTTCACCAGTCTTATCACTAACATCTTCAACCATCTCAGCACCAACCTCATTCAGCAGTCTTTTCACCAATCTCAACACCAGTCTCTTCCGCAGTCTCAGCACCAGCCTCTTCATCAATCTCATCACTAATCTCAGCACCAACCTCAGCACCACTCTCTTCACCAATCTCAGCACCAACATCAGTACCAGTCTGTTCACCAATCTCAGCACCACTGTCATCATCTATCTCATCACCAGTCTCATCACCAACATCTTCATCCATCTCAGCACCAACCTCATCACTAGTATTTTCAGCAGTCTTTTCACCAATCTCAACACCAGCCTCTTCACCAAACTCAGCACCAGCCTCTTCATCAATCTCATCACTAATCTCAGCACCAACCTCAGCACTAGTCTCTTCACCAACCTCAGCACCAGCCTCTTCATCAATCTCATCACTAATCTCAACACCAACCTCAGGACTAGTCTCTTCACTAACCTCAGCACCAGTCTCTTCACCAATCTCAGCACCAACCTCAGCAACAGTCCCTTCACCAATCTCAGCACCAATCACATCACCAGTCTCTTCACCAGTCTCAGCACCAGTCTCTTTGCCAGTCTCAGCACCAGTCCCTTCAATGGTCTCTTCACCAGTCTCATCATCAGCCTCTTCATCAATCTCATCACTAATCTCAGCACCAACTTCAGCACTAGTCTCTTCACCAACCTCAGCACCAGCCTCTTCATCAAGCTCATCACTAATCTCAGCACCAACTTCAGCACTAGTCTCTTCACCAACCTCAGCACCAGTCCCTTCACCAATCTCAGCACCAATCACATCACCAGTCTCAGCACCAGTCTCTTTGCCAGTCTCAGCACCAACCTCAGCACCAGTCCCTTCAATGGTCTCTTCACCAGTCTCATCACCAATATCTTCATCCATCTCAGCACCAACCTCATCACTAGTATTTTCAGCAGTCTTTTCACCAATCTCAACACCAGCCTCTTCCCCAGTCTCAGCACCAGTCTCTTCATCAATCTCATCACTAATCTCAGCACCAACTTCAGCACCAGTCTCTTCACCAACCTCAGCACCAGTCTCTTCATCAATCTCATCACTAATCTCAGCACCAACTTCAGCACCAGTCTCTTCACCAACCTCAGCACCAGTCTCTTCACCAACCTCAGCACCAGCCTCTTCATCAATCTCATCACTAATCTCAGCACCAACCTCAGCACCAGTCTCTTCCCCAGTCTCAGCACCAGTCTCTTCACCAAACTCAGCACCAGCCTCTTCATCAATCTCATCACTAATCTCAGCACCAACCTCAGCACCAGTCTCTTCATCAATCTCAGCACCAACCTCAGCACCAGTCTCTTCACCAATCTCAGCACCAACCTCAGCACCAGCCTCTTCATCAATCTCATCACTAATCTCAGCACCAACCTCAGCAGCAGTCTCTTCACCAATCTCAGCACCAACCTCAGCACCAGTCTCTTCACCAACCTCTTCATCAATCTCATCACTAATCTCAGCACCAAACTCAGCACCAGTCTCTTCACCAATCTCAGCATCAACCTCAGGACCAGTCTCACCACCTGTGTCTTCACCAGTAACAGCACCAATCTCAGCACTAATTTCACAATTAGTCTCTTCACCAGTAATGATACCAATCTTTCCAGTAATGTCATCAGTATAACCCAACCTGGATGATACTAAAAAGTTATTCTCCACTCTTTTGAGATAAAAGTTTAATTTTTAACTGCTGAAAGCTTGCTATGGTTGCAACTACGGCCATGAGCTGGTGGTTGTGCACATGGTGTCATTGATGTGCTTTCAACCTTTATTGTAGAGATGTAATTGTAAACTGCCATGGGCCCAATTTTAACTCATTCAAAACCCATCTACATGGACTGAGTTAAAATCAGGGAAGAAATATTCTGAGATTACCATTTTTAATTACCCCCGAATACCTTGTTCAAATCCTACTTTACTATCAGTGATCTCAGATTGTTTCACCTTACCTAGTTATATATATCTAGGTACCAACTTTTAAAAATTCGGTATTAACAGAATAGAAAGTATATAATGAGAAATATATTTCACAAGGTTCCCCTAATCATCTTTGTCTCCTATGTTGTTTCTGACATGTTTTCTCAGCTGTTTATTTTTGATTTGTTCTTTGTTTTAAGAATGGTTATGCATAGGGTTAAGATTGGATATAATTAGAATAACCAACGTTGTTACAAACAGCTATGAAATCATTCAGATACAGCTGTCACCTGAGTATCAGCCTGTTGCAAAATAATTAACAAGATCTTTCACATTTTGATAAATTTAGATTAATCAGCAGGGGAAGTGTTGACTTTGGCAGAGTGATTATAAAATACATTCAACTAAATTACATTTTCAGTCTATCAAAATCAACATCTCTGCTGGCAATGTCTCTTTCAATTTATTAAAATAAGAGATTAAATAGATTTTCAAAAAATAGATATTGAAGTCCAATTGCAGATTATTCATTGTCACTACTGGTACATTGTACATTTTAAACATTCCAATTCTTGTCAGCAGTATTGTACCATGTGATGATAGTGGCTAAAGTGGTCAATGCTGCCAGTTAGACAGCTTTATATCTATAGGTCATTCAGCACATTGTTCATTTTTCCCTTTCCTGTATGTGTTCTCAGCAACTCCCCCAGCCCTCGCCCCCAACCATAACTTTCTGTTCATTTACTTAGTCTAACTGAATTGCTATGACAAACATTTCCAGGTAAGCTTTCTTGCAGAAGAATTTCATTGAAAACTCTCCATCTCTGAAGGTAGCCATTGAGCGGAGTCCTCCAATGCATAATTTTTAACTCTTAGTAGGAAAATAATCACGACAAGAGGGTTGACCTAAACCAGTGAGCAATGTGTTCTTGGACGAAAACAACGAGCGTCATTCAAAAAATATTCATCACAATTTAATGAAGAAAAGTGAATACTGAAAGAAATAGTAAGGCCTTCCTTCACCATGGTGGTTTAGTTCTGCCATTAATGTCATGAAGGCAATAATCTGAGGCGAAGAATGGAAAATGTAAGGTCAGGTAGGTAAGTGAAGGAAATCTCCAGAATACTGTTGATAAGCAAGAGCAACTTGGCGGAATGTTTCTTTGGGAGATCAAATGCATTTGGTAGTGTGGAACAAATGGGCTTCTTGAACCAGATGGCAAGTTTTCCATCCATTCTTTGCTAAGTAGAACAAGTTTTTAAAGTTCTAAAAGCTACACCTCCAAAGGGTAACTGGCAACTTGGCAATCATTTTGGAGCCATTTTGAAAATTTTCCAAACTCGTGCTTTTACAGTCGACTTATATCAATTTATATCCTTGTAGATCTGCACGTTTGAGTTCTGCAATCCCTTCATACAGGAAGAGAGGTTAACCTGGACAGGACAACACATAATCAGGTCGCCTTCATCAGTGGAACTCCGTTTGACGCATTTTTGATGCCAAAGTAGATGTTAAAAATATCAAGTTCATGCAAAAGGAATAAGCAAAAAAAAAGCAGCTCTGCGATGCAAACTTTGGATTTATCAGTTTTTGTCAATGATTAATAGGAACACTCCTAAACAGCCTGTAAGTGTTTTTAAAATCACTTCGCTGACTACGGTACGATGACTATGAAGGTGGCCTGAAGTGGGTGACACACTCCTCACCGCATTCCACCAATCCACACACAAAGTCTCCATTCGATGGTGAGGGCCCATCATTTCCCTGCTATGTTCCCTCCGGTTTGACACAGCTGACCATTCCTGGACAGGGACCACAGTTATGGCCTTCCACTGTCCTCTAGAATCCAGACCAAAATAAGGTGATATCCTCTGAGCATACATAAGGTGAGGAGGATGGTCCTGCATTCTCCAGCATAAGGGGGCGGGTTCTATGTAAAACGGCGTTGCCTGTGAGGGAGACTTCAAAACATTATCCACTTTTCTCTGTCAACCAAGGGCTTTGGGCTGCAGATCTAATGTCAAGATCTAAGGAGATGATCACAAGTTGGATTATTGTTTTCGAACTGTTTTTAATGGCAACCGGGTAAACAGTGACCAAAGTATTGATTTTGAGTTCAGCGTTGCCTTTATGAAGTTGGTTAGATGCCTTCCTCAGTTATAGTGCATTTTAAATGGGCAACCATACCACTGCTCTCTTTGATTCATTCTACAGGAGCAGTCTTCTGCTTTGGAAGGTCGTTTTGCCCCATCTCATCTGGATTTGAAGCATTTTGAAGCTTGTATGTAAATAAGATGCCCTCGGTAGCTGGAGAAACTCAGAGCTCGGAGGCACCATGAGGGACCTCCCTAAGTCACCTCCAACTTAATACTGAGGGATGCAATGAGCACTGGACAAATAGTCCCTAAATAGAACTTTTCAGCTTGTTGCTAACTAAGAAATATGAGACTCTAATAAGTGATCGTCTCTGAAAAAGAACTGTCTTTAGCAGCTTGAGAGTGGCAGCAAGCGATTACTCGGTGATTCTATGATGACGAGTAGTGTAGAACTCAGTGCCATAGAGAAAGGATCAACAATGCCCTGGTATCCTGTGCCAGCTAATTTTGTGACATGCGAAGACTGGAATTGAGTGACTGAAGATGCTACACAGATTATACAACAGGGAGACAGGGCATTCGGCCCATCCAGTCCATGTTTCCTTATTTAACTCTATCAGCATAACCCCAGATTCCCCTCTTCCTTGTATGCTTATATAGTTTCCTCTTAAATGCATTTATATTACTGGCCTCAACTACGATTTCCACACTTTCACCACTTGCTGGTAAAGACATTTCTTCTGAACTTCTAGTTTGATTTCTTCATGACTATTCTATAGTGACGGCCTCGAATTTTTATCTTCTTCACAAGCAAGAATAGTCTCTGTATTTACTCCATCAAAACCTTTCATAATTTTAAAGGCCTTTAGGAAGCTTATTGAGAGAAAAGAGACCCAGCTTGTTTGTCTTTTCCTGATAGATATGACTCCAAGCTGGTATCATCCTTGTACATCTTTTTTGCCCCAGTCTCTATATAATTTTTAAAAAATAATATTGTGATCAGAATTGTACACAGTACTCCAAGTGTGGTCTGACCAAAGATCAATACAAGTTTAGCATAATGTCTCTACTCTTCAAATCCATCCCCTTAGAAATAAGTCTTACTGCTTGGTTTGCCTTTTTATGTCCCTATTAACCTGCGTGGCTACTTTTAGTGATTTGTACATTTGTACTCCCAGATCCCTCTGCTCTCCTGCTCCATTGAAATTCTTATCTTCCAAGTAATCTATGTTCCAATTGATTTGCCACCGAATCACAGTATCAAAGAGCACCAGAAGGTTGTAAACGAAAGGGGTCGCTGTTGTCAACATTCCACTGGTGTTTAACCTAACACGTGAATTTACAGCACACAAAAAAAGCAATAACTTACATTTATATAGCGCCTTTTATGTTCTTGGTTGCGGTTTATTTGTGCCGCAACACCAGGGGGAGCACTTTCTGCACGTACGTAGATACAATGCTGCAGGAGTTGCAGTGTTGTATCTACTTAATGCTCCAGCCTAAAAGCATATCTCAAAATGAAGACCCAGGATAGCAAAGCCATGACAGAGTAAGAAAGTAGTGGTGGTCGGCAATCCCAAAGTGCTTTAGAGCCAATTTCCGGAGCGTCCTATGTTAGTGACCTACGTTACTATATATACGTTCTGACGAAGAGTCATACGGACTCGAAACGTTAACTGTGTCCCTCTCCGCAGATGCTGTCAGACCTGCTGAGTTTTTCCAGCTATTTTTGTTTACGTTACTATAATGTTGAATGAGGTGTAAATATTGGGCAAGGACAATTCCAAATAAGCCGTATTTATTTGGTTACAGGAGTTACATGAAGGGCACTTTCGCTAACCAGATGCTGCATTGTCCAGATACCTGAAGTTTTAGCTGTGAACTTTGGCAGGTTATCTTTTTCTCTCACCCCCGTTGGGTTAATAATTTTGATAAATAACATGCAACAGCGCTCCTTGACGTGCGTTCTCGGTCTCATAGTTGTGAATCGCTTCAAGAAAAAAATGGTTGTGAGTCAAGGGGTTGATTCGGATGCACTCACAGACGTTCTTCACGTTGGGTTGGTTGGGAATTAATGCTTAAAGTAGAATATAGAGTTGGGATTAAAAGTCCTTCCCAGCTTTTCTAAGGCAGCACTAGATTTTATTGGAGCAGTTGAACTTCTAAAGAAAGCCGCAGTTACTTTGAGTTATCACACTTTTCAGGAATGTGGCAATTCCTGCGATATCCGGCGTGGTGTTAGAACGGGAGATTATGACATTTGTGCAACTTTCCATAGGAGTAAGGTATCCCATCTAGCTCAGAAGTTCTTTCTTGTGACATGTCTGGTGAAATGTTAAACTAGACATGAACTTTCTACAGAAGGCATGAACCCCAGTGTGCTGTACATGACATTCACCTCAGGCGACAGAAAGACAGGGGCTTCCCAGGAAGCATGCTTAGCCTTATTCCATTGCTTGTCCCATCAATTACCGGGTGGATGTGATCAAAAGTGATGTTCTCTTTTCTGATGACACCGACCTCCATGGAGTGCTTCAGGGTCCACCTGAAAAACAAGCAATTAAATCACTACAGGCAGAAAAGGACACTTTGCAGACAAATAATGCGTCATCTCCAAGGTAGAGTCATACTGTCAAGCAAGACGTTCCCATCCACTTTTATAACATCGCAATGGCGAATGTCCTCGTGATATAACTATTGTGTTTACTAACCGGGTTCAAACATATAAAATAATTGGTTCCACTGCAGTCTGAAGCCACACCAATGCAACGATGGAACTCGAAGGCGCGATACCAGAAGCCAACATTAAGACCATTGGTGTCATGCAGCCAAGTGGTTAACCTTCCTTTAGATTATGACCGCACTGGTAATACTTAAAGCAGATCTTCATGTAGTGTCAGAGTCCACAGGAAGTATCAGCAATTCAACGTACCCCATCTTCAGATATCGCTCCCAGACAATACCAATTAATGGAGTATATTATATACAAAGTAAATACAGAAACATCTAACAATTAACGAACCAGGTGCAATGTAAAAAAAACCTGCTTTAAATTCCGGGAAAGTCGTGGTTTGCCCAACTAAACATACTCCTGTCAAATATCGGAGTAATTTTTTAAAGGCGTCAGGCCCATTACAATTGTTGGTAGCTGCAACACACTACCAAGAAATCAACTAAGATTTTCAAATCCCTCCTGCAGATTTCAGTTGGTATAATTCAAACCAATGGAGACATTCGGTAAAACACTGGCCGCTTCACCTCTGGAGGCTCGAACACAAACTGACGAAGGTCCCAAGGTAAGTTCTAGTCCAAACTTGCATAAGCGGAGGGCTACAGGACAAACAATTCATAGTTCAGCACAAATTATTCGCTTTACTGGGAGCATCTTTAAGCAGACAAAAATGCAAAAAAAAATCACAAAACAAACTTGACCCTTCATCTAATCTGTGCTTGATCTGTTCTGAAGTGTAAATACTGTACTTCCCAGCACGAGAAACATATTTTTAGCTTTTTAATCATTCATGGGATGTGGGTGTCATTGGTTAGGCCAGCATTTATTGCCCTATTAATTAATTGTTCAGAGGGCATTTAAGAGTCAACCACATTACTGTGGATCTGGGGTCACATGTAGACCAGACCAGGTAAGGATGGCAGATTTCCTTCCCTAGAGGACATTTGTGGATCAAACAGGTTTTTACAACAATTGACAATGGTTTCATGGTCATCATTAGACTTTTAATTCCAGATTTTTATTAAATTCAAATTCCACCATTTGCTGCGGCAGGATTCAAAACTGGAGCATTACCCTGTGTCTCTGGAATATTAGTCTAATGGCAATACCACTCCACCATCACCTCCCCAAAAGAGCTGCAAAAGTACTTCTTTATAGAACATGGATATTTATGGTTGGGTTGGAACAAGTGTATGAACATTGTTACCGTCCAGTAGGGACCCATAGCTTTTCAAATGAAATTCGAACTTCCAGTGAATGGCTGAGAGGATGACACCACAAGATTTCAGGTTTTAAGACTTTGACTGTGTTACAGGCAACTGAAAGGCAACATTGACTAATCATTGTTTCAGAAGGTAATTTATGTTGCAGAAAATATCCCCCCATTTAACATTTAAAATGACAGAAAATCTCCTTTTACAAGTTTGCTTTACTCTGTCCTTTAAGTAGACAGTTAGTGCACCAGGAACAAGTCAAAAGTGATTCCTAGCTCCTTTTTCCTTTTCCAGTTGGATAACTTCTAACCCCCAGACTGACTTTATGGTGCAGGTTACCCTGGAGATCCCTTCCTCTAGCCAAAGTTAGCTGAACCCTCACGACCTTGGTCCCTTCAATCTAAGTGCGAACTCCCACCTGCATTTTGTGTGGTGAACAATAGAGGTCTGCTGCATCTTATTTCTCTGCTCTTTTTCTCTTGGATTCTTACAGACTGACCTTGACTGTGAGGTTGTGATATTATTAGGAAAACCTGTAACCTGATCCTATAATGGCTTCCTATGGATTCTTCTCCTTTCAAAGGCATTTTCATGGCAATGTGAATCACATGGGCCTTGCATCCAGATAGAAATGCTAATTAGCTACTCTCTAGACACTCTCTCCCCCACCACAGCTCAAAGTTCATTCCATCTTGGAATTAAATAGACAGGTTAAAGTAAAACTGTTTACTGAACCTGCAATTTCTTGACATTTCCAACACCTCCCTGAGACATGGAGACTAACAGTCTATCCAGTGTCAGCACAGCCGCAGTTATTGTTTAGAAGTGAATATCTTGCACCTTCTTCACAATAAAACAAACTGACCTCCCTGCTTTAACCTTTAATAACTAAGTCACCCAAATTTGTCATCAGCAGAATTCAGAGCAGGTCTCATGATCCCTTTCATTTCTCCATCTTACCCTAAATTAAAAGCACAGACAGAAAACATAACAAAATGTGATTCAACCAGTCCAGCTTACCCCAAAATTCTGAGTTGTGTGCAGAATCTAGTCTGCCACAGCATCACATCCAAATGATGTTAGAATCAGGAATCTGTTATTTCATGTTGAGACTAACTGTGTTCATATTTACTGATTCATCTATTCTAAACGTAAAGTATGAAGTATCAAGGGCCTTTTTAACTACGTTAGAGATGCAACATAAATGCATGTTATCGCATCCAAGTAACTTACATCTAGTCAGATGTTTGAAAGTTAATTGTAATTGTGTGGTGCTCAGCAATGAATTTCTCAACATTTGGACAAGTAGGTATGTATTTAACTGAAAACAAATAAATAGCATTGGGAACAAAGGGGTAACAATTGCTCAAAATAGGGATGGAGTGTACAGTACAGGCCTTCATAAAATAACCAGAGACTTGTGTCTACATCAGATGCGAAAGGGTAGAGTGTCTTGAACACAAGGTCAGAAAACTCAAGCACCAGCACTTTGCACTCTGAAACATCAAGTACAGCAAAGGATTCCAGATCAGTGTCCAGGTGCTCTGGACAATAGTGTAAAGTTTAGGAAGAGGACAGGAAAGAACGGCTACCCACAGGCAAGAGCCCGAACCTGCATGGACCAGGAAACACACACATTACTGAGCTGTCAAAAAGATCTGTAATTTTGATGAACGTGAGTAGCAAGTGATCTCCTTTGGAAGGGAGAAAGGTAGTCCTGATCACTGCACTGACACCATGTTGAAAGGGGTTATCCAAGGAGTAGATAGGAAAAATTGCAAAGGCAATAAAGCAATTGTTGTGCCGGATTCTACATTTAGGGACAATAACTTGCATTTATATAACCTCTTTAAGGTAGTAAGACATTCCAAGGTGCTTCACATGAGCATTATCAAACATTATTTGATACCACACCACATAAAGAGCCATCAGGATAGGTGACCAAAAGCTTGGTCAAATGGATTGGTTTTAAGAAGCTTCCAAAAGGAGATAGAGGTTGGGGCAGGACATTTAGGGAGGAAATTCCAGAACTTAGAGCCTAGGCAGTTGAAGGCGGGTCTGCAAATGGTAATGCGATTAAAGTTGGGTCTATGCAAGAGGCCAGAATGGGAGGTGCAGAGATCATAGAGTGTTGTAGGAAGCTACATAGATAGAGGTCAAGACATTGAGGGATTTTAAATTTTAAAATCAAGGTGTTGCTGGACCAGGAAGTGTCAATATAGGTTAGAAAGCACATAAGTGAATGGGATTTGGGGATGCATTAGGATTCAGGCAGCAGAATTTTGTATGAACTCATATTTACAGAGGGTGGAGGATGTGATGTTGGATGGGAAAGCATTGGAATCATCAAGGCTTAAGGTAGCAAAGGCATGGATGAGGGTTTTAGCCACAGATATGGAGGCAGGGGAGCGGACTGAGCAATATTACAGGCATGAAAGTAAGTGATCTTAGTTTTTGAGCAGATTATGTGGTCATAAGCTCATCGAGATCAAATAGGACACCAAGAAGTTGTAAACAGTTTGGTTTAGTCTCAGGCTGTTGCCAGGGATAGGGATGGAGTCAGTAGCTAGGTAACAAAATTTGTGGCCTAAACCAAAGACAAGGGCTCACTCTTAATGTTTAGTCAAAGGAATTTTCTGAACATCCAGCATAAGCTAGTGACTAATCAGACAGTTGAGGGGTTGAGAGAGCTGGTGGTGAGATAGATGTGGGTGTCGTTAAGTGCACCTGCCATGAAGGAAACCTGCTATTATGCTTTCCTAATTATGTCACCGAGGGGCAGCGCATATTTGAGAAATAGGAGGGAGGACCAGGTGGATCCTTATGGGACTCAAGGAAACAATTTGAGAGGGAATGGTAAGAGAAGGTATTGCAGGTGATTCCCTCACCATGACTGGATAAATAAGAATGGAACTAGGCAAGAATGGTTCCATAAAGCTTGATATTAGAGGTTTTGGTGGATGATGTGGTTAACTTAAAGGTCTCAGAAAGGTTGGGAAGGATAGATAGAATAGGATGCAATTGTGATGATGATTTGCACATGAGTTTATAAAATTAGATAGGTAAACTAATGATGGAACTATAGTGTTAATAGCAAAGGTTGTACTTTGGGACATTGGGGATGGCTTCCAAAAAAGGGAGAGACTGCACAAATATAACACCCTCTCCACTAATATATTAGTGTATATAGAATTTAAAATATAGTAAGGTAAAGGGTTCCTCTGTTCCATAGTCAATTCTACTCTTCTCCCTGGCCATTGTCTCAGGCTGCACCAGACTATTTGAAACCTCAATGTCTTATTTGACCGAGTTGAAATTCTGATCCCATATCCTCCCTATCAGCATGACAGCTTACTGCCACCTCTGTAATTTTGTCCATCTCCATCCTGCTTCACCCCATCAGCTGCTGCAACCCTTAACTATACTCGTCATCTTGAGACAAGATTATTCCAATACTGCCCTATCCAGCTTCCCAGCTAACATCTATAAACTTCAGTTAATTGAAAGCGCTAATGTCTGTATCCTGATTTGCACATTCTATTCAATCATTACCACTCTGTTCATTGACCTATATTGTCTCCCAGAACAGCAACATTTCAAATCTAAAATTCTCATTCTTGTGTTCAAAATTCTCCATGTCTTGCCTTTCCTTCTGTTGCAACTTCCTTCCAATTCTTGTCTTACACTGATGCCTTTGTCTACAGTTATCTTATGCCCCAAATTCTGCAATTTCCTGGCTAAACTTCCCCACTTCCCCTCTGAAGATGCTTCTTAAAACCAACCTTTTGGTCACCTGTTTCAATATCTCCGTATGTGGCTCTGCTGATATTTGTCTGTGTTCCAGTGAAATGCCTTGGGACATTTTGCTTCATTAAAGGTGCTATATCAATGGAAGTTAAGGAAAATTTAAAACTAAATAGAAAGCATATAATTGAACCAGTTAAGCATGTTGAGAATAGGTAGTCGAAGGCAATTTAACGATGTGTAGACTAAAGGAAGAGGTGACACCAGGGATGCAAATAATGGAGTCCTGCTTCAAGTAATGCAGATGAATATAAAAAAAAGAAGCAGGAAACATAATTTAGGTAACCTTGAATTCTATACTGGTGACCAAGATGATATTATAGGCATTAAGAGTTCTAGCTTAATTAAGACATTCAGTGGAAGGTTTAACTTAAAAAGAAGTGAATAATAACAAGCTATAGGTGTTTAGATTGGGTTTTTGGGTTTGTGAAAGTGGTTTATGACCTGTCCACTCAATGTGCAAAGGTGGTAAATAAGGCAAATTGGACCTAGGATTATACAGCACATGGAATGGAAAGCAAATCACAGGATTAGATACTGCACTTCTACAGAACATTGTTACGTCCCATTCAGAGTAGTGTGCAGTTCTGGTCGCTATAGTACAGGAAACACACCAAGAAAGGTGCAAAAAGCATCAGATATTTGAACTGCAAGGTGAGATTCTTCTTCTCCAGTTCTCTGTCCAATGGCAGGTCTGACCTCGATCATGATAGGGCAAGGAGACAGGCCTTGAATCCATTCCAACTAGAATGGGGATCGAACCCCATGCTGTTGGCACCAATCTGATCCACACTAGCCGTCCATCCAACTGCCCCCCAAAAGAGTCCGAGTCACTGTGGCAACACACACTTTTACATGCATGTTGTCATCTGGGGCTATGAATAGTGATGGTAGGTTCTCTCATTTGCTTTCCAATACATGACTGACCATGACTTGCTCATACCTGCCACTGGCGTATGTTGGAACGGTTTACAAGTTGATACTCAACCTGTTTGGCCGTGTTATGAACACACCTTCTTTGGTCATCAAGTCCAGGACTTGAAACCCTGAGCTTCCGGCTCAGAAACAGGGATGGTACCCACTGCACCACAAGCCCTCCTTACAAGGTGAGATTACAGAAGAGGAATTTATTTACATTAGAGAAGACTAAAAGGAGTTTTAATTGAGGTATTCAAGATCCTTAAATGTATTTACAAACTGAATGCTGTAAAAAGGTTCACCATACTTGAACCATGACCAGGAGACACAATGATTTCAGAAGTTAAAAATTCAAATACAATTATTTCAAACATTAATATTTGACATGAGCTAGTCAGGAAGCCAATATCAGCAATTTAAGGCAGAGCTGGATGGACATCTGGTGAGGAAAAAGTAGATGAGGCACATGGTAGCATTCTGAACCCTGGGGCCAGCCAAATGGTTCAAGAGTTCATTTCCAAGCTTGTACATTCCCATGTTCCTAATTTACAACTTAATTTTGATACTCCATAACTTGCCTAAAATCATGTATTCCAAGAGGATTATGATTAATCCTTATTTCAAACAATCAAATATTTGTCCTGTTACCTCTAGCTCAATAACTCAAATCGCATTCTTAAAAAAATTCATTATTTTTATCAGACATAATCTGCCTCTATACACCAATATGAGCTTGACATTTTTGCCTTAAATTTCACTGTGTGGTTGTGAACTGCTTCATATATTATCAGATAAGTCTACATTCAGTGTGCACATTCTGAACCTATCAACATGAGCAATACCATGCTAGTTTATAAGAATTTCCTACATAGAAAAGTCCAGCAATAGCTTTTTCTATATGCAAAATGCTCAGCCTCAAGTGATTTAGTTAACCATTACACATGTAGCTGGATGAAAGACTGAATTCATGACCAAGATGAAATTAGGGTATCACCACTAAACTGGTTTTAAAAATCAGACTTCCACACACCAATGTGTAGTACTGAATGATAGCAGGTCTATGTCTACAATTCTTGATGCAGCAATTACCTTATTTCAATCAAGAAATCAACCTAATTAGCTTCCCCAGGAGGAGAGCAACGAATAAAATAATTCAGTCACTCAGGTCATCCTTAACATGCTCTCAATGACAGCTAGCTCAAGGGTGACTATGTGGGAGCTTGTCACTTCCCATCTCCTGAATCTAGAATGCTCTGCCATAAGAAACACTCTAATCATCATCAAAATCATCTTTTGTTCAGTTTTACATAAGGTGATAGTATGTATCAAGTGCTGGAGTTTCACTTGTCCAACTCAAGTTCAAAGTCAGCCCAGACTAATGGGATGAAACAGAAACAAAAATTGCTGGAAAAACTCAGCAGGTCTGACAGTATCTGTGGAGACGAAGACAGAGTTAACGTTTCGAGTCCGTATGACTATTCATCAGAACTAGATGAATGTCTTCTTTATTTTCTGGCTGAAATCCTGTGAAATGAGCATGGACAGTCTCAATCCAGTTTCTAGCAGACAGCATTACATTGACTGATGTTTGAAACTAAATTAGATTGTCTTTTCAATTTGGCACAAAGGAATATTGCTAGGCAAAGTATGGAGGCTTAACTGCATCTAACTATGCAATAATTGACCTGGGTAAGCTTACTGCTGATACTGAATATCTGAAATGGTAAGTTCTCCATTTGGATGTCATGAAAAGATGTGTTCCCAATTGCCAGCACTGATATTCCTCACTATGAGCACAAAAAGATATTAGCATCTAAACCATTTGAATCTGCCTCTCTCTACTTCCAATTTCCTGAAAAAGTATTTAATCTAAATACTCTTCATTTAGATAAAAGGGCAATAATTGAGGTGTTCATGCTGATTAAAGGATTTGATGGGGTAGATTGGACAGAAACTATTTCCTCTGTTGGGAGAGTCCACAGCAAAGGGGTATAGCCTCAAAAATATGAAAAGAACAAAAATTTTGAAAGTGAAATGGTAGATTAGGCAAGGTATTGAGGGTTGTGGGACCATGAAGGATAGATGGGGTTAAGATACTACAGATCAGCCATGATCTAACTCAAAGGTGGAACAGGCTGGAGGGTTGAGTGACCTACTCCAGTTCCTATTATGCAAGCAGTTAGCAAGGATGCAGTGTAATGTACCTCATTAAATTATATGATTGTACATTAACACTGCAATTGATCTCCAGGCAACTAAATTTATGCATTGAAATTCTAAATAGTAGCAAACAGTATACAATGTTAATGAAGCAGTAAAAGCACACGCAGGACACATTTACTTAATATTTGAAGTGAAACTTTAATTATTTGGATACAATTTAAAAAAAGGAATACTGGCCTATAGTTAGAAAGTTAAGTATAAACATTTTAAAAACTCCTTTATACACAGCATGAAAAATATATGTGCTTTTAAGCTCTATATCTTCCAAACATAATTTTTCAAGAGGTAGAATCTTGACAAAACATTTCTGCTGCCCACATGTAATGTTAAAATGTACAACCATCATTTCAAACAGCAAACATTACAATAAGTATACTATAAACAAACACTTCACAATGATTCTTTTGACAGCTGCAATTATATTAAAATAATTTTAATATATTGATAACACTACAAACAAGATTTTGCTCAAGTTCATTTGCAAAATATTTCTTTAAAATCGATATTTTTAAAAATCAAAGGCTTTGCTTTACACATTCCAACTGACCATCTGGTTGGTTTAAACCACCAATTTAATGGATTTTTCTTAAGTATCTTTACATATTGCTTATCAACTGAAGTAATTTATTTCTGAATATGGACATTTCATTTATAGACTTCCTATTACTGAAAAAATATTATACAATGCTGTCAAAAACTTTTATATTCTGAATTATACACAGTTCACAAAGAGCAAATTAAAGGAAGTACTTTTGAATTTTATCACCATTACCTGAATGGTACTTTTACTGAAGCACTGAAATGTTAATACATTAGAACGCCTGGGATGAACAGGGAAAGCACAATAATTTCATTTAGGATACCAAATATATATATATATATATATATATATATATTTCTATCAAAGTGAAAATAATTAACAATGTTATAAAGCTGGTCTTGGAATCAAAAATAAAACTAAGTTAACTTTGCATAAAAGTGTCAAATTTCACACCTTAAAATGTAGCTGCACATTTACATTAGGCTTGAGATATTTTAATTAACAGTTCAAAATATTACCTGATCTGGCTGTTTAACATCAGAGTTGTAAATTCAGCATTAAAAAAATGCTGTAAACAGCTCTTTTGTAATTAAAATGCATCTGCATCAGAAATTTTTTAATGTTATATTTATTTTGCATTCTTTTCTGGTGCTCTCCCATTTTATACAGCATAGAATAAGCCATCAAAAATTTCTGGCCATCTAATTTGGGATCATTGTTTATGGTGCTCTTTTAATTTCATTTCCTACCCTAAACCTCATCCTTTCTTCCAATCCAATGCCTGATTATTGGATTTGTTTTAAATGGCCTTAAGGGTGCAGCAATTTGAACAATGGATTTCCTCACAGCCAACATTAACGCTTCTTTCTGTAAGCGGATCACAGTGCTTCTCCAGGCACTAGATGGAGGATATTGTTGGCACAAGATGCTCCATTAAGCAGCTTGGTCAGAACTAGTGACAATTGGCGCAGGAAAGTGCAGCTGACAGCTAAACCTAGAATTCAGACTTCCAGATCCTGGGATTGAGAGACTAACTCTCCACTGCTACAGCAACTAGGTTACAATTTACAGCTGTGAAAGAGGTACAAAAGAATCTCTTTCTACATGCCGCTTGCTATAACACACCTTTTAAATAGCTCATTGTAGGGGGTTACTATATTCCCAAAGTTTAACTTTTATTCAGGACATTGCAGGGTTCTTTATAAGAATTCAAAGTTCCCAAATTTATAAAGCCTTGCCTTATTTGCAGCTATTCCACCGCCAGGCATCCCTTAATAGTTAAATTTAGATGTTCTTAAATGTTAGTTAAATTCCCATAAATAACAGTATAGCAAAAAAAAAAACAAAACTAGTCATCAACTGGAATCTTAAAGTTTTGCATTGCTTTTGATTTATCAGCTCCCAATACTTGATGCAAGCTGAAGAAAAGTCCTTCTCAAAGTATTGCCAATGCAATGCAGCAATTACTGGCCATTTACAAGTCTTTAAACATTAAGGTTGCCTAGCTTCTAGCCCAGGAAGATTAATCTTCACTTCAGTTTCTTTGCTTTTTCAGCCACAATATATTCCATTTTCAGCGAAGTAGTGATGCTTTAGTACTGAACATATTCAGATTGAAGTGACTGCAAAAGAAAAATAACTTCAGCTAAGAACATTTAAATTTATACTGGATGTTACAGGAAAAATGGAAAGCACCTAATAGTGATTAAATAAAACCAATGTACTGTATAGTAAAAAAGTAGTCAACTCTTTGAATAAATATCAAGAATGTTATTGGCTTTCCTTATCGCTCAGTACCTAACCTCGCATACCAGGATGGTCTAAGATTTGACCCAGTGTTAACTTGCAGCCAGGTTGAGTGGAAAGGGCAATTAATCAGACTCAATGACCTGGAGAGAATTACTGGCAGGGAAGGCGGGAGAATTAAAGAAAAGGGAAAGAATGCCTGCTCAAGTTATTCAGGAATTTCAGCTGGATGTGCATAACAATAGATGTTGGGCAAGCAAAAGACAGGACCTTTGATAGACCCACATATATCCAATTGTTACACACAGCTGCTTGGGCACTCTGGGGATACCTGCCAATTATGGATTCACGTGTCCCAGCAAGGAATCAATAACTTCAGCTGAGTAGGGAAATGGAAGAAAAATGAGGAAGGGGAGGGGTAAGATAGAATACTAATGAAGGAAATCTAGGTAATCTAGTTGCAATACTAGTTACGCACATCCTTTATAATTGCATCTAAATATGAGCAACAACAGTTTACTGCATTTTTAGTGCTCATTAATGACTGGAACTTAATATCCTCAACAGGAGCAGTTTTGCTTCACCTAAGTATACTTTTCCTCATTCACTGAATGTAGCTCATCCTCAAAGTACAAGCAATTATTTACAAAGTCTGACAAAAAACATAAATAACACTACATAGAATTAAAATTGTTTTGTGTTCATCTGTCTCTGCAAGCTGCATAGAGTACAAATAATATTATGGCCTGATACTCTAAAAATAATGAGTTGAAAGGCTGTTTCTTTGGGAATCACCATAGTTATATATGCGATGAGCAGAGAGTGGCAGTAGGTTCAGCAGCATTCCAGATAGCTATCTGCACAAGAGTTAATCTTCTGCAATCACCGTTTGATCAGTGGTTGGCTTCTTAGAAGAGGGGTGGGGGGGTTAAACTATTCAACTCAACCATTACTTGATTAAAATAAAGAGATTTCTAAGGAAAACATCTGACTGACTTGCAGTATCCATAATTTTTTGCAATCCCTTTGAAGGGCAAGCACTGTGGCTCAGAACTTCTGATTGTGCACTTACACTTGACTACCTGCATTCAGTTCACCAAGACCATCAAGGTTACAAATCTACGAAAGGCTCCATGGTACAGTATAACTACATAAGTAGCGACTGCTTTTACATTAGCCAATTTTATGTTAAAGGTTAACACAAGAGAAGTTTTAACATGATGGAGAATACATGGTGGTGAATATGCTTCATTTCATAGACTCAAAATGGTACAGCACAGTAGGAGGCCATTTATATTGGGTGTTTTCATCTACAGGTTTATGTTCATTGAGTGTCAGTTGTGGCTCAGTTGGCAGCACTATTGCCTGAGTTACAATGCTCCGAGTTCACATCCCACTCCAGAACTTTGAGCACAAAAATCAAGGCCGACATTCCAGTGCAGTACTGAAGGAGTGCTGCACAACTGGAGGTGCCATCTTTCTGGTGAGACATTAAACTGGCAAGGTCCCATCTGTCTGCTCAGGTGGATGTAGAAGATCCTGTGGTACTATTTTGAAGAGTAGGGAAGCTTTCCCCAGTGTCATAGCCAATACATATCCCACAATCACTATCACAAAAACAGATTATCTGGTCATTATCACATTTCTGTTTGTGGGATTATGTTGAGTGCAAATTGGATGCTCCATTTCCTACATCGCAACAGTGACTATGCTTCAAGAGTACTTCATTTGCTGTGAAGCAGTTTGAGACATCTGGCGGTCATGGAAAGTGCTATATAAATGAAAGTCTCTCTTTTTTCTTTCTTTCAATAAAACTTGCCTAGTTTTGTAGCCTGAATCACAGTCTGATGATGGTTATTCTTCTGGCCACCAGTCAAGGAGAAGAGGTGGCACATAATACATCAAATAAAACAAGTATAGTTACAAGGGCTCATTGTTTGACCTCATGGTATTGCTAAACTTGCACAGCTACTGGTTATTTAACGTCACATAATGGCTATTAGGGGCACAAATTGTGATCCTGACAGTGGACAGTAATGTTGAAACTGAAGGAATATAATAAATGCAAAAACCCAAATATGTAACACAAAGCACGCTAATGATTACAATGAAGATAGATAATTAAGATTCCTCTCCTTACATATAAATGAATTCTACTAGTACACTATGGGAAAGTTGAGCCCAATTGGAACCAGAGAATGAGCTAACAGATTACAATACTTTATTGTAGCTGTCTTGCAGGTAGAACAGAGAGGAACACATATTTAGCAGCAAGATGGCCAAATGTAAGTAGAATGAGTCTTTACTTTAGATATTAACCACTGAAATAAATCCTATAACCCACATAACTAGATAATGTCACCCAAGGTTTTACAACCAAACAAACCAAACGAAAAGACTGCCTCAACATTCATCCATTCTTCTTTGTACAGAAAGCAGAGACTCTGCAAAGCAAATAGCATCTTTCATAAACAAAGTATACAGGGAAAGTTTATACCTGAACACTTCCCAGCGATAAGTTAGACTAACAGTTTAGGAAAATGCTCAGAAGTGGCATGCATCTGAATGTCAGATGACACTGGAGGTGAGGTCTTCAGTGACATGACAGATCTTTTACACTCTACAGAGTTAGTTTTGAAAGTGGAGAAATGCAGAAACTCAAATAACCTGATAAAGCTCAAGTCTCAGGTAAATATTATTGTATGAGTGAAAGGTTTCGTGCCATTTATTTTAACAGGTCTAATGCATGAAGTAATGTCGTCCAATTCATTAGCCAAGTGGTGAACTGCACTTCTGATTTGTAATAGGCAGTCATGTGGCACACGATCTCGTTACTTATTTGCACAGGGTAAGTATACATGTGCACTTTAACAATTTTGTTTTACCGTTTTACCAACAAATGCACAAAGTAGACTATGTTTTTCATTTTTGTGTGGGCTTTACTTTCTTCATTATTGCTAAAATGATGGGCAATACAGGCTTCATCACCATGGAAATAGCAATAATATGGAATGAAAAGGATAGTTCTCATTGTAGTCAACTTAACCAATTGGAATAACCATTTCAGACCATCGGAGGAAAATACATCATTAAGGAACAGCTGCCTACAGGGCAGGTCATGGCAAAGGGCAAGCTCTTCTTGTTCTGAAGTTTCCTTCTATCTTAACTTATATTTATATAGCATCTTTAACATAATGAAATGTCCCAAGATGCTTCACAGGAGCATTATAAATCAAAGAAAAACACCCAGCCACATAAAATATTAGGTCAGCTGACCAAAAAGTATCTTGCTTTTCTGCTTTAAGACAGAGGGGTAGAGAGGAAATTCCAGAGCTTGATGAGTAGGCAACTGAAGGCATGGCTATGGATGGTGCAGCAATTATGATTAGAAGAGCACAAATATCTTGGAGGATTGTGGGGTTGGAAGGAATTACAGAGATAGGGGCAAGGCCATGGAGGGATTTGCAAATGAATGAGAATTTCAAAAATCAACATAGCTTGACCAGCAGCCAATGAAGATCAGCAAGCACAGGTGTAGTAGGGGAATGGGACTTGCTGTGAACTACGACACGGGCAGCAGAGTTTTGGATGACCTCAAGTCTACGGAGGGTGTAATTGTGGGAGACCAGCCAGGAGAGCATTGGAATAGTAATGTCTAGAGTTAACAATGCACGAGTTTTTCAGCAGATGAGCTGAGATTGGGGCAAGTTGAGCAATTTTATGGAGGTGGAAAAAGGCAGTCTTAGGGATGGCACAAATAGGAGGTCGGAAGCTCATCTCGGGACCAAATGTGACAACACGGTTGTAAACAGACTGGCGTAATTTTAGACTGTTGCCAGGAAGGAGGATGAAGTTGACAATTGGGGAACAGAGTCTGAAGTGGAAACCAAAAACAATGGCTTCAAGTTTCCCAATATGTAATTGATGAAAGTGTTAAGCGTTGTAATATCTGTCTTGATTTATTCTATTAGTACTATTTCTGTGGTTAGCTTCCTCAATGAAAATTGAGGCAACACATAGGCCAGAATTTTCCAGCCCCTCCTGCCAGCGGGATCCTGCTGAAATGGCTCACTGCATCTGCTGCTGGGGAACCTGCTGTGGCCATCAATTCAGTTTCCTTGCCATATCAGTATCATCTCTGCAGACTTCATCTTGCTCATCCTTTCGTAGTCTTATAGAGACATAACAGCACAGGAGGCGGTTCTTTGGTTCATTGGATTGCTCCGTAAAAGCTGGTATGGACTCAATCAGTCCCATTGCCCCCTCTACCCCATAGCCCTGCAAATCATTTCCCTCAAATGCACATCCAATCTCCTTTTGAAATTATTCATCATCTCCCCTTTCACCACCCTTGTAGACAGCAAGCTCTTGGTGATTACCTCTCAGTGCACAAAACTGTTCTTCCTTACATTCCCTTTGCACCTCTCAAATATATGTTATCTTATATATTTGTATTATCTTAATTTTCCGTTTGTTTCTTAGCTGCCTATAAGTTATTTCCTTTCATATTTTCATTTCATTTTGCCTCTGTCTTCCTAATTGTCTTTTCATCTGTTTTAAACTCAGTGTATTTGATTTTGGGTCAAAATTCTGGAACTCCCTCCCTAACAACACTGTGGGTGTAGCTACACCATGTGGACTGCAGCAGTTCAAGGCGGCAGCTCACCACCACCTTCTCAAGGGTAATTAGGGATGGACAATAAATGCTGGCCTAGCTACAGCTGCCCACATTTCATAAATGAATTAAAAAATTTTAATCACCCTTCCTGTTATGGTTTATAAACTTTTGAGTATGCTTTTCCCTTTAGTTTCAGTTTTATCTTCACAGCTTTTATCAAATGCATCTCATTCTTGGTTAGTCTTTTCTCATTTTGTAGTGCAATATATTTCTCCAGAACCCAATCAATCAGTCCATTAAATATTGCCCATGGTTGTTCTACTCCTGCCAATATTTTTCTCCAGTTTATTTCCCTTGGCCCCATTCTCATTCTTTCATAGCTGACTTTTTCCTACTCCTTTGGTCTCTGTACCATCTATCTTTCTCTCAATCATCACCTTAAATCTCATCATATCATGGCCACACCTCCCTTGATGGTCTCCCATATTTATTTTCATTACCTGTTCCAGTTCATTCCCCGTTTCCCAGCCTAGCAGAGTTTTGACTCTTGTTGGGCTAGAAAGACAGACAGTCTTGTACAAACTAAAAAAAAAATCCCCTTGTCCCCTTTCAGTCTTTCTCCTTGTGAGTATATTTGGGAGAAACGGGAATCCTTTTTCACTATGATTCTGCCTGTCTCATAACTTTCATAATTTAAAAATCTTTTACTAAAGCACCCCAAAATCTGCACTGTTCCAGCAATTATATGATCCAATTTATCCCGCCTTTCCTCATACCAGGTAGCGCCTTAGTCAATCGACATGGATCCCTCTCTCTTTTCATCATGTGGGGCCCTGAGGTCTTTTGCTTTTATATAAGTTGATCAGTTCCCCACAGCTTTTATGTCCTATACCTAGTTAAAAAACCTTGAAAGCTATTCGTATTTTTCTCAAAACACAACCTTACAAAACCATAGTGCTGACTTTAATGTTCTGTAAACCTGAATCCCCAAATTTCTCTGCTCTTTCACAGTACCAAGCATACTTCGGGTATAACTAACACTCATATTTTCTTTAAAACCAAAAAGCATCATCTCATGCTTACTGACATTGATTTTCCCTTGTAATTTTTAGCACATTCCCTAATATCAATTTGCAATTTATTTTAACATCTTCTGTAAATTTTGGCAGCACTCCATCAGGGTCCATAGTCAATCCACAATTGGCTTCAAATGACCGTTGGAGCTCAGGTTAATGGTGAATTCACATGACCACAGGTGCCTGTGCACAATGTGATGAAACCCCATGAATGGGCGCAATTGTTGGAAACTCACCCTTCTGACCGATGTGTGGCCATGTATTGTGGTGGGGACTGCTGAGGTAAAGAGGGTTTGAATCAACGTGAAAGATCGCATATTCTCCAGCATAAAATAGTTGTGGGTGCAGTGACACTTAAACTTTGATGAAGTATAATACTGTTTGATTTGATTCCACCCATGTTAAGCTTTTAGCTCGGCCAAAATCATGGGAAAACATTGTCCAAAAACTGAGCCCTCAGGAATAGCATTATCCACTTCCAATCACTCTGTAAATCTCTCCAGCCTCCTACTCTAATAGTGGCTGTTATGCATGAAAAGCAAAGTACAAGCATTTCCATAAATAACACTTCCAAAAAACCACTAAGCTACTAGATAACATGCATGATAAACTGTGATAAGTAGAATTCTGTTTCTAGTGGAAAACATTAATGGTGATAGAAGAACATCTAAAGGTGTCAAGCCATAAAGCCTTATACACGGTGGAGACCACAGATCACATGTCTACCATGAGGTTAAAGGCTTAAAACAAATGAATAATGTATCCATTGTTTTTTTCTGGAATAAAAAGGACAGGGAATGAAAAATGTGATGTAAAAGAAGAAAAAGCACGATTCGCAACGTGTGAGATTATCTTAGACATCTACATGACTTTTTAGTATGTTATCAACTATTGATTACACTTTAATCTGCAGGAATATGGCATTTAATTTTGGGAATAACTTGCCATGGAATGGATAGCATAATGAACTGACCACCCTATATTTTACGTATGTATAACATATGCATATGAAATAATTTGAAGACATTATTTAAGATTTAAGATTGTCAAAACATTCACACAGTTTCAACTGGTTAATCCAAAATTTGATGATTTTTTAAAATAATCGCTCTAGCAACCATTCCCCCTTGAAAAATGAGTAGCGTACATTTTCCTTCAATCAGAACTATATTTGCAGAAGACAGCTCAACAAAATAAAAGGACAATTTAATGCAAGATATTTCTCTTCTAGAATTGAGTGGGTCTTTGTAAATCGTTTTGCATCTATTTAATACATTTAGACTGTCATACTTGATCTTCAACCTGCAAAGACAATCATCTAAAGCAGCTTCTCGAGGTAGAATATACAATGAGTATCTCAATTAAATTACGAGTATACTGCCTTGATGCCTACCACTACCTACAGTAACTCTGTTTAAAGAGAGAAATGTGTAATTTAATTTCCTTATGTACTGTGATATAAAGCAACAACTACAATAGTGAGATAGAAATAAGTGAAGCAAAGCAGAATCAAATGCCTGAGAGAAGTAAAACTAATAATCCTTATCCTTAACATCTCCCTTACCAATTTTGTCCATGTTCTCATAGGTATCAACTCTTTACTGGCATGCATTTACATGGATTTCAGGAGTTCTCTAATATCGTATCCATATATGAGCCTGAATGATGAGTGTTAGGAGGCCATTTGACTTCACAGGCAATACAGTGGAGCCCAATTCTATCATAACTGATAGACACTTGCAGTAGTAGTCAGCAGACAATAATCAGGAGTGGAAATATTGGTCAATTATCGTTCCCCCATGGCTGCTTTGGCTGAGATCAGTTAACCCATCATAGGCCTAGGAATTATGACAAGCATATTCCTTATAAAATTCTGCTGTAAGCGACTTTTTACCCTTAACTTACCCTTAACATTTGATACAGCCACTTCACATACAAGATCCCATTCTACCTCATAAATGGCAAAATTATAAACACCTCTAATGACAGCGTGGAAAGTGCAAGAGCACATAAACTTACGGGGTGTGAACGGCTTAGGTATCGCATGGTGACAGGACCGAGGCCACTGCAGGTGGATCTACCGTTGTAATCATCCTTCGGGCTGGTATAATTATTGATGGGAATATTGCAGGTAGTGCCACTGTTGCATTTGCTGTGGTAGTTGTTGTTCAGTTCATGATAATACCTCGCAGGAAGCTGCGAGCTGCTATACAGCTGGTTGGAGGGATAAACAGGTGTAAAACTTGTCCTAGGAGTTGATGTCATAACGTTCTCAGTTTCGTCAGGGGCAGCATAGATATTCCCTAGTGAACTGCCTAGCCTGGAGTTTATGGAGAAGCTAAATGGAAACAGACAATGGGGAAACAGGACATAATGTACATGGAAAATAACATGCAAATATGAAGAAATAAAAATGCCATGTATGTGGAAAAAAACTTTCAAATATACTTTTGCATGCTATAAGTGGTTTCATTAAATTTGGTCATTAACATTTTAGGCTCTTACATTTGTAATCATCAAGTTCAATAACTATACATGCAGGTCACTGTTATGTACATTTTTAGGTGTTAAATCTTACTATTTAACTGTCACATTATGACAACTTGTACTAGAAATGCTTTCTAGAAAAAGGCAATGACAGCCATTCATACATTAATATGATCTACAGCTTGTCAAAGTAAATCGATCATGTAGTCAGAAAACTTGCAACTTTCATGAGCAACATTTAAGGGAAAAGCAAAGTTAATAAATTTAAATATATACCTCAAGGGTGATTTGAATTGTTTTTCTTGCAATTTTCCTTAATACTCACCAAAAAAATAGGTTCACTCCTGAGTTTAGTACATAAGAGCATAGGATTTCAGAGTTGGAGTAGGTTATTCAGCCCTTTGGGCCTGATCCTCCATTCAATAAGATCATGGCTGATCTGACTGCGGTCTCAACTCCACTTTTCTGTCTGACCCCATAACCCTCGACTCCCTTGTCTATCAAAAATCTAATTAGCCTTGAATAAATTCAATGACCCAGCCTTCACTGCTTTCTGTGGAAGAGAATTCCGTAGACTAACGAGCCTCAGAGAATATTTCTCTTCATCTCTGTCTTAAAAGAGAGACCTCTTATTTTTGAACTGTGCTCCCTAGTTCTAGTCTCTCCCACTAGAGGAAACATCTGCCTAGCATTCACCCTATCAAGTCCCTTCAGGATCTTATCTGTTTCAGTAAGATCACCTCTCATTCTTCTAAACTCCAATGGGTATAGACCAACCTTTTCAAACTTTCTTCATAAGTCCTCCAAACCAGGAATGAGTAGAGTGAAGCTCCTCTGAATAGCTTTGAATGCAATTATATCCTTTTTCAAATAAGGAGACCAAAACTGTATACAGCACTCCAGATGTGCTCTCACCAAGGCCCTGTTTAGCTGCAGTAAAACTTCCCTATTTTTATATTCCATTCTGCTTACAGTAAATGCCAACATTTCATTTTCCTTCTTAATCACTTGCTTTATCTGCTAACTTTTTTGTGATTCATGTACCAGGACACCTAGATCACTCTGTACCACAATCTTTCACCATTTAAATAGTATACAGCTTTTCTAATCTTTCCACCAAAGTTGACAAGTTCACACTTATCCACATTATACTCCATCTGCAAAATATTTTCCTACTTACTTAACCTATTTATATCCTTTGCAGGATCTCTACGTCCTTCTGACAACTTACTGTCTTACCAATCTTGGGTTTTTTACAATTCATTCACGGGATGTTGGCTTCACTGGCTGGGCCAGCATCTATTGCCCATCCCTAGTTGCCCTTGAGAAGGTGGTGGTGAGCTGCCTTCTTGAACCTCTGCAGTCCATGTGGTGTAGGTACACTCAGTGCTGTTAGGAAGGGGGTTGCAGGATTTTGACCCAGCAACAGTGAAGGAACAGCAATATATTTCCAAGTCAGGATGGTGAGTGACTTGGAGGGGAACTTCCAGGTGGTGGTGTTCTTCTAGATGGTAGTGGTTGTGCGTTTGGAAGGTGCTGTCAAAAGAGCCTTGGTGAATTTCTGCTGTGCATCTTGTAGATGGTACACATTGTTGCTACTGTGCGTCAGTGGTGGAGGGAGTGAATGTTTGTGGATGTGGTGCCAATCAAGTGGGCTGCTTTGTCCTGAATGGTGTCAAGCTTCTTGAGTGTTGTGGGAGCTGCGCTCATTCAGTCAAGTGGGGAGTATCACACCCCTGACTTGTGCCTTGCAGCTGGTGGACAGGCTTTGGGGAGTCAGGAGGTGAGTTACTCATCACATGATTCCTAGCCTTTGACCTGCTCTTGTAGCCACAGAATTTATATGGCAAGTTCAGTTCAGTTTTTGGTCACTGATAACCCCCAGGATGTTGATGGTGGGGGATTCAGTGATGATAATGCCATTGAACATCAAGAGATGATGGTTGATTCTCTCTTGTTGGAGATGTTCATTGCCTGACACTTGTGTGGCGCAATGTTATTTGCCACTTAGCTACCATACATTTGGTCCCTTCATCCAAGTCAGTCATTAGTGTCTGTTTGTCTAATGACTCTGAAGAAGAATCGAAATGTTAATTCTGTTTTTCTGTCCACAGATGCTGTTAGGCCTGCTGAGTTTTTCCAGCATTTTATTTTTATTTCAGATTTCCAGCATCCACAATATTATGCTTTTATCAATCATTAATGTAAATAGTGGAGGACCCAACACTGACCCCTGTGGCACTCCACTACTTACAACTTGCCAGCCCGAAAAAGACCCATTTATCCCTACTCTCTGCTTCCTGTTAGCCCACCAATCCTTTATCCATACTAATACGTTACGCCCTATACCATTAGCTCTTATCTTGTGTAGGAACCTTTGATGTGACACCTTATCAAATGCCTTTTAGAAATCAAACTACAGCAAGAGTTTACAAATTGTGAGCTGATGTACAACTCAAATACTGCTACTGGTCCTGGAAAAACCCAGGGCACAATAAGGAGTTGATCAAATTGAGGATTACTGACCAAAGCCAAAATCAGGTTAACTGCAACAAGCGATTGACCAAACGAACACAAATTTTACAGAATAAACTACAAAGAAAAAAATTAAAACCTTGCTGAGGAAGCAGATATTTATTATCTTCGTAAACTTGAAAGTTTTCAAAAGGTAAAACTGACGTTTAAACTTCACAAAAAGCAGTTTTGAGAAAGATCAACATGCAGATTCATAATCTTCCATGATGAAACTGCTGTTGATAACGAGGGGGAAAAATGAACTGGATATATGACTAACTCTGGAAGTCAATCTTTTTTGGACACAGCATATGAGGAGTGGGTAGAGAGACTGAAAAAGAGAAAACTAGATCACTGAAGGTTTCTGTGGGGGCAGTGTCAGTAAGTGGTCTTCTCCCCTGTGAATAGAGGAGGAACAGCAATGTTCTCCTAAAGAGGTTGTACAAACCTATTGCTACTTGTGCACAAATTTTGAGTTAGAACATGCTTATATAAATCTTGCCCACAACGATGAAAGTAACCATGCTTCAAATAATATATTCTATGTGAATTGCTTTGAGTTGTTGAGAAGCAAAAATGAGCTCGCAACATTAAAATAATTCAATGTGTAGGTTTACATAAGAGCAACAAATACAGTGGCAGGATTACTTGAAACAATGCACTGCAAACAATCCTGGCCAAGGTCAGTGCTGGAGTTGCAAATTAATTTATTTCTTTTTCTTCCATTTTAGTTGTCAACTGAAATCTAATCACACAGGAACTTTCTGCCCTCACTGATACCATATCAATGTAGCCTCGTTGCATGTGAGCCTTAAATGAGTCTGATGTTGTCAATTTGCCACTCAGCCTATTGCAACTTGACTCAATTATGTCCTAGCCTGGTATAAAGAGTCACTGGACAGCATCGGGAGCAGAAATTTGGCTTGTTAATTAATTCCTCTACTATGCATTCAAACCTGAGAAACTTAAGGTATAATGTTGTGTCCCACTACAGCCATGATGGTGTAGATCATAGAAAACAGGGATTGAATCTGAAATCTTCCTGTTCTATTTGTTTCACCTCTGGATTGGGTACAACTCCAGTTTAAAACCCAGTGCTACACCAATATTCCACAGTAACAAATGTTTTAAGTAGATAAAATATTTCTAAAGCATACTTAAGAGCAAAGCTGAATATCATGGACCAAACATTATTTTTTCAGGTCACAATAAAATCAACTTAGACAGAAAGCAAATTTAATTGTATTTAGATTAAGGGAAGACAAAATGTTTTTAGTTTCTGTACTCTGTAATTAAAGGTTTGAGTCAGTATTTTTTTAAGAAGTTATCTCTATGAACAAAAACTTCACCTTTTTAGATTACTGTTCATGGATAGGGTGTTTCTGCTAATTCTTCTAGCACTTGGGTAATTCATTGAGATCTTTGAAGATTTCAGAGGTGACATTGATCCTTGGCTAGTACTTGAAGAATTGACTCTGTTAAAACAGACACAAAATTAAACAACCTTGAATTAGCAGTCAAGTACTGAGAAGATAATATTTGCTCTATGATTCAATGTATTCATTTTCTAAAACTGAACTTCAGGGTGATTCACGTGGGGTAGAACCATCTGTTCGGTTAGCAGGGGCGGGGCACACTTGCCAATGCGTAAAATGATGCGGGGTGATGTCAGGCATGCGTCCCGACCCCGCGTCATTTAGATTTTCAGTTCGCCAGGCGCACAGCTGAATCGGCTGTGCGCCCACCAAACTGTCAAAGGCCTATTAAGGCTATTAAAAAAGTAATTAACATTATTAATGGACCTGCCCGTCCAACCTTAAGGTTGGTGGGCAGGCCAGGAGCTCAGGCAGGCTTCTGAAAGGACATTAAACTTCATCTACAGGTGGGATGAGGTTTCATGAGGGTATTAAAATTTTTATAAAACGTTTAAGTAAAAGAAATCGACATGTCCCAGCTCATGTGACAGTGGCACGTGAGTGGACATGTCAGTAATTTTTTTCTACTTCTTTACTGAACCTTTCAAATCTGAGCTGATCTCCCTGAGGCAGCACTTTGCCTCAGGAAGATCTGTGTGCTCTTTTGCGCTCATGCGCGAAGGAACACACTCCCGGCTCAGGGAATCTCCCCTCCACCACCCCTCCCGCACAGGGAGCACATAGCACTCCCTGGCAGATGTCACGCCGAGCAGGCCCTAAATGGCCCGCCCACATAAAATGGCGGTGTGCCCTCAACTGGGGGCACCGATTGGGAAACTGCCCACTCCAGCACAACCCCCCCCCCCCAACAAACGGGGGGAAGATCCTGCCCATCGTTTTTATAATAAAGTAACCACTACAAGAACAAAAACTAAGTTTTTTGAGTAAGATTGTTATATAGTTGCATCTTATTTTTAAATGCTCTAAAAAATACCGCAACAAAGGTCAATCTGTTGAACAATCCTTGAAATTCTCAAAATTCTAATTTGAGCTTGAGGCAGAGCCACTGAACTATTAAAATGTGGTCAAGCCATTGGCTCATTACAGGTTTAAACATAAAGACCAAGAAATATTCTCACAGATTATCTGGTTATGATCACATTGCTCTTTGTGGTATCTTGCTGTGTATGAGTTTCCAACATTAGAACAGTGAGTGCACTTCAAAAGTAATTCTTGCCTACAAAGCACATTGGGAAGTCCTGAGGTTCTGAACGGCATTTTTATAAATGCAAGTTCTTTCTATTTAATACATGGAGGATGTAGATGAATTGGTCAAAACACAAAGACCTGTGCAACGAGTAATGTTGTAGCATCGGAATCCCCTCCAACTGGGAAATTTAGGGAACATAATTTCAAACCCACAGACATGTTTTCACCTCATGATTGGAACTATAAATTACAAAAGATAAGCTGCAGTCAGCAGTACAGGGCTGGACAGCAAGGGGTTATAATTCAGGCATTTAGTAAAAAAACTGACTCATCAAAAGGGTTTGGACATTGACTGACTGCTAACAAGGAACAATGGTACCATGGAAATGCCATTACCTACCTTTAACTAATGCAATCAAGAAGTCTGATTACCCAGTACAATAGCACAAAGGACATATCATCAATGTAATACACTCAAGGAATTATGCGATTAAGGTCTGCATCACAGGCAATAGTACTGGAATAGGCTCATTCAACCGCTCATTAACTTTGGAACCAGCTGCTGTTACTGTGCCACCTCAAACAGCAGGAGAATTACTCATACAATGAGAATTGATAATATCCGTCTGAATATATCTTCCATGGAAAACCCTGTATTGTTTCGATCAGCAGGAGCCGATGACATTTGTCTGGACTTTGCGCGGAAACAACTAAATGGTTCTGATGAAGAGTCATATGGACTCGAAACATTAACTGTATTCCTCTCCGCAGATGCTGTCAGACCTGCTGAGTTTTTCCAGCTATTTTTGTTTCAGATTTCCAGCATCTGCAGTATTTTGCTTTTAACAACTAAATAGACATTGGAACAACAGGAAATATATGTTTTGACATGTCTGAGTTAAATTATAGAAGAAGAGCAGATCTGAGTATCTGGGCTGCAGCTGGAAGGAGGGTCAGGGCTGATTACCTTGACTCAGGCCCAGAATGTTTCATCACCAGAACTTTCCAACAATCACCAAGACATAGCCTGGCTGGTGGTGAGCAACGCCCTCTCTGTCAGATCCTTCCTACATGCCTGGAGTCTCACTCCCTCTACACGTTGCCCTCGAGGTGGCTGTGATGGGGAACAGACCGTTGTTCACCTCCTTGTGGAACATGCCTTTGCAAAGATGCAGTGGTTTTTGTAGAGGTTCATCCCGAGCAGTTCTGAGACCCAGGACTCTGTTCTCAGGGACACACACCGAAACAAACATCAACTGCAGCTGAAGGGTCATCAATTTAGTGAAAGACACTCTTTGGTCTGCCTGAAACTTGTTGGTCTTCCAGTGCAAAGAGTTGTCCCCGACCGAGTGTTGCAGACTGGCACATTCCAAGGTCCAGGACTACGCGCTGAGGGATGCACTAAAGCTTGGGGCAGCCACCACAAAGGTGCAATGGGGAAAGGTCGCTGCTAAAGGCCTTTCAGCCATAATGCACTGAGGGACTGGGAATTGTAGCGACCCCTCATGCTGTATGACTCACATTGAGCGTATGCAGTGAATACAACAATTGTATTGAAGCACCTCAGAGTGCAACATGATCTATGTAGATAACTTAAATACCATGGTCTGTAATGACCATGTTGCAATGTGTATAATGTTCATTGATTGTATTGAAGCATCTCATGATCTACGCAGAAAACTTGAAAATGATTGCACTTTTTCTCATAGCCATTTTGAAATGTTTTGTAATGTTCGTTCAGATATTTTATGAATAAATTATATTTTTCCAAAAAAAACCAGACATTTTACACCACACAGACCAGCTGTGTTGGGGATTGTAAGTGTTTTCAGCCGTATCGTGATGATATTGGCCTGAAGGACTTGGGCTGCAGTCAGAAAGGTCGAGTTTAGTCACCTTGACTTAGGCTTACAATCAACAATGGACAGACGAGCCGTGTTTGGGACTGAGAGTTTCAGCCAAATTGTAATGATATTGGTCTGAGAATTTTGTGAAGGTTTGGGGCGAAAGCTTGGGTGTTTTTTGCTGGTACCTTGTAACTTGTTTCAGCCATATCTTGGAGATATTGGTTTGAGAATTTTTTCTCAAGGTTTCAGGACAAGGCATGGTATTTTGCCTGTGTTTTTGCAAGTTTAAACCGAGTTGTGGGGACTGCGTGGAGTTAGCATTTTTGTAAGTTTAAGCCCAAGACATGGTGACTTTGTGTTGGGTACTGGGAACAGGTTGTTTTAAATTTTGGGGTTTCGTACTGTGGGGTTGTGGGTCATTCAATAAAGCAATTGCGAATTATCAGAAGAAACTTGTCTCGCTGGTCATTCTGTTCAAGCCATACATTTGTGAATCTGGTGCCATGAGCTTGAGTGTGGGGAGGGTCTCTGAGGGAAAAGGGGAGCCCCTAAATGTGATGCACAGTTCATCTATAGTCACAAAGGTCTCACTGCAATGGTCCAAGACAGCCAATCACCACCTTCTCAGGACCGTTAAGGATAGACAATAAATACAACTTGCCAACTTCATCCACATCCTGCCAAAATATTTTTAAAAATTAAATGGTTTAAAAATCCACCTCTGAACCATGCTGCAAATAGAAAATGCCAAGTGGAGGATAGTAGCTATTCCAAATGGACTTTGGATGGAAAAGGGAGAAAAGAAGGGAATTAAATCTTTCTTGGTTTTACCTACAGTAAGGCCAAAAGGGAACCAACCTATGCCTTTTAAAAATCCCAGTTCCCTGGTCGTTCTGCAAATTAGAAAGGCATAAGTACAATTTATAATAATGGAACTAGAATTTGTGTTAATACCTTTAGCATAAAAGCGCTTCACATGTAGCCAATTGAAAATGGGACACCTCGACAAGAATCAGATGTAGCAGAAAACATGGCTAAAGATATGGGCACCGAAAAGATTTTAAAAGGTGGAAAGAGATCCAGCAGGAGGCGCCCAGAAAATGTGCCAAATATAGTTGATACAATGGTGCAAATAGGAGAAATGAAAAGAGGAGAAAGTTATAGGAATAAAACATTCAAGTTGTTTAATGGACTGAGGGCTTTGCAGAGAGAGGGTAAGGCAGGACTTTGGAAGGCTTTAAAGGCAAGGACAAGGATTGTAAATTTAATACGACAGGAAGCAAAGGAAGCTCAGCAAGGGTGGGTGTCGTTGGTCAAAGAATGAGAATTAGTATAGAACACAAAATTTTGAACAAGTTGGAAGTTTCTGAGAGGAGAGGATGGAAGGCTAATAAGGAAGGCATTTGCGAGTCAAGTCTGGAAGTGTAAAAGCTATCAATGATTTCAGTGCCAAAAACTGAAGTCGGCATGTTCTATCAAAGGCTACAGATGTTGATTTAAAAGCTCAGTTCAGATTGAAAAATATGCCAATATGGCAGATGGTTCAAGCAGAGTGACCAGGGAGGCAAAAGGAGATAAAGGATATGAAAGCATAGTCTGTGCAGGGCAAAAAAAAAGAACCAGCTTCAGTCCTTCTGATGTTCAGCTGGAAGAAGCTGTAGCTGCTCCAAGATTTCAAAATAGATAGCAGTCTGATATCATGGCCAGGATTTTCTGTGCCCGCTGGTGTCAGGCGTGTTCGGTGGCGTGAGCGGACAATATCGTGCAATTGGTTTCACGACAGCATGAAAGCAGTTTGCGATCATCTGCTCAGCCCGGCAATGGCAGGCCACATTTCCCACCGTCAGATGTCAGGAACCTCATTGTAATACATCTGCATATCATTACTGGGCTAGCCCACCAGAATCATCCTCGCCCCTCCCCAGGCTGGATTGCTGCCCACGTCGACAGGAAAACATGCTGACGTGTTTTCACAATAGCACATAAGCGACTTGCACCTGGCAGGTTGCATTTCGTTTGGGATGTCAAGGTTTGTTTGCCTTCGGGAAGCACTTATAGTCATTAGTGCCAAGCTTCACATACAGCGCCATATCACTTTTATAGGGGGGCTCACAGCAGGTCCCTACCTATCAGGTCAGCCATATGTTGGTGGCTTTTCAATGGCTGCAGGACTAGGGCTTGCTTGGCAGAGGAAGAGAAGTGGCCTCAGGCAAGGGAAGAGGCTGCAGGATGAGGGCTGTACTGGGGAAGGAAGGTAACCCAGGGTGTGTGGGGGGGCACATGTTGATCTGTGCAAGTGGCCTCAAGATGGTGAGGGCTGAGGAGGCAGTCTCCAGAGGAGATAAGGCAAGATGGAAATGGAAATGTGAGGGTGTGTGAGAATGGGCAGTGACATCTCTTGAACTGTCAGTGAGTGAGATGCCAGTGAATTTGTGATGGACTTGAGTGTACGTTTAGAGTGATGAGATGGCTGCCATACCCTGGCTGCACGGATGAGATCATTCATCCGCTATATGCATTGGATGGCCAACCTCTTCTGTGCAGCATTGGCACTGATCACCACTGCTACCACCTCCCAAGCCTGGTTTGTCACGCCATTGCCCATCCTGCAGCCAGTGTGGGGGTAGAGGACATTATAGTTGGCTTCCATGCTGTCCAAAAGGCATTCCAGTGACGCGTCACTAAACCTGGGGGCGGCAGTCTTATTGTTTTTTGTGGACATTTTCCCTGTAGCAGTCCTGGGCTGGAAGCATTAAGATGTGTGCACACGCCTGGACTTTAAATATGGCGCTCGGCATGATGAAGCTGCGAGGTGATGGCATGGCGGGCAGGTGAGAACCCACTCGCCATCAAAACGGTGTGTTTCCCAGGAATGCATACCTAATGTGGCAGATTTGGGACGATATGGTGTGAAAACCCACATTGCGGCTGGCAGGTAAAACGTTGTTAAACCGTAGTTTGGAGGGGGGCGGGTGGTGAGGCTTAAAGGGTGGGTAAGATCTTGGGGGTATTGCCTCTGATGGACAGGGGATCTCCGAAAGGAGGTATCCACTTTCCAGTCCACCAGTAGCCTGTGCAGTGAAAACTGCCAGGTCTTGCTTCCGCCTTCCCCTGCATTACAGGAGTGGAGATGGAATGAGATCCTTAAGTGGCCATTAATCGGACCAAAGGCGAATGGGCTACCTGATGCCTTATCCGTGCTCCGTAATATGGGGTCAGTTCAGGGATGGGCAGGAAGGCAACAAGCAGGCCACTCGTTTTATTTTATGAGCCAACTCTCCATCATCCCTGCCTTCAAATACACTGACAGGGGGCTGTAAAATCCTGCCCAATGTTTTTTAAAAATGTAAGAATTGGCATTATGGATTCAGATAAAACTTTAGTACATAATTAGGCTACAGGAAGCATCAATACTTGATGTCTTACAAGAAAAATCCAGATGTTAGTAATTCAAGCAGATCTCAACCCAGGTTAAAAAAAAAACCCAAGCAAATTTTTCAATAGAAGTTACCAGGATCACACAGAATCTCCAACTAGCAGACCAGAAATAGCAACATCTTCCTGGCCAGCTACCATTTTCTGCAAACTTGATCTCATTTAAAACTCTGCTGCCCTTATCCTAACCCAACCAAGTTCCACTTGCACATTACCAGTGTTTCTGATCTACAATGGCTCCCAGTCCACCAATGCCTCAATCCCTTCACAGCCTCACTCTTCCCCATTGCTATAAGCCCTCCAGCACTCCAAAAACTGTGTGTTCTTCCAACCCTGGCATCTTGTGTATTCCTCACTCCCTTTTCCCCACTAGTGACTTCCATGCCTTCAGGCCCGAATGTCTGAAGATCTGGAATTACCTCCTTAAATCTCTCCACTTTACTCTGCCTCTTTGACCAAACTTATAGTCGCTTCTCCTAACATTGCCGTTGTTGGCTCACTGACAATTTTTATCTGGTAATGCTCCTATTGAGCAACTTGGAACATTTTCTACAATGAAGGCACCATATAACTTCAAGGTGTTGTTGCTAACTTGATCCCATATCACTCACTTTCACCCCTTATGCAGGTTTTAGTAAAATGGATCACATTTGGCCCTTTGCAAACTGGGAGTTGACAATGTAACAAGCAAACTGCATCAACGCCTGGTTTGTAGGAAATTCTATATTTAAGTATTTGTGTACTTTTTCCTGAAATGTAATTTTCAAATATTGCTGAAGGATTCAATCATACAGAAAAGACGTCTTTACCTGAATGGTTGTGATGGAGATCTCGAATGAATTTTCATATCATCTAACCTTTAAAATAACAAATATATTAATAAATGCAATGCACTTTTTTAAAAGGTCAGTTAATAAATTTATCTTTAAATCAATGTTTAGATAGTAAACATTTACAAAAAATAAAATTTCAGATCCACGTTTAGATAACGTTGCTTTATTGCAACGTTTTTACAAACAGGAAAATGAGAGCTGCTGATCATTAGTCTCTGGTAAATCACAATTATATTAGTTAAATCAGCTATGAAAATAGACTAAAAACAGTTCTTTGATCACTGTAACGCACACAGTAGTCACCTTTGAAGAAACATTAGTAAACATGTTAAGGATAGAAAATGACATCATCTTTTCCATTTCAATTGTGCTTCGTCATGCAAATTGTAACAATTATTTATTTTTAAAAAGTGCGACCCTACTTCAGGGGATAAGATGAAAGGACAGGAAAAATAAACAAAACCTTATTTTCGTAATAAGATGCTCACTTGTGCAGCAGCTGCATTTTAACAAAGCAAATGTCATTCAATAGTGCATGTACACATACTATTTTCCTTGAAATAGATTAGATTTTAAGTAACTACATTTGTTTTAAGTGGTAGACTGCGAAATGGTACAGGAAAGGAACATGTACTTCACCAGGAAGTGGTATTGAAACTTTTGGAGAATTAGCCAATTGGTAGAATTATTCATAGTATCTTAAATTAGGTTTTTTTCATCATAGCAGCCATTCTTAATATTGAGTACACAGCATTATGGACCCGATAAATTACGTGAAAATTCTACCCATGGCATTATCCTCATCTACTGGCGTCTTCGTATATGTACAATTGCAACCTTTATTATGGCCAAATTGCGGTCAAGCCTTTTAAGTATGGTTTTAGGTGTACTGTTAGTGATGTCACCATTGTCAAATGGCAATGTTGTATGTGTAAGCTTAGATAGACGGCCCGCCATGTTATTTGTCCACAAAGGATGTCACTGCTGTGTCTGGTGCTGGGCTTTGCCAACAGCTGTGTGTACCTTCCAGGAAAGGTTATTAGAAAGCAGAGGCAAGAACTTCCCTGCCAGGAGCACTTGGATAAGGTGATGCATTCCAAAGATTACTAATCGAAATCAGCTAACACAGCACAGTTTGAATCAATGCCTTTCTGGTCTGTATGGTTCAGTATCACTTAGCATGGACCAAAGATTGAACCCAGTATCTTTGTTCTGAATGGGTGCTTTTAGCTGGTGCTTGTTTAGTTGGATCATAATTGAGCATCATTGTGCTGACTCCTCTAACCTACATCACTAAAACAATATGCACCTTACTTAAGTTAAAAATGTACACCTATGGAAGTGTTGCTCTATTGTTCTACTGTCAAAATATAGGGACATGATTTTAGCTAAGTGAATGTAAGGAGCCAGTGCACAAATGCCACTTGCCCATGCCAAAGATAACTGATTTCTTCTGCCACTATTTAGAGACCAAACTCGAAGAGGCAACAGTGTTTGATCCCTAGTCACCTGTAAACAAAATAACTGTTGGGCAAGTAACTAAAGATAAGACTGTGTAGAATATTAGTTACTGTTTAATAAATGAATTACAGACAAAAACATATTAGCCAGGATATACAGCTTTAAATAGCATTTTATTTCATCTGTTCAATTAAGTTGTTCATATTTTTCACCTGTTGTACAGGCGTGTTTAAGTGCAAATAGTTCAGATCCAATTTCAGCTTAATTTTATTTATAAAAATGGCAAGCCAACAAAAATATTCAAAACCATTAACTTTTCTCTGGGGTTGGGAATGGAGAGATGGACGTTTCCTTTGATCAATAATTTAAAAGACCATGAGTGCTACAAATGACAATTGCAGCAGAGATCTTGTTTCCATATTTTGCACACAAAATAAAATCTCTATTTGTCTTACTGGTCACTTTCACTGTTCTAATATTGCTTTAAATCATCAGCTGTGTGAATGAAAACTGTACTTTGACTGATAGGCCCCCAAAATTCTGATTCTGTTATGTAACCCTCCACACAATCTAAAAAATCATGCACAAGTGCCTCTCTGCTCCTATGGAGATGCAGCTGGGATGACTATGTTCTACTTATGATTTGTATCATGCAGAAACAATACTTTGATAAATATGGCGCCAAGCAAATTTTCTTAAAATGCATTTTTTTTTTGAAGCGTGGAAAGTAGAATATCTGAGAGCTATTTTGAGCACCCCTTCTCACCTGGTCATAACAATAGTTACTCCATTGCTCTTAATTATGAAACTAGCAATAACAGAACTTAGATTTAAAATGCAGTAATATTATCAGCCAGAGCATATGAAAGCTATAAGTATACTAGTTTATTTCCACATACAGAACAAACTGTTTATGGCTCATTTCCAATTAAGTTAATCTCACATTGGGGCAATAAACATCATCATACGCATTGTTGCTAGATATTATTTTCTAAGAGGTTTGAGAAAATGCCTGGACATTTTAAGGATTCAAGCCCCCAAACTGTATAAAACACTGGTTTGGCCTCAACTAGTGTAGCATGTCCTGTTCTGGGCAGCACACTTTTAGGAAGGATGTGACGGTATTTGAAAGCATGCAGAAAGATTCACAAGAATAGCTCAAGGCATGAGCAGCCTCAGTTACATGGATAGACTGGAGAAGCTGGGACTGATCGCCTTGCAGGAGAGAAGGTTAAGAGGAGATATGATAGAAGCGTTCAAAATAATGAGGGGTATAGACAGAGCAGTTAGGGAGAAACTGTTCCCATTGGCAATGAGTTGCTTTTGCAGAGAGCCCGCACAGACATGAGGTCACTCCTTCTGTGCTGTAATCATTCTACAATTCTAAACTGAGTGTAAACGTGAGAATGCCTACAAATTATTGTAGGAACATTCCATTATTTACATCAGTGATTTAACTAAATGAATGTTAATTACATAGGTCAAACTGTTATGTTAAATTTTACAGCCAATTATAAGCTTGAAATAAAACTACACTATAAGTTATAAAGGCAAAGTAAAGTTACAATGGGTTAATAGGAGAATTTAACTTTTTACATTCTTATATTTTAAAAAGGGAGATGGAACAAGTCTAGGGAGCTGTAGTTAGCTTGCAATTGTTACTCCAAAATGTCATTAAAAAAACAAATAGAAACTGAAAATACAACAAAAGAATAGGTGGTATGGATTTCAAAAGGGAAGGTCACGCCTTACCAAACTCACTGAATTCTTTGAAGAACGAACGGAGGTTAGACAAAGGTTAGACAAGAGTAATGCAGTACATATAATATGTTTGGATTTTCAAAATGCCCTCAATAATACATTGCATAGTAGGCTCATGACTGAAGTCACAGCATGGAGGAGTCAGGAGCCAAAGCAGCACAATGGATAGCAAGCTGAGTACAAAACAAAGTGGTAGCTACTCAGACTGGCAAAATCTGTGAAGTTAACCACCGCTGTTCATTAATGGTTTGGACTTGTGAATCGGAAGTACAATTTCAAAATTGGGAGGTGCATATAATGCAAAAGGAAGAATGTGATCAAATACAGGAAGATATTAGTAAGTCTGCAGAATGACCATGTAATTACCAAAGAATTTCAATATGGATAACTGTGAGGCAGTGTATTTTGGTAGGAAGAATATAGAGGTTGCATACCACTTAGATACTCCATACTACTTAGATAATAAGAATCTGAATAGGGTAGAGGAGCAAAGGGATTTAGGAATACAGATTCACAATCAGTAAAAAAAAAGTGCTGCAGGTTAGTAGGGCCATTTAAAAAAGAAAACCATGCACTGGAGGTTCATTTCTAGGGAGATAGAACTAAAAAATCAGAGAAATTATGCTAAGCTTGTACCAAAAACTTTGGTTAGATCAGAGCAATGTGAACAGCTTTCATCTCTATAAATGTAAAATGGTCCTTAATTAATCCAATTCAGGGGAAATTTCTTCGCCCAACAATGTGGAATATTATATTACAAGGAATAGCGGAGGCAAACAGCATTGAAGCATTTAACAGAAAATTAGATAAGTACATTGCGGAGGTAAGGAATTGAAAGATATGCTGATAGGCTTAGTTGAAATAGGGTGAGGGGAGCCTGTGGAGCATAAACGCTGGTATAGACCAATCAGGCTCAATAGCCTGTTTCTGTACACTGAATTGCATCAAGTGTACAGTAATGTTGAAACAGCCATAACTAAAACAGCCATAACTAAAACTGGTTGGTGTAAGATCTTACAAACTATATGGGTTTGAGTAAAGGGACAGATTTACATTCCACTAAGTTTTTTTTATATACAAGAATATTGATCATTTTAGAGTTAACACCAAAATATATGCATTTGATAGCCCTAAAAAAACTGCTCTGAACTCTAAAGTGAGGTACAAGTTAATTATAAGTGCCAACAAGCCATTTGGACAAAATGTCTTCAAAATTCTTCCTTAAAATTTCCTAAATATTTTTTTCCCATTTTTAGGATTTTATTGAACATAGTTTTGTGATGTATAAATCATAAATTACCTTAATGTTCCTGTTGTTGCTGATCGTGGTTGTCTCCTGCTTTTTAAGGCACGAAGTTTATCTCCCTGAGTCATATAATTTGTTGTTGCTGGACTTCCATCTTCTGCATAATTGTTCTGTAAAGAAAAAAAAAAGAGAATTTTGTGGGACAGGTTTTGAATGCAAAGAAAACACACTTTTTAAACTTATAAGAAACAACTGTACAGTGATGGAGATAGTTGGGCATGGGAGGAATAGAGGGATAAATAAAGCTATATAACAGGCATTGAAGCATTGCAGTCAGTTCTGTTACAGGGTACACTCCTTTTCTCACACTAGCTGAATCTCTTGCACACAGAAAGTCTGCATTCTAGATGTGGCTATGATGAAACACCACCAGGGACTGAAACATGGGGTGAGGGAGTGGACAACATATGGCAGAACAGAGGATCTTGATAATGGGGATTTAACTCTGGGAACATTGGAACACTAATATCTCAGTCAATCCCTCAATCCAGTTGTAATTCAATTAGATCATGGCTCATCTATAACTCAACTTTCATTCACCTTTACTTCTTCGCTTTTGTATTCCACCCCCAGGGCCAGCATCCATTTGCCTTTTTGATTATTTCCTTTGTACCTGTGCATGAGCTTTTAGTGATGTCTATATGCACACCTAAATCCCCTTGTTTCTCCACAGCTCCTAGTCTCTCAAACTAAGAAAATACTCCAATTCATTCTTTCTCACATCCTAAGTGGATAACCTCACATTGAACTCCATGGGTAGAATTTTCACCCCCCCACCCCCCGGTTCGGGGGCGGTGGGGGTGGGGGGGTGGGGGGGTGGGGGGGGGGGAGGGGGGTGGAGTTGAAGAGCGGGCGCTTGGAGGCGCGCTTCCGATCGGCGCCCCCAATTGAGGGGTGCGCCGCCATTTTAAGTGGGCGGGCCAATTAAGTCCCACCCACTCTGCGCTCCATGTGCGGACGGGGAGAAATCCCTAAACCTGTGAGTGTGCTCTTTTGCGCATGCGGATGAAAGAGCGCACTCATTTCCCCGAGGCAAAGTGCTGCCTCAGGGAGATCGGCTCTACTGAAAAAAATACTAAAAATAGAAAAAAAAATTCCCTGACATGTCCCCTCATGTGACACTGTCACATGAGTTGGGACATGTCCATAACTTTTAAAAATACTTTAATTAAATATTTTAAAACCTGCACGAAACCGCATCCCGCCCATGGATGAGGTTTAATGCTTTTTCTGATGCCCGCCAGGGCTCCTGGCCTGCCCACCAACCTTAAGTTTGGATGGGCAGGTCCACTAATTACTTAAATGACTCTGTCGATGGCCTCAATTGGCCATTGACAGGTCGGTGGGCGCACAGCTGATTTTGCTGAGCCCCTGCCTACTTGAAAATTTAAATGGGGCGCGGTGACGTCGGGAGTTCTGCCCAATGTCACCACGCGTCATTTTACGCATTGGTGAGCGGGCCTCGCCCTGCTCACCGACAGGAAAATCTTGGCCCATTATTCTATTCCCATCTACACAACCGACAGTGCCATGAAACTTAGGCCATATGCAAACTTGGAGATATAACTCTATATTTCTTCATCCAAGTCATTAACATATATTCATTAAGATCCTGCAGACCACCACATGGGACTATGGAATGATGACAACTATCAGAGAATCTTTATCCCTCTCCCCCCAATTAATCAAATTTCTAATCAAAAAGCTGCAATGTGGAAGAAGGACTTCTTGTATTTTCCAATCTGAAAATTACAATGTGTCTTTAAATGCTTTTAAAAATATATATCCAACCATAAGATTGGCCAATCACTGAGCAAGCCACAATTTACTGTTGTGAGCTAAAACATCTGTGCATCCTGCATTATACTGAGGGAGGTGACCAGAAGTTATAGTCTAGGGGGTGTAAACACAAACACAGACACAAAGCAACTCTTTAAACAAGTTTAAAGACATGAATTACATGACTGTTGTACCTTTTCTAGTGCTTATATTAAAAGTTTTATTTTTAATGTCAGCTCTTTGGTTCGTGGCAGTATAAGGTGGTAGCTGATTTTACTATCTGCTTTGTTTTACTGAAAGCTGCTTTCTGATTGATCTCTCTCTCAATTGGCAATTCATCCTTTCTCTTTCCTGTACCTTGACTGATACGTACTATACCTATTAAATTTTGTTGTTTTAGAAAAAATAATTTTGAGCCAATCAGATCCAAATGTGATGTTTTGACATGCGACAAATGCATTCTTACACAACTTTGAAATTGTAACATAGGGCTGAATCTTCTGGCTGGCATGCGGGTGGCAGAGCACCCTTGATGGGCGGGCAGCAGGCAGCATCGTGATGCTTTGGTCGGCGGGCGCGCTATGCAGCAGGACGCATGCCCGCCATTGATTAAAGGCCTTGTTAAGGCCATTAATTTACCAATCAACCAGGATTTTGAGGGGCCTGTGAAAACTCCGGCTTGGCGCAAGGACCCATTGGGCAGGCAGGTAAGTGATTTTTTTTTTTTACAAACCTCATCCAGTGGTGGGATGAGGGCTGATATCGGAATTATAAAATTGTAATAAAGTTTTTGTGTATTTCATTAACATGTCCCATCTCGTGTGACATTTTCACATGAGGGGGACATGTTAAGGATTTTTAAAATTTTCAATTTTTAATGTTTCACTGCCTTTCAGCGATCTCCCTGAGGCAGCACTTTGACTCAGGGAGATGTGCGCTCTTTCCCGGGCATGTGTGGAAGAGCGCACTCTGGCTGTTGGGGAATCCCCCTCCCCTCCTGCACAGAAAGTGCATAGCGTTTCCAGTCAGGTGGCCTGCTGGGCAGGCCTTAATTAGCCCGCCCACTTAAAATGGCGGCAGGGCTCATTTCAGTGGCGGTGATCGGCTGCCCGCCCACCACCAAGTCGGTCGTGCCCGCCCATCAAGGGCAAAATTCTGCCCATATAGACTATGGGTATCAAACACACAGCCTTCCGTTCAGTTTCATTGTGCTTAAGGTGTGCTGTACTGTCTCTCCTGGAATGGGACATGAATTTTCCAGGCATTGCCTCTAGTAACATGGCAGAATTACATCTTTTACATTATATGCCATGGAAACAACCACCCCACTCCATGATGTCACCCTCCCATCAGCTCAGGACTGGCACCCACATTGAAAGGAGAGATGGACAAAGCAGAGAGATGTATCGGATTGGGCTGGAAGACGGTAAAGTGTGTAGGGAGAGGAGATTAGGGGCAGATAGATTGGGTCTTGGGACAGGAGCATGAGGATAATGGGGGAAAAGGAAGGCTACGGAATAAAGATTAGAAGATGGGGTCTTGTTGGGGGTGGGAGGGGTGGGGGAAGAGAAGAAAAGGAGACTGACTAGAGGACAGAAATTGCGAGGTTAATACTCGTGGCTGCGGGTGGAGATATGAGAAACTGGTGTTGAGAAGAGAATGATGACTGGGAAGATGCCAGGGAAAGAATGTCAGTAGAGCTTACACAGCACAAGCTCCACCTCACATATTTTGCAGAAGGATCATGAAACAGGTTCCTTTTTTCTTTATTTAGATTGATCCTACACTGATTTACAACAGTCATCTAAAAAGTGGAGACTGATATGATATCAGCTCTGCCATTGGCACAGATAATCCAGTTTTTTTTTTAAATGCTCCTGCCAGTGAATGCTTGGGAGAAGCAGTGAGGCAAGAGCATTTAAACAAAAAACCTGGATTGTAGCAGCCCCAGGTTGGCTCTCCTGTACCATCGGGGCTTGGACTTCCACAACATCGGAGCTCCGGCTTCAGATCAGATCTAGATCTTCAAATGGGAACGCAGGTCCAAGAGAGGGAGGGGGGAAACCGCGACCTGGAGGTCAGGAGGGGAGGCTGCAATCTGGAGGTCGGGTAGGAGGCTGTAATTCAGAGGTTGGAGGGGATAATTCTGTAACTTGGAAGTGGGGGGAGGCCGATCCAAAATGGTGCCAAATGGGTCTTGCGGGAAATGACGTTAAAACAAACCTTGCAACGCTCAACAAAATTACAGGCGCCATTAACTTGTAGATGTTAAAATGAGAAAACAATTAACGGGGAGTTACTGTGGATGCATTTCTGAGGGAAAGGGAAAGCTCATCTTGACTTGGGGTTCTTGCCAACTATCATCCCATCTCTGACCCCAAGGTGTATGAATGTACCCTGTCATCCAGTTCCATGTTCACCACTTCAACCATTCCTCATTTAAATGACATTAGCCCTATTTTCCCAACAACCAACTACCTTAGTCCAACTCAAAATCAAATACGAACATATGAACTAGGCGCAAGAGTAGGCCAATCGGCCTCTCGAGCCTGTATTGCCATCCAATGAGATCATGGCTGAGCTGATTACTTACGCTCCACATTCCCACCTAGTCCCAATAACCTTTCACCCCCTTGCTTATCAAGAATCTACCTACATCTGCAGGACTGGCAGAAAAGGTGGTTTAAAAAAAAGCTTACGGAATGCTTTCTTTTATTGATCGAGATATTGAATACAAAAGCAGGAATGTAATGCTGGAACTGTATAATACGCTGGTTAGGCCACAGCTGGAATTTTGTGTATAGTTCTGGTTACCATGTAGCAGGAAAATTGCTCTGGAGGGAGTACACAGGAGATTTACAAGAATGCTGCTAGGGCTTGAAAATTGCAGCTAAGAAGAAATATTGGATAGGCTAGGGTTGCTTACCTTAGAACAGAGGACGCTGGGGGGGTGACCTAATTGATGTGTACAAAATTATGAGGGGCCTAGATAGTGTAGGCATGAAAGACCTGTTTCCCCTAGCTGAGGGATCAATTATCAGGGGGCATAGATTTTAAGGTGCTTGGTAAAATGATTAGAGGGGACATGAGGAATAGCTTTTTCACCCACAGGGTGGTAGGCATCTGGAACTCACTGCCTAAATTAGTGATTGAGGCTGAAACACTCAACTCATTTAAAAGATACCTGGATATGCACCTGAAGTTCTGTAACCTGCAAGGCTATGGACCAGGTGCTGGAAAGTGGGATTAAAAATTAGCGTCTAGATTCTTTTTTCCTTTTTAAGGCTGGCACAGACACATTGGGCTGAAAGGCTTCTTTCTGCGCCATAACTTTTCTATGGTTAAAAATATTTAAAGACTCCTTCCACTGTCTTTTGAGGACGGGAACCTCAGAAAATAATTCTCATCTGTTTTAAATGGGCAGCCCATTATTTTGGAACAGTGATCCCTAGTTCTGGATTCCCCCACAACAGGAAACATTGCTCCCACAGCCACCCTCTCAAGGCCCCTCAGGATCTTATATGTTTCAGTCAAGTCGCCTTTTACTCTTCTAAATTCCAGCGGATATAAGGCTAGCCTGTCCAACCCTTCCATTCCAGGTATTGGTCTAGTAAACTTTCTCTGAACTGCTTTTAATGCATTTACATCCTTCCTTAAATAAGGTGACCAATACTGTACACAATACTCCAGCTGTGGTCTCACCAACGACCTGTATAACTGAAGCATAACCCTCTCTACTTTTGCATTCAATTACCCTCAAAATAAACGATAATATTCTATTAGCTTTCCTAATTACTTGCAATTCATGCACTAGGGCACCCAAATCCCTCTGCATCTCAAGAGCTCTGCAATCATTCACTATTAAGGTAATATGATAAACCAAAATACTGCAGATGCTGAAAATCTGGAACAAAAACAGAAAATGCTGGAAACACTCAGCAGGTCTGGCAGCATCTGTGGAGAGAGAAACAGAGTTAATGTTTTGAGTCCATATGACTCTTGTCTCTCCACAGATGCTGCTACACCTGCTGAATTTATTAAGCATGTTCTGTTTTTTAGATAATACGCTTGTTTTTTATTCTTCCTGCCAAAATGGACATTTTCCTCATTGTCATCCATGTGCCAGTTCACTCACTTAACCTATCTATACCCCCTTGTAGCCTCAGTATGTCCTCTTTATGACTTACTTTCCTACCTATCTGTGTCATCAGCAAATTTAGCAATCATATCTTCAGTCCCTTCATCCAAGTCATTTGTATAAATTGTAAAAAGCTGAGGCCCCAGTACAAACCCCTGCAGAACTCCACTTGCTACACCTTGCCAACCAGAAAATGACCTATTTATGTCTACCCTCTGTTCCCTATTAGCTAGCCAACCTTCCATCCATACCAATCTGATACCGCCACACCATAAGCTTTTATTTTCCACAATAACCTTTGATGTGACACCTTATCAAATGCCTTCTGGAAATCTAAGTACAGTACATTCACTGGTTCCCCTTTATCCACAGCACATTAGTTCTTCAAAGAACTCCAATAAATTAGTTAAACACGATTTCCCTCTCACAAAACCATACTGACCCAGCCTGATTACCTTGAATTTATCTAAGTGCTCTGCTTATAACGTCTTTAATTAAAGCTTCTAATGTTTTCCCCATGACAGATATTCTGCTAACTGCCCTGTAGTTTCCTACTTTCTGTCTCCCTCCCTTTTTGAATAAAAGGAGTTATAATCGCTACTTTCCAAACTTATGGAACCTTCCCCGAGTCTAGGGAATTTTGAAAATTAAAGCCAACACATCAACTTTCTCACTAGCCACTTTTTTTGAGACACTATGGTGAAGCCCAACAGGACCCAGGGACATGTCAGCCTGCAGCTTCAACAATTTGCTCAGTACCATTTTCCTGGTGATTATAATTTTTTTTTGAGTTCCATTACCTGTTTTACAGCTATATCTGGGATGTTACTTATATCCTCTATGGTGAAGACCAGTGCAAAATATCTGTTCAATTCATCTGCCGTCTCCTTATTTTCCATTATTAATTCCCCAGACTCACTTTCTATAGCACCAATGCTCACTTTGTTAACTCTTTTTTGAATATCTATAGAAATGCTTACTGTGTGTTTTTATATTTCTAGCTAGCTTTCTCTTGTACTAGCTTTCCTTTATGATTGATCATGACCATGATACATTTTCCATTGTTGTTCCTCAATTGTTAGACACAATTTACTGCTGGTGCTCCTCCATTAGCTTACTTGGTTGTACTCCCCGTGTCACAACACAGCTAAACCATATGAACATATGAATTAGGAGCAAGAGTAGGCCATTTGACCCCTCGAGCCTGCACCACTGTTCAATAAGATCATGGCTGATCTGATTTTGACCTCAACTCCACTTTCCTTCATACTCCCTAAACCCTTAGATTCTTGTTTGACAAGGGAGTCAATGTAACTCAATGGCCTTGCTTCCAACGCTTTCTGGGGAAGAGAGTTCCACAGACTCATGACCCTCAAAAAATTTCTCATGTTTCTTTTTTATTCATTTACAGGACGTGGACATCACTGGCTATTGCCCACTACTAGTTGCCCTTGAGAAGGTGGTGGCGAACTGCCTTCTTGAACCACTGCAGTCCCTGTGGTGTAAGTACACCCACAGTGCTGTGAGGGAGGGAGTTCCAGGATTTTCACCCAGTGACAGTGAAGGAACGGTTATATATTTCCAAGTCAGGATGCTGAGTGGCTTGGAGGGGAGCAACCAGTGGTGGTGTTCCCACGTGTCTACTGCCCTTGTCCTTCTAGATGGTGGTGGTCGTGGGTTTGGAAGATGCTGCCTAAGGAGCCTTGGTGAGTTTCTGCAGTGCATCTGCTGCTACTGTTCATCAGTGGTGGAGGCACTGAATGTTTGTGGGAGAGGTGTCAATCAAGCAGCTGCTTTGCCCTGGATGGTATTAAGCTTGAGTGTTGCTGGAGCTGCACTCATCCAGGCAAGTGGATCACACTCCTGACTTGTGCCTTGTAGGTGGTGGACAGGCTTTGGGGAGTCAGGAGGTGAGTTACTCGCTGCAAGATTCCTAGCCTCAGACCTTCTCTTGTAGCCACAGTATTTATATGGCTAGTCTAGTTCAGTTTCTGGTCAATAGTAACCCCCAGGATATTGATAGTGGGGGGATTCAGTGATGGTAATGCCATTGAAGGTCATGGGGTGATGGTTACATTTTCTCTTGTTGGAGATGGTCGTTGCCTGGCACTTGTGTGGAATGAATGTTACTTGTCACTTGTCAGCCCAAGCCTGAGCATTGCCCCGGTCTTGCTGCATTTGATCATGCAGTATCTGCAGAGTTGTAAATGGTGCTGAACTTTGTACAATCATCAGCAAAAATCCCCGCTTCTGACCTTATGATAGAAGAAAGGTCATTGTTGAAGCAATCATTTCTCCACCAAGTACAACCACCTAAAGAAGAGTCCATCCTTTGCCCCATCCCATTCCTGGTCTCCAAACTGTACTTAAGATTTTCCCTGGATATGGGATCAATGTGCATGTGCTGTGATGCCCAATTGTATCTTGCCATGTCTTCATTTCAGAACCGATATTACAAAATACCATGTACAACTAAGTTTTGGATAAATCTGAACGTTCACTAACTGGCAAAAACATAGCTGTGGTGTAGCAGCCTTCAAAATGACTACACATGCTCCAGACTCTTTCTCAGCTTTCTTCTTTAGGTGGTTGGGTAGTTAAATCAGACAGGCTGCAAATTTTAGATTTTGTTCTATCCTGTCATGAGCTTCAGACCCCAGGTGTTCACTTATTTCCAAATGTGTATAACCCATCTCTAATCCTTACCTCAGCCCCACTACAGTCAAAACCCTTTTGGTGATCTCCAGGTCCAACTGTCTCAAGATTTTGACCTTTTCCTCTTAAACTTCATGCTACATACTAAATGCTAACTCAGCCCAAACTCTGCTGTCCATACAAACATACAAAATAGGAGCAGAAGGCACCTCAAGCCTGCTCTGCCATTCCATAAGACCACATATGTATCATTTCACCTCTTTTTTTTTAAATCACTCATCTTCAGACTTCCACACATTTGTTTGCTTTGAAATCAGCATCATCCTCCTAGTTTTCAAGCTGCTCCATGACTTTGCTCACACTAGCTCTGCAACTTCCCCCAGTTCCATGTCCTGTCCCACCTTCTTGTTTTCTACTACTAGTTTTTTAGGATCTCTCATTGAGAGGAGGAGTAGAGAAAGTTGAAGCCTTTTGCAATGGCACTCTTTCAAAATCATTCTATTCTGCTACCCCCGCTCCTCAATTTCAAGACTCAAGAGGTCTGACAATATTTTCAAGTCCTCTTCTTCTGTTCTGTGCCATTTCTTCTCGCTAAATAACCATGTGTTGTCGAAGGCACCAAGTCCATACATGTATTTGTTATAGCTGGAGTTTGTTCAAAATGAAGCTTAATGGCCATTCCCTACTATAAAAATTCTTATGACCTCTGAAGGTCCAAGTCTGAATAGAGCTCAAGGAAAATGAAATAAAGCCACTTCTGTGAACTAAAAGGGGTGTAAATTTAAGAGTGCAAATAATTTTTAATTAAAGCTGATGCAAATTTCACTTACAAAAACATTTTAACCTGAAACACAATCAGATACTGAAATGGGGAGAGAATAAATGCATTTTGACTACAAACACTAAGTGCACAAATTATGCTGACTTTAATTCTTTAATACACCCTTTTCCCATGTCATAACTGCAGTGACACATGCTCTATTTATACCATGTATGTTGCTCAACTAGCACGTGATACATACTTGCTACCTAATGTGGGTGGAAAAGAAATTCACTCCTTAGATTGCCAGCTGCTCTAGAGAGCTTTATAAAAAATGACTTCAAGTCACATTAGTGCTGACAGATCTGTTACAGTAAAAATAGCAATTAAAACTGAACTGATATGTTAGAAATCGTATTCTGCGTGCGTGCCTTGCTAGCTTCACACCTATTTTCTATTAACTTAAATACAGTGCCTGATTCACAATAATTAATGCTGCAAGAGATCTAGTTATACTAATGAATTGCAGTTTGAAATAATTCTCAATAAAAAAAGCTTAAAAACTACATTTGCTTTCTTCAGTTCTTCCGTCTCTTCAGAAAACTTATATTTACCATTTTTAGTGCTGAATTTCTCACAAAAATTTATTTCTAATAACTTAGCTGGTTTTCTAGCTTTTTCCCCATTCTACCATGCATTGCAAACCTGTAATCCAGTAAAACAAACCAATTGGCTTTTTTTAAAAGAACATAATAAATAGGAGCAGGAGTAGGCCATCTGGCCCCTTGAGCTGATGCACCATTCAAGAAGATCAGGGCAGATCTGATTGCTGCCTTAACTCCACTTTCCTGTTTGTCCCCCAGAACCCAGAAATCTGTGCAATTCAACCTTGAACATATTCAATGACCCAGACCCACTGCTCTCCGGCGTTGAACATTCGAAAGACTAACAACCCTGGGAGAAGAAATTCCTCCTCACCTTCATTTTAAATGGGAGACTCCTTATTTTGAAACTGTTCCCCCTAGATTTAGAATCACCCCCACAAGGGGAATCCTCTCAGCATCTACGCCATGAAGCCTCTGAAGAATCTGATGAAGGGTCATTGACCTAAAACATTGGGCAGAATTTCACCCTTATCGGGCAGGCTTGGTTGAGAAGCCAACCGCTGCCCGCAATTGAGGCCGGAAGGCGATTTCACGTTGGTGGGCCAATTAAGGCCCACCCTGCATGAAACACGAGCTGCGGCACTTAGCGCTGCCTGTGCGGGCAGGGGTGGTGGAGTGGAGTGGAGTGCGAGCGGGCGAGCGCGAACTTTGCTTATGTGCACAAGTGAGTGCTTGAAAATCTCCCCGAGGAACACAGCTGCCTCAGGGAGATGAAGAGTTTTTAAAACAATAAAGAAATTAAAAATGTTATAAAACACATCCCCTCATGTAACTCTGTCAATGGGCAGGGACATGTCATTAATTAAATTTATTTTATTAATTTATTTGCTTCAGGAAACCTCACCCTGCCGGTGGATGAGGTTTCCTAAGAAGTGCAAAGGCCGCTTGGCCTTTTCACCTGCCTGCCAGCCGTAAGGTTGGCCGGCAGCGAAAAATTCTATTTAATTGATCCCTTAATGGACTTAACAGGTCTTTTAGTTGACGGTGGGTGCGCTGCCGACTCTGGCACGCGTCCGCCGAACGAAATATTGCGCGACCGCACATTGACATCAGGACGCTCGCCCGATGTCAACACATGTCACTTTACGCTCGAGCGGGACAGGTGCATGCCCACTGAGCTAAAAATTTTGCCCATTAATTTTTTTCTCTCCACAGCTGCTGCCAGAACTGCTGAGTAATTCCAACTTTTGTTTTTATTTCAGACTTGCAGTTTCCACAGTATTCTGCATTTCCCCTAAAATCCTAATGTGTTTCAATAAGATGACCTTTCATTCTTCTAAACTCCAATGAGTATGGGCCCAACCTTTCCTCATAAGATAACCCTTTCATCTCAGGAATCAGCCTAGGGAAATCTTCCTGACCTGCCTCCAATGCAAGTAGATCCACCCCCCTCCCTTAAATAGGGAGGCCAAAACTCTATGCAGTACTCTAGGTGTGGTCCCACCAATGCCCTGTACAGCTGCAACAAGGCTTCCCTATTTTTATCCCCTTTGCAATAAAGGTGAACATTCCATTTGCCTAATTATTTGCTGTACCTGCATGCTAACTGTTTGTCATTCATGTACAAGGCTACTTAAATTCTTCTACCACAGCATTTCTCCATTTAAATAACATTGTTTTTCTATTCTTCCTGCCAAGTGGATAACCTCACATTTTCCTACATTATACTCCATCTGACAAGTTTTTGCCCACTCACTTAACCTACCTATATCTCCCCTTTGCAGACAGACACTTTGTGCCCTTGTCACAACTTGCTTTCCCACGTATCTTTGTAACATCACTTGCTTTCCTATATATCTTTGTATCGTCAGCAAATTTGGTTACTGTACACACTATCCCTTTTTTCAAGTCATTAACAGATTGTAAATAGTTGAGGACCCAGATGCGATCCTTGTGGCAACCACTAGTTAGTTTGCCAACCTGAAAATAACCCATTTATCCAGACTTTCTGTTTCCTGTTAGCCAATCCTCTATCCATGCTAATTATATTACCCCAACACCGTGAGTTCTTATGTTGCGCAATAACATTTTACGTGGCACCTTACTGAATGCCTTTTGGAAATTCGAATACACCACATCAACTGGTTCTTTATTCATCTTGTTTGCCACAACCTCAAATAACTAATATATTTTTCAAACACGATTTTCCTTTCACAAAACCATGTTGATTCTGCTTGATATTTAAATGATTTTCTAAATGTCCTTCTACTATTTCCTTAATAATGGATTCCACTATTTCCCAATGACAGATGTTAGGCTAGAAGCCTATAGTTTCCTGCTTTCTGTCTCCCTTCTTTCTTGAACAGAGATGTTATATTTACAGGAGGACCAATCCAAGAGGACCTTTCCAGAATCGAGAAAATTTTGGAAGATTACAACCAATGGGCCTACTAACTCTGCAGCTGCTTCTTTTAAGACCCGAGGATACAACCATCAGTCCAGGAGATTTGCAGTCCTTTGTCTCTCTAGTTTTCCTGGTACTTTTTCTCTAGTGATAATGAGTGTTATAATTCTTGGAATGCTTTTGGTGTATTCCATCATGAAGACAGATACAAAATACTTGTTCAAAGAGACTGCCATTTCCTCATTTCCATTATTAATTCCCCCGTTTCATCTTCCAAGGGACAATACTTTAGTTATTCTTCCTTTTTATACTTCTAGAAGTCATTTGTTTTCATATTTCTTGCTAGTTTCCTCTCATATTCAAATGTTTCCATTTTTTTTATTTTTAGTTAGCCTTGGAACTGCCTCACCAATAAGGCAACTGATCTCCACCTTGTCAGGACAACCGGAGAAGCCCACAAGTCACTAATGAAGAAAGAGCAATCATGAAACCGAAGATTTAAAATCCTTGTTCTTAACTGCCTACCCAAGTACCACACAAAGTTTCTCACCAATATATGCTCATGGCTTTCGTTCCTCAGCTTCTTATCGAATGACTCCTCATTCTTCACTATTTCAAGGTTCATCTCAACTCATCATGCTCTCTCTATAAATTCAGTGCCTTCCTATCCTCCCTAAATCTCTTGCTCCATATAAACTTCCCTACCCACATTCAGAGCCATCTCCACGATCCCACCATCTTACAGTGCCTCGCCACTCCTATTGTGTCAATCAGAGATAAGGCCACCTCTGATCACTTCCTTGCATCCCTCTTCACTCTCAACCCCCTTCAAACCCCACATCCTTGTCAATCCCTGGAAAAGCTCTAAATCATTTAGAACACTTCCAAAATCCAAACTGTCAAACCTTTGATCTTCCATGCGCTATTGTATTTCTGCAGCTACCAATCTGCTCAATCACACCCTCACCTCCGCTTTGACGCTTTTCGCCCCATTAATCTCCCTCATCCTTCTACAGTCCTCATCACTGCTCCCCTAAGTTCAAAGGATAGGTCTTAAACATCTATGACAGATAGCTGGTTTAGTCATTCATTGCCAAGTCTGGCTGGATTTCTGCCAACACTGCTCTTTAATCCAGGATTTTCTTGGAATGCAAAGATAATACTCAGCATCTCCTCTTCACGACAAATGTCCCCCTGTTCCCTCTAATCTCACCTGCAAATGCAAGGAGCCAATGGACTTCATTACTAAGATTGAGACGAACTGTTCAGCTGCCACTGCTGCTTCCCTCCCTTCCCCTAACTCGGAGCAGAACTTCCCCCAAGGGTACCCAACACAGCCCAGCACTGAACCTGCATCTTTCTCTACCTTCTCTTCTAGCTCCCCATATACCCTTTCCAGGCTCATTCTGGCCACAAGTCCAAACTCCTGTTCCCTTGACCCTATTCTCACTTAACTGTTTGACAACCCAACTTCCTTTCCTGGTCCCCATCTTAGTTCCCTCTCATCAGGTACTACATATATCCTTGAAAAAAGCCAAAATCTCCCACCTCCACAAAATCCCAAATTTAAATATCTGTCCTTACTAACAACTGCCCCATCTCCAGCTTCCCTTTCCTTTCCAAGGTGATGGAAAGTGTTGTTTCCTCCCAATCTCTGCCATCTTTCCCTCAACTCCACATTTGAATCCCTCCAATCAGGTTTCCACCTGTGCTAAAGCACTGAAACAATCATCAAATTCACAAATTACATCTTTTGTGACTGTGGTAAACTATCCTTTCTCACCCTTAACCTGTCTGCAGCTTTTTATATAGCTGACAATGCCATCTTCCTTCAATGCCTCTCCTCTGTCATTCAGTTGGATGGGCTGCCCTCTCTTGGTTCTATCCCTATTTATCTAGTTGTAGTCAGAGAATCACTGCAATAGCTTTTCATCTGACTTCCACACCAATACCTCTCAAGTCCTGCAAGGACCTATCTTTCATTCCCTCTTATTTCTTATCTATATGCTGTTCCTCAGCAACATCTACAATACACTGGGGACAAAATTGGATTGCCCCCTAAATTAGGCACAGAAATTGCATGCGGAATTAACCTGCACCCAAAGTAATGCAAGCAGCAATAAATTTTGCACTGCCTGCTAGTTAAGGCAATTCTGGCATGCAGTCTCATGCTGAATGCGCAGTTCAGAGGCTATATATCTCAGTAGGAGATCTAAGTTTGTGTAAAGTTAGCACCACCTAAAACTAGCTTGCTTAAAGGCAAGGCGCATTCTGGCTGCAGAGGGGCTGACATTGTGAAAGAGGAGTCAGCTAGGGCAACTAAGGATGGACAATAAACATTGGCCCAGCCAGTGAAGCCCACATCACGTGAATGAACTTTTTTAGCCAGAATGTAACTAGCCCAATGTGAGGGGGCGCAATTCTACATTTAGTCTTAGGAAATGAACCTAGACAAGTGGACGAAGTCACAGATAGTGACCATAATATAGTTAGATTTAGCCTCATTATGGAAAAGGACAAAGATAGAACAGGAGTAAAAGTTCTAAATCAGGGGAAGACCAATTTTAAGAAGCTCAGAGGTGAGCTAGCGAGAGTGGACTGGATACAACTAATAGAAGGAAAAGCTGTATCAAATCAGTGGGAGGCATTCAAAGGCAAGATTCTATGGGCACAGTGTAGACATGTCTCCACAAAGAAAAAGGGTGGTAATGCCAAATCTAGAGCCCCCTGGTTATCCAGAAGTGTACAGGCCAAGATAAAGCAGAAAAAGAAAGCTTATGAGAATCACAAATGACTTAATACTGTAGAAAGCCTTTAGGAGTATAGAAAGCACAGGACTGAAGTAAAAATAGAAATTAGGTAAGCAAAGAGAGGAAATGAAAAAATATTGGCAGGTATAATCAAAAAAAATTCTAAGATGTTTTAGCAGTACATTAAGAGCAAGAGAATAACTAAGGAAAAGGTAGGGCCTATCAGAGATGTACATGGTAACTTGTGCTTTGATACAGAAGATGTGGTCAGTGTTCTCAATGAGTACTTTGTCTCTGTCTAAGGAGAGGGATGATGGAGACATTCTAGTTAAAGAGGAGTGTGAAATATTAGATACAATAAGTATAGTGAGAGGGGAAGTACTGGAGAAACTGGCATCCCTGAAGGTGGATAAATCACCAGGATCAGATGGATTGTATCCCAGGATGTTAAAGGAAGCCAGGGAGGAAATAGCGGATGCTCTGAGGATCATTTTCCAATCCTCACAAGATACAGGCGAGGTCTCAGAGGATTGGAGGTCTGCGAACGTTGTACCATTATTTAAAAGGGTATGAGAGATAGTCCAGGAAATTATAGGCCGGTCAATATGACTTTGGTAGTGGGCAAATTATTGGAAACAATTCTGAGGCACGAGATAAACTGCCACTTAGAAAAGCACAGATTGACCAGGGATAGTCAGTGTGGTTTTGTTAGGGGAAGATCGTGTCTTATTAACAATAGAATTTTTTGAGGAAGTAACAAGGAGGATTGATAAGGGTAATGCAGTGGATGTTGTCTGCATGGATTTCAGCAAGGCATTTGACAAGGTCCCACATGGCAGACTGGTCAGAAAAGTGAGATCTCATGAGATACAAGGGAAGGTGGTAGGTTGGGTCCAAAATTGACTCAGTGACAGGAAACAAAGGATAATGGTTGATGGATGTTTTTGCGAATGGAAAACAGTTTCCAATGGTGTTTCACAGGGCTCAGTGTTGGGGCTCTTGCTGTTTGTTGTATATATTAATGATTTAAACTTAAATGTGGGAGGCATGATTGGGAAATTTGCAGGTGACACAAAAATTGGCTGTGTAGTTGATAGTGAAGAGGATTGCTGTCAACTCCAGAATAATATAAGTGGTTTGGTTGAGTGGGCGGAGAAGTAGCAAATGGAATTCAATCCAGAACAGTGAGAGTTAATTCATTTTGTGAGGGCAAACAAAGGGAGCACTCAATAAACAGGAAGTTATTGAGAGGGATTGAGGGAGTGAGAGACCTTGGACTGCATGTCCACAGATCCTTGAAGGTGGCAGGACAGGTGGACAAGGTGGTCAAGAAAGCATATGGAATGCTCTCCTTTATTGAGCGAGGTATTGAATACGAAAGCAAGGATTTAATGATGGAACTGTATAAAACATTGGTTAGGTCGCAGCTGTAATTGTGTACACAGTTCTGGTCACCATATTACAGGAAGGACATAATTGCTCAGGAGAGGGTGCAGAGGATATTTACAATAATGTTGCCAGGGCTTGAAAATTGCAGCGGTGAGGAGAGGTTGGATAGGTTAAGGTTGTTTTCCTTAGAACTGAGGAGGGTAAGGGGTGAACCTAATTGTGGTGCACAAAATGATGAGGGGCCTAGATAGGGTCGACAGGAAAGACTTATTTCTCCTAGCTGAGAGGTCAATTACCGGGGGGGGCGGGGGGGGGGGGGGGGGGGCGTAGGTTTAAGTTGATTGATAGAAGGATTAGAGGGGACATGAGGAAAAACATTTTCCACCCAGATGGCAGTGGGTGCCTGGAATTCACTGCTGAAGTTGGTGTTTGAGGCTGAAACGCTCAACTCATTTAAGAATGTACCTGGATCTGCACCTGAAGTGCTGTAACTTGCAAGGCAACAGACCAGGTGCTGGAAAGTGGGATTAAAATAAGAGGCTAGTTTCTTTTTTCTCTTTTTGGCCAGCACAGACACGATGGGCTGAATGGCCCCTTTCTGCACCATAACTTTTCTATGGTTCTATGGAGTTGCACAGGAAAAGAGAGGTCCTCTTCTCTTAGGGAACCCTCCAGGCAGATAATGAAAAGGCAATGGGCCAATTTCATTTGCCACAAGAGTAAAGGGGTACATTTTGGTAGGATGAAAGAGGAGAGGCAATACAAACCAAAGGGTACAATGCTATTGTGGGTGCAAGGTTGACAAGGCAATTAAAGCATAAAGGATCCTGCACTTTATAAATGTAGGCATGCAATACAATAAGTTATGATGAATCTCTTTTTAAAAAAATACTGATTCAGTCACAACTGGAACATTGAGTTCAATTTCAGGCACTGCTCTTTAAGGACATGGAGGTGTGAGAGAGCATGCACAAGACATTTACTAATTTAGTTCCAAGGATGAGGGATGAGTTACGTGGATAATGTGAAGCTGAGGCTTTCCTCTTGACGGAAGTTTGAGAAGAAATCTGGTTTGATCAAAATCATGAGGGGGTCTAGACAGAGTGGATAACTGTTCCCAATGGTGTCTGCCGGCACCGTCGAGGCCTTCCGTGCCCGGTGGGTACCGTGGGGATTGGGGTGCTTTATCAACCCTCTTAATTACATTTTGGATTGATGTCTGCATGTTTCCTTTAAACTTTGTCTTTGGTTTTATAGCCAACCTAACTTAGAGGCTGTGTTTACTTTATCCCTCATTTTGTTGATTTAGTTTATTTGGTTGACTCTAAAAGAGTTAATTCTCCTCAACTTTCCTAACCCTGCTGCTACATCTTGGTGCTCCCTGGACATCCACAGCGGGGGTGGTGACAACCTGCTGACTGCGACACCCAGTTGGTGATTAACTTGGCGGGCATCCTCTGGAGGACTGAGACTTGGAGGGACCCGGCCTGCTTTCGGGGTCCTACTGTGTGGCAGTGGCATCCTCCTTGGCCTGTGGATCCTGAGCTGCTGTGGTCACAGGAAGAGGGGAGTCGGATGGGCCGGACACTCAAGAGTCACCAGGATAGATGGGCCCATAGTGTGCACCGACTGATCCTCCACCCTATGGGTGCCCGGGGGCCCCAGGTTGACTCCTTACGGAGCAGGGGTAGCTGGAGTGAGATCGAGCTGTCCGGCATCCTTCTTGTGTACACACTGTTGGAGGTCAACTATGGAATCAGCGATGGAGTTGAGTCCATGCAGCAGTGCAGGAGCGTAGTCCTGGACCAAGGTCTTCATTGCGGCTGCCATCCTACCAGTGTTGACGTCAGTGATGCCAATGCTATCACCTCAGAGTGAAGGCGGATGGATACCTCCCTTGCGCCTTGCAATCTGAGGAGTGCAGCAGACATCCCTTCCTAATGTTCCTGAGCCTGCCTTTGCAGCTCCAGCAATTGTGATATGACCAAGTCCAGAGGACCATCATCTGACTCAGCAAAGTTCTGGCCTCCAGCAATCCTCCGAGTGCTGGAAACCTGGGAAGTCCCTGCCTCCAACTGCTGTGGATCAGATGGTGCAATGTGCTCACCAGATTGTGATCTGGGGGCTACTCTAAAGCTAGGTCCTACCGAGGTGTGTCTCCCCTCTGTTGGGTGAGCACTTTGATGGGACCTCAGGGAGGGTGCCTCCAGATTCCTCTTCAGAGGTTTCTTCAGGGCTTGATTTGAAGCCATGGGTTGTGGACTCTGACGGCCGTTTGGTAGATGTGCCTGCGAAAGCAAGGAGAGATAGTTAGTGCATGGCAGTGGCCTGTGAAACAGGACACATCACTCATGGCATGGTTGTCTGATGGATGTTGCACTGTTGGACCCTCGCTTGGTAGAGCACCACCAACCTCACCATCAGCACAGGACCAGTCTAGATCCTCACCGGCCAGCTGGATGGCTCTGTTTTCAAAGTCCGTGAGGACCTTGATTTCGGGCATTCCATCACTGGTCTGCAACCTCTCCCTCTTGTTGTGTGCAAGCTTGTCCTGCATGATTAGAGATGGAGAAAGTATAAGCAGGATGCCTGCCAGGTCAGATGATAAGAATGCCTGACCTGTGTGGGTGGTGAGTGGTCCCATGGACATGATGAGGACAATGGACAGTGAGTGTGAGAGTGTGAATGGTGATGTCCCTTGAACCAGCAGTGAGTGAGGGCCGTGTAGATGTTTTTTTAATTCATTCATGGGATGTGGGTTTCGCTGGCTGAGCCAGCATTTATCGCACATCCCTAAATGTCCTTGAAAAGATGGTGGTGAGCTGCCTTCTTGAACCGCTACAGTCCATGTGGTGTAGGTACACCCACAGTGCTTTTAGGATGGGAGTTCCAGGACTTTGATCCAACGGCAGTGAAGTAAAGGCGATACATGTGTGATGGGTTTCAGTGTTTGAGTTGAGAGTGATGAAAAGAGTGACTTACCCTGACGGAACAAAGGAGATCATTCTTCCTCTTGTGGCACTGGGTGGCTGTCCTCTTTTGAAGGGTGTTGGCGCTGACCGCTGCCTCCCAAACCAGTGCTGTTGTTGCCCATCCTGCAGCTAGAGTTGGGGGTAGAGGACATCCCAGCGGGCCTCCATGGCATCCAAAAGGTACTCGAGGGATGTGTTACTGAACCTGGGGGGGCTGCACTCTTCTTCAGTATCAGGGTCATGTTTTCCATGCAGCACTGGTGGTCTGGAAGCACCGAGATGTGTGCATGCGGCTGGACTTTAAATATGGCGCCCGGCGTGATGCAGTGGCGGGGTGATGGCTGGCGGGTGAATGAGCACCCACCCAACATGGAAAGGTCCGTTTCCTGGGAGTGCATAAATAATGGGGTGGGTTTGGGAAGATACGGCATGAAAACCCGCCATCGCAGCCAGCAGGTAAAACGTCGTTTTACCTGCCCGCTACCACGCTTGAGTGCAAACCTGGCTCGTTTCCACCCAAAAGAAGTCAGAGACATCCATTTGTTCAAAATTACTTTGCTATTAGCCACCAGTTGTGTTTATTTTAATAAAGCAGCTGTTCGCACTCTCACAATCAGCAAGAACAAACTGAAACCATGGCAACCTCCTCGCTATTGCTGCTTTTAATCATTATGGAGAGTCAGCAGTACAAAAATTAATTTGCCAAAGCTAGTTACAGAACTCAAACATATGCAAGCAGCTTGTAAATTAAATAATCCCACAAAAGTCATGTCCTAATCACCAGTTACACATGCGAGCCCATTTCATTACTACACCCTGTTCCTAATAACTAAATCCATATCACTGGGTACTAACAACCAATACATACGCCATTACTGTTTCCACTTTCTAAAGACTAACGTGTTTACATTCCATTGCTGAATCTGTATAACTAATTAGCTACCGATGTCAGTCACATCGCACAGCAGTCTTCTATTCAACAATAAAATTCTGTTGCACTAAACAAAAAACAAATCTTGCATGTGCATTTCCAGGGCAACTATATGGCAAAAAGTTTACTTTTTGAATTTTCAACAAATATACTATGTACAAGTCACAAATGGAATGCTGCATTCCACTTTGCAAAACTCAGCTTTTTTCCACAAGTGAAATAAAGAGACTAGTAAAACTCACTCAAATCTGCTTTGTGCAAGTTACGTTGCCTTCAAACTTCTCACAAATATAACACTCAATAGTTGCACATACACTCATTTATTGCCCTTATGCGGGGAAATTCCGGTGGAAATAAAGATATGTATAGGTATGTACATCATTACAATACAGGTGCAACCGATAGCAAAGACAACAGCATACATAATTAAGAGGAATGTAAACACATGCATACAGATGGTTAGAGGATTGAAAGCAAAAGGTAAGGTTCCTAGACTGAGAAATGTGCTGAGTGGTGTACAACAGGGGTCTAAGTTGAAGCAGCTCTTATTTATTACATAGGAACATGAGTACACCATTCAACTCCGGACGAGTGCCTGCCATTCTATTACACTACAGCTAATCTGTACTTCAATCTCAATTACCCATCTTTGTTCCAGGTTCATTTTGAAAATTTCAACTGAACCAGCATCAATAGTCTTTTTAGGGAGTGGGCCATTTCAGGTTTCCATCATTCTTTTTGTGAAAAAGTAGTTCTTGATTTCACTCCTTAACCGTCTAGCTCTAATTGAAAGATTTTCTCTCTTCTTCTGGAACACCACATCTGAGAAATTAGTTCCCTCATACTCATCCTACTGAATCTTTTCAACATTTTAAATACCTTCATTTAATACAAACCAAGTTTATTCAACCTGCCCTTTTAATAAACGCTTGATCCTGCGCTGCATCTCATCAAAATATCTTTTCTGACATTTGGTGCCTGAAACTAAAGGTAGTACCTCCAGAAGGGGACTGACCACTTCTTTTGCAGTAAAAGGTCAACGTTCCATTATCCTTTTGATTTGTACCCGGTTGTGATTTGTATACATAACACATAAATCCCTTGCTCTTCCACAACATCTAGTTTTTTCTCATTGAGAGAGCATTCCAATTTTCCTTTCTTAGAGCCAACATTGAAGTCAATCTGTATAAATATTTTATAATATATTGAACTCCATCTGCCAGAGTTATGCCCACTCAACTATGTCCCTCTGTAACTTTTTGTTCCCATTTTTTAATTTAGTGTAATCTACAAAGTTGGATATTCAACTCTTAATTCATCTAACTTATTTATTTATATGGTGTAAAGCTAAGATCCCAGGTACAGTGCAACACCATTTAATCCACCAATCTGAAAACATTACCTTTACCACTTCTCTTTGTCTTCCATCAGCCACCAATCATCTGGGTTTATGAATGGAGGAAATAATATTGAAATTTGCTGCTGACACCAAATTTGGGAAATTGTGTCAAGGATTATGAAAGACTGTAGAAGGACTAATGTCAACAGATAGGTGCAATTTAATGCAGAGAAACAAGAGTCAGTGTTGGGACCACAACTTTTCACTTTGTACATTAATGATCTAGATGAAGGAACTGAGGGCATACTGGCTAAGTTTGCAGATGATTCAAAGATAGGTGGAGGGACAGGTAGTATTGAGGAGGCGGGGAGGCTGCAGAAGGATTTGGACAGGTTAGGAGAATGGGCAAAGAAGTGGCAGATGGAATACAATGTGGGGAAGTGAGGTCATGCACTTCGGTAGGAAGAAGAGGCATAGACTATTTTCTAAATGGGGAGAGAATTCAGAAATCTATAGTGCAAAGGGACTTGGGAGTCCTAGTCCAGGATTCTCCTTAAGGTTAACTTGCAGGTTGAGTCGGTAGTTAGGAAGGCAAATGCAATGTTGGCATTTATTTTGAGAGGACTAGAATATAAAAGCAGGGATGTGCTGCTGAGGCTTTATAAGGCTCTGGTCAGACCACATTTGGAATATTGTGAACAATTTTGGGCCCCGTATCTCAGGAAGGATGTGCTGGCCCTGGAGAGAGTCCAGAGGAGGTTCACGAGAATGATTCCAGGAATGAAAGGCTTAACGTATGAGGAATGTTTGAGGACTCTGGGGCTATACTCGATGGAGTTTAGAAGGATGAGGGGGGATCTGATTGAAACTTACAGAATACTGAAAGGACTGGATAGAGTGGACGTGGGGAAGATGTTTCCAGTAGTAGGAGAGACTAGGACCCGAGGGCACAGCCTCAGAGTAAAGGGAAGACCTTTTAGAACAGAGATGAGGAGAAACTTCTTTAGTCAGAGAGTGGTGATTTTATGGAATTCATTGCCACAGAAGGCTGTGGAGGCCAGGTCATTGAGTGTATTTAAGACCAAGATAGACAGGTTCTTGATTGGTAAGGGGATCAAAGGTTACGGGGAGAAGGCGGGAGAATGGGGTTGAGAAACTTATCAGCCATGATTGAATGGCGGAGCAGACTCGATGGGCCGAATGGCCTAATTTCTGCTCCTATGTCTTATGGTCTTATAGTACATTGTAACCTCTCCAGTCCAGAAACCCGAAATCTGGAAATACCAGTTATCCCGGAAATTTTTTGAGCAGGACTGTCAAACTTGCTACTCGTGGTTCTGCAACAAATTGTGAAATAAGAGAGAGAGGCACAAGGTGGATAATGGAGGAAGAAAAGTCGGCTAATTAGGTAGGAATGAAATTTAAAGTCACAGCCTTTCAAACTGGTAATCTTTCTATAAAAGGAAACGGTTCTCAGTTTTTATATTAAATGTTTATCATGAGCTTACTTTCCCTAGCTTAGGCCTGTTGGTAGTGCTAATTCTGAGTCCCGTGTTTCAACTGTGACCTTACACTGTGATTTTTGGCATTACAGGCACTATATATCTCCATCACCTACCATTTTCTTCCCCCAGTCTATTTACAGCAGACCCATGGTATACAAGTGTAGTTTGCTTTTATTAAAATATATTAGTGCTTTATAATGTTTTGTCACTGTTTTATTCAGATACATATTTACATCCGGTTCACACACTGGTTAAGCATTCTAATATTATTCTATAATCCAGAAAATTCCGATATCCAGAAACGTCTTGGCCCCAAGCATTCTGGGCTGGAGAGGTTACAGCGTAATACATATTGCAAGAACCAAAATAGACAGTGTAAATAGACAACGGCATAGAAAAGGACTAACAGAATCCCTAGGTTTGTACCCACAGCCATAGGATACACAGGAAACGGAACTAGATCAGTCATATAAATTTTATGGCTACAAGAGCAGGTCAGAGATTGGGATTTCTGAGGCGAGTAACTCATCTCCTGACTCTCCAAAGCTTGCACAAGGCACAAATCAGGAATGTGATGGAATACTCCCCACTTGCGTGCATGAGTGCAGCTTCAACAACACTCAACAAGCTTGGCAACATCCAAGACAAAGCAACTTGCTTAATTCACACCCCAACCATCACCGGTGCAGTGAAAGCAGTATGTACCCTCTACAAGTCGCACTGCAACAACTCACCAAGGCTCCTTTGGCAACACATTCCAAACCAGCAACCTCTCCCACCTAGAAGGACAAGGGCAGCAGCTGAATGTGAACTTCAAACCACACACTATTCTGATTTGGAATTATATTGCTGCTCCTTCACTGTCACTGGGTCAAAATCCTGGAATTCCCTTCCTATACCACATAGGCTGCAGCAATTCAACATATCACCACATTCTCAAGGGCAATTGCGGATAGGCATCAAATCCTGGTGTAGCCAGCAACACTCACATCCTGTGAAAGAAATTTTGAAAGCTAACTGAATTTGTAGAATCCAGAGCTGCAGATTACAGGGCTGTCAAACATTGCACACGTGGGAAGAATATAAAGGCAGCAGAAAAGGTGTACTACAGATTCAGGTCATTTGACTCATCAAGGGTTTTTACTACCTTACCAACGATGAGGGTTAGTTATGATATGAGATTTGCCAATCTAGGAGTTTCTTCACGGTAGAAGAGAAATTTGAACCGTGATCTGATGAGATCTTCAAGGTTAGGATTATGAAAGGTTAGGTAAATACAGTCCTTGGCAAGGTGGTAAAGAGGGGTCACAAATTTAAGATCATGAAACAATTTGATAGAGGAAGTTGAGCCAGAAAAAAAAGAGGGCAAAGTTCTGCACCACAATTCACTATATAAAATTTATAGCACAGAATTATTTGAAAGGGGATTTAGACAGTTGCTTGAAAGAGAGAGAAATATTAAAGGGTATGGAAGGTAGACAGGACAGTGGAACTAGACTAGATGATTCGTAGAGAAAACACTTGAAAAGATGGTCTGTTTGATGTTGATGTAATAATCTATGATTTTCCTAGAGGACAGGGAATACGTATAAAGCAAAAGAAGTTAAACTCTTCAATTGTTTTTGATAATAAACGAGTTTTTTTTCAAAAAAACAACACAACTTCCAAATTCTACCTTCGTTTTTCGGTTTTTCCCATGCTAAATGGGGATCGCCACAATGTTGATTATCACCCTTCATATCAAACATTATTTTTGAATTTGGTGGGTGGTTTTACAGCTAGATGCCCTTCCTGCTGCTGGCCCTCACCATTTATCTAGGCTAGGAACCGGCATCAATACATGCTGGCTTAACAGTATCAGTGGCTGAGTTTTTCCATGGCCAACCAGTCTGGGGTGTGACCGAAGTTTCTGACTCGGTGGTAAGGGAACTATTGACTGAGCCACAAGACCACCAAATTTACGAATTCTACTCCTTTCCCATATTTGTAGATATGTTAAAGTACTGTGCCATTCTAGATTCAATAATTGAGTAGAATTACATAGAACAAACAGAACCATTCAGCCCAACCAGTCCATGCTGGTATTTATGCTCCACTTAGGCCTTCTCCCATCCTTCCTTATTTAACTCTATCAGCATGACCCCACTATTCCCTTCTCCCTCGTATGGTTATCTAGCTCCACCTCAAATGCAGCTGTACTATTAAATTCAACTACTCCCTGTGGTAATAATTCCACATTCTCACCAATCCTTGGGTGAGGAAGGCTTTGCTGAATTCGTATTCGATTTTTTGGTAACTATCTTACATTGATGGTCTCTTGGTTTGGTCTTCCCCTCAGGTGAGAACATTCTTTGTATCAATTCGATCAAATCTTTCATAATTTTGAAGACCACTAATTAGCCTTCGCCATTCAAGAGAAAAATGACAGAGCATGTTCATCCTTTCCTTACAAGTATCTTTTTTGCACCCTTTCTAGTGCCTCTATATCTCTTTAATAATATGGTGACCAGAATTGTACACACTACTTCATGGGTCAGTACAAGTTTAGCATAACTTCTCTACTTTTCAATTTCATCTCCCTAGAAATAAATCCTAATGCTTGATTTTTTTTTTCCCCCTCTCTAAATGCCCTTATTAACCTGTACTGCTACTTTCAGTGACTTGTGCACCATTTCTCCTCTTCCCCATTTAGAATCTTACTTTCCAAGTAACTTTTTTATTCGTTCATGGGATGTGGGTGTCGCTGGCTAGGCCAGCATTTATTTCCCTTCCCTAATTGCTCTTGTGAATATGTAAACCCTTATTTTTCTTACCAGAATTTAATACTTCACACAAATGTGTTAAAAATCATTTGCCAATTACATGCACGTTCTGCAATTTTATTCATAACTTTTTGTAATCTGTTGCAGTCCTCCACACTATTGACAAGTCCTCTCCAACCACCCCACACCCCAAATTTGGGTCACCCAAAAATTTAAATGCATTCCAAAATCTAAATCATTAATATAAATTGTGCATAACAGTGGCTCTGGCACCTGTCCTCGTCCACCCCATTTTCCATCTTTTGCCACTGAATAGTTATCCATTATCCAAACCCTCTACTTTCTGTCTTGAAGCAAGCTGGCAATTCATTCTACTACTTATTCCCTAACTCCAAATGCTCTGAGCTTATTCATTTGACTATTATATGGCACCTTATCAAAGTATTCAAATTATGTATCATAAGGTTTAGGTTGGCCATGGAGAAGGACAAGGAGCAATCCAGAGCAAGGGAAATTAACTGGGGGGAAAGTCAACCTTGATGGGATAAGAATGCATCCGAGTCAAGAGAGTTGGAATCAAACATTGGCGGAAAAGACGGTGGCTGAACAATGGGCTACCTTCAAAGAGATAGTATTGCAAGCAATGTCAAGGTATATTCCCTTGAAGGGGAAAGATAGGACAAATAAATCTAGAATACCCTGGATGACGACAGAAATAGGAGGTGAAGATGAAAAGGAAGAAGTACGCATATGACAGATGACAGGTAGAAAATACAACAGAGAATCAGGTTGAATAGTAGGACCTGAGGGGAGGTGAAAACACTAATCAGAAAAGCAAGGAGGGAGCATGAAAAGAGTGTAGCAGCTAACATAAAAGGGAATCCCGTCTTCCATAAGCATGCAAATAATAAGAGAGTGGTAAAAGAAAGGGTAGGGCAAATTAGGGATAAAAGCGACGACTTGCATGTTCAGGTAGGAGAAGTAAAGGAGGTATTAAACAAGTACTTTGCATCTGTCTTTACAAAGGATGAGGATGCTACCCAGGCCGAGGTGAGAGAGGAGGTAACTGGTACACTCGAGGAATTTATAATTGAGAAGGAGGAGGAGATATTAGAAAGGCTAATTTACTTAAAATTGATAAGGTTCAAGGACCAGATGAGATGCATCATTAAGGGAAAATCATGTTTAACTAATTTGCTGGAGTTTTTTGAGGAGTTAACAGAGAAGGTTGATAAGGGCAATGCTGTTGATGTGGCATTTATGGATTTTCAAAAGGCATTAGATATTGGGCCACACACAGGCTTGAGAACAAAATTCTAGCTCACGGAATAAAAGGGAAAGTAGGCATTTGGATAAGAAATTGGCTGAGTGACAGGAAATAGAGAGTAGTGATAAATGGTTATTCTCCAGATTGGAGGAAGGTCTGTTGTGGAGTTCCCCCATGGGGGTCAGTGTTGGGGCCCTTGCTCTTCCTGATAATATATTAATGACCTAGTCTGTGGTATGCAGGGCATGATTTCAAAATTTGTGGATGCTACAAAGATTGGAAGCATTGTCAACTGTGATGAGGATAGTCTTGAACATCAAAAGGACATAGACATATTGGTAGATTAGGCAGAAAAATGGCAGATGAAGTTCAATGCAGAGAGGTGTGAGGTGATTCATTTTGGCAGTAAGAATGTGGAGAGACAGCATAATTAAAAGGGAGAAAGTCTAAAGGAGGTGCAGGAACAAAGGGACCTTGTACGTAAGTCATTGAAGGTGACAGGGCACGCTGAGAGAGCAGTTAATAAAATATATGGTATCCTAGGTTTTATTAATAAAGGCACTGAGTACAAGAGTAAGGAGGTCATATTAAACTTATATAAGGCATTATTTAGGCTCATCTGGAGTACTGCATCCAGTTCTGGGTGTCATACTTGAGGAAGGACATGGAGGCATTGGAGAGAGCACAAATGAGATTCACAAGGTTGATTCCAGGGATAAACAACTGTAACTATGAGGATAGATCGGAGAGGTTGGGACCGTTTTCCTCAGAAAAGGCGGCTGAGAGGAGACCTGATAAAGGTATTCAAGATTCTGAGGGGTATGGACAGGGTAAATAGTGAGAAACAGTTCCCACTCAAAAGCACATCAAAAACTCAAGGGCACGGATTCAAAATAATGGGCAAAAGGAGAAGTAGTGATCCGAGGAAAGGTTTTTTCACCCAGAGGGTGGTTGGAGTCTGGAACGAACTTCCTGAAAGGCTGGTGGAGGCAGTTTTGATTTGAGGTATTCAAAAGGGAATTGGATTGCTATCTGAAAAGAAAGAATGTGCAAGGATACAGGGATAAGGCATGGGAGTGGGTTTAGGTAGAATGCTCTTTCAGTGAGCCAGTGCAGACTCGATGGGCCAAATGGCTTCCTTCTGCACTGTAAAGATTCTGTGATTCAAAGGGAACAAATAGAAGGAAACCTATCACTCCTGCACATTCTAGTCTTCTTACAAATCTTAATCGAGTCTTAGGCCAACATTTAATGAGGCAAAGGGGGCCTTACCTGTCGGGTGGAGAGCCAGCGAGAGCCTCTCGTCACCTCTTTTAGGGGAGGCCCACAGAACTAAGTGCCACTCAGGCACTTAACTAGACAGCGGTGGATCTTCCCCGGGATCAAGGAACCCAGGGGCAGAAATCCAGCCCACCAAGAGCTGCTGGCCAACCAGAGGCTGACAGCACCACCAAGTAGGGGGAGGCTGTTGCTGGTATGACAACCAGCCAAGGCCAAGTATCAACATTGGATCCCAGACCACAGATGAGTGACGGCAGGGGGCTGGCAGCAAAGGCAGGAGTGTGGATTAATTGGCCACTTAAGGGCCTCAATTGGTGGTGGGGCAGGAAGGCCCCATCCACCACCCTCCCACCTGATGAAATGCCCACACCGCCAAACATGCCACAGAGAAGGGCATTAAATTCCACCTTTAATGCCTGGCAAACCAGTCACTTTAAAAAAAACTGCTGCAATCAAGGAAGCTTCCCATTGACACTTTGAGAAACTAGGGATACACAATAAATTTGGCCTTGCCAGTATTACCACATCTCAAAAACAAATAAAAACAAACGGGATGTTGCAATTGAAGTGACTCATTACACAAGAGCTGCATGTTCTTAGCAAACACTCTATATATACAGTTTGCCAAGCTACAGGTTTTCTTTTAAAAAAGCACTGCAGAGGGCCAGCTTCAAGCGTATGACATTGCAGACAGTAGGAATTTGTCAAGATCGTGGCTATAATATGAACATCCTTACCTCTATCGTCTTGTCAATGGAGTGTACTTTCATGTTCCCACCAAGGGAGAGACCGTCAATGCCAGAAATGATCCGGGATAATCCAGTGCTTTCTTTATCAGTACATTGCCGTTTTTTCAAGGACCTATAAATATCACCTTCGAGCCACATGTGGCCTTGCTTCCTGGAGACAAAGGGGTCAAAATTGGTTCTCATTATTATTCAGACCTTGGTATTCAAAAAGGTCAGAAGTAAAGCTGCATGATACACTTTACAAGTGTTTTGTGCTGTGTCCCAGTAGATTATAATGATTAAACTGCCATGAGCAGAAATCCCACATAAATTACAAATTTTTAACCATTGAGTGTTAGGATGGCTCCTCTTCCTGGAAAAGTCATACAGCAGGAACTGGTTGTGTGAGCTGGTGCTCTCACACACTTGCAGTGATTCCTTCTGGAATTAGTCAATCTTAAAAAGGTTAATAACTAACAATTTTTTTGAGTATTTATGTGCTGCACAAGCCATTATTTGATGACAATCTTGATTCATTTTAATAACTTTGTTCACACATTTCATTTGGGTTGCTGAGATTCTTTAGCACCAGATACAAGTACATCCTAGAGTGTTTTTGAACCATACTTTCGAACAAAAAATATATGCATTTTTGTATAGAACTTCAAGATCAGTTTCTTGGCTAACAGTTGCAGTGCCCAAATCATAAACTAGCCTGTTACTGGCCATCACCTTCAAAAAAACAAGGCGCATAAAAGACAAAGATCTGAGTGCTGCTGAAAGTCACAATGGCAATTTGATTCAACTATTTTCAACCTCCGTTCAAAGCCACACAAGTACTGATATCTACATGCAACACAGAAACAGGAAAGATCATTTGCTCTAAAACAAAAGTTCAAAGGTTTGGAATAAAGATGTATAAATGCAGCTCCCCAAACTTCAGTCAATAATATCAGGCACAGCAGAATTGTGCACTAATGGCTACAGAATTCTGCTCAAAGTCCAGTATACTCAAAACAGATAGCAACACTATTGGAAACCCTTTGATCTTTTTCTTAAGCTTTGTTATTACTTAACCTAGGGTCCTTTAGGCAGGAAGGTGAATAGTTAATCCACAAGAAATGCTACTTCAATGGCAATACTGCTCTGTGGTCTACTACGTAAGTACGTTTACTTTAATGCAAGATGCGAAGTGAAAATTGCAATTTCTAATCTGTAGTCTCTTCCCCTCCCTAATACAGTTTTTTTTCAACAAAAAAAGTCATAACCTTTAAATGACTGAAGTATTTTAAAAATTATCTTCCAGCTTTTCTTGAAATAAATTTGAAAATTACTGGAAACTTTGAAAGCTACTACAGCATCTTTAAAACGTGGATGTATTGCAGAATCTGAATTCCGTCAAGTTTGAACCCATGTTTTTTTGGAAATCTTTCAAGTAAAAAATGTTAATGAAGCAATTAAAAGCCACAGAAGACAATTAGGTAGTTATATTTAACCTTAATGTGAAATATGTAATTTATTTGTTTACACCTTTTTTGGACAAAAGAACTTTTAGTTTATAAAAACGTTGATTTCAGAAAGAATTGTGTGAAGAATTTTTGAGTACTCTGCATGGCAGTTAATATAATAGTGGGTTAGAAATATAATTGTTAGAAAGCGTGCAATGCTTCTTAACATTGAAAGCAGCAACATAACATCAGCTGAGATGGTCACTTTTGTGGACATATTGTAATGAAATTTCTTGTAAAAACTAGTTTACACAGGAGCTTTTCACAATAACAAATTTAGATTAGATAGGCTAATTAGGATATTTTTAACTTGCCTACGCTGGGTTATCATAGTTGCTCTTTACCTTTAGTTCTCAAATTTAAAAAGGCAGTAACTGCCCTACAGCTCCCATTTGAAATATAGTCAAGCTCCATTATTCATCTTCATGGCTGTGTATGTATGTATTTAGAAGCAATGCTACTTTTTAGGTATATTAAATTTATGTGGAATAATTTACTAAGTCAGAACCCATATATGATCAGATGCATGGCACCAAGGGATTACAAATCTGGATGAGCATGAAATAAATGATTAAATTGCAGCAGAGGCAAGATTAAATGAGATAGCTATCAAGATTTGCAGTGAATCATTGTATCAGTTAATATTCTGTTAAATCGCAATCCAACACCAGTAACTCAAATTATGTCTTCACAGCCTACTTTGAACAAATACTTAGTGTAGAATCCCTTCTGTTATCTCACAATATGGTCATTCTGCACTAGAATTATAAAAGAAAAATCAACCTCCTCCATCCGAAATATGTAGTGAAGAGAATTTGATAGCATCTCCGATAAGAATAGTTTCATGGAACGTTTCATTACCTAATTACAACAATATCTTGTGATACTGTAAATGAGTAATTGAAGACCTGACATATGCTGCGTGTAGCATTGCAAGCAGCAGATGGCTTTAGACCCATGGTCCCCAAGGCTTTCTACCACTGGGGTTTCCTTGCCTTATGTCTGGGTCTGTTGTGGACTAATAATAGAGATTAGTACACAAATTAGATAAGCATACCTGTATTCATGCAATACTTTTTGCCATCTACTTGGGTTGGGGAATAGCTGGGTCATTCTGTGCAACTACATAACCTGGAATGAATATATTACATTGCAATGTGCATGCTGTACGGTCTAGGCAGGCATATCCAACATTAAGTGAATGAGGTATGATTACCCCAAGAAATTAACAGGTGGTGTATAATATCCTTTGGATAAATATTGTACTTAAAAAAGTCCAAGCTTAGTCTTCTGTAAACTATAGGTAATAAATGTTTGCTAACACAAATATCACCACTAAGAAATCAACCTTCAAATAATAAAATTTTTAGTGAAAACACTAGTGCTTTTCAGCATCTCCACAGCATTAGTACTTTCCAGCATATCCACAGCATCACAGCAGAATTGAGATTTTGAACTTGGGTTTACTTTGTAATTTTTATTTCTATCGCTATAACTATATTCCTTGAAGCATTTAGGAGGTTCAGATTGGTTACATAATTTGCCTGTGGAAACTGCAGTCAGCAAGCTCGCAGCGAGTGTCAAGCTTCACAATGTTGTGCTCTTCAGACTCTGGAACTGGCATTTCTCAATCCTTGTTGCGGTCTTCCCTTGTGGTGATTATGTGCCAAACTGGTAGAGTCTGTTGGAAGAGAACTTGGAAATAAGTTACCCTTAGACCTTTTACATGGTTATATGGATGTTAATGGCTTAAGTTTTGCTGTATTGCTCTTTTCTTGAACAAAGAAGTTTTATTTAACTGAATTTAGATATTGTTTTTCTTTTCATTTCCTGCTGTAATGATGACTCAAATTAGTCCATTCCTCTTGAGGGATACTGTTCCGACATCTATTAACTGCACACCTCTTGTCTAGAGTATGCGTGCGATGGTAAAACAACAAGCAGTGTAGTGTTGTTTCTTTGTTTCATTCATGCCGAGTGCTTCTCTATTCATCCTGATGTTTTATATACACAACTGTATTTAGTAACTCAGGATATAGAGCTATTATTTAATTGCTGGGTCTGCCTTTAATTTCCTTATCCAGAATTTTGTGAATGCTGAATTGCTTAAACAAATGGTAAGAAATGTATATTTTTAAATAGTTCATCATATTTTAACTGTTTCTCTTTGGGGTGTGGAGGGGGAAAAAAAGCTTTCATTACTTATTTTTTATAGAACCAAATCATATTTCTCACCAGTAAATTAAGTTTGACAGCCATCTTCATTTCATACTAATTTTTGAATTTAGTTCAGTCTTTGATATGATCAACTCAAAGGTCCCTGACAATAAAATCACTCAATACCTTTTCTACATTAAACATTTTTGCACAGAGTTTACTTCATAAAGTATTCAGACTCTCTGGAAAAAAATTGCTGCAGCTGACATATCCAATGTGCAAGAGGTTTGGTCCAAGAGAAATATAACCAGGCAAATAAGGAGATGAAATCACTAACCACAAGCATATAAGTGCTTCATTTTGGTGTGAAATGACTAAGATTCCTTTCTTCTCAGAATATGTAAAATTTGGCCTCATGCCCAATATCATGATATGTATATTCCTGGCAAGTTGAGCAGTTCAGCACATACTAAACATATGGTGACATAGTCAAGCCACTTGTTTGGATCTCTGGTTTGCCAGTGTGTGACTCCCCTCTCAAAAATCCTCCAATCAAAGAGGATCAGCTATCATGAAGTAATTGCTTCTGCTTCCCACTTCCTACTTATTTTCTCACATCTTTTCCTGATCTGCATGTTCATATATTCTTTGGTCTTAAGGTAAAGGAAAACCAGATGGAATGTATTGCAGATAACGTTTAACCACTGTTGAGAAGGGGAAGAACAGATTTATAACACCCAGAGGAATGTAAGCGACATTAAGCAGGCCCCTTGCATGGTGCAACACTGACACTCACACCTAGAAAATGGAAGCAGCAAAAAGGAGAAAGTCACAAAAACATAATTTGATATTTCAATAGCTATTTTTAGGTTAGAATGAGAAAGGCAGTCTGAATACTCCAACAGATCTAAAATGTACACAGGGAAGGGTCAATTGTAGCTACCATATGAGATAAACGAATGGAGAATTAGGGCAATTTCTCAACAGGCAGGCTATCTTCTTTCTTCCACAGCTCTGTGCAAAATGCCCACCAATTCTGCTTAACTCTGTAGAGTTACATTAAAATAGATTATATACAAATAGATGATATATATGTGGAGCTCTATGTGGAGACAAGCTTTGCATGAACAATTATTATAGGAGTACTGGACTAGTTTCAGAACCCAGAAGACTCACTCCAACACCTGAATACCACTCAGTGCCAAAGTAAGAGGGGGCATATTATCAAGTTAACTAAGTTAATCGAAAGGGGATGGCCTTGGGAGGGTGCCTTAAATGCAAATAGAACAGATTAACACAATCAGAAATCAAAATGCAGTGGAACAAACAGGATATTAATATTGAGTCAAAATTATAGAAAGTTCACAATGGATTAAATTTCTTTTAAAATGCTCCCGTTCACACTGCAGCTACAGGCTGTTTCTCCAAGTGATATTTTTGAATTAGAGGGGAAAATTAACTTGTAATATTCAAAGTATGCTGCTATGTTGAAGGAAATTAGGGATTTAATAGTACAAATTAAGAAACACTATCGTGCCAAATGAAAAGCAACAATACATCAGGTCACATTCTCTTGGGCAATAACTTGTAGCAGAAGCAAATCAAACATACTGCTTGTTGGTACAACATGCCACGGTCACTGAACAAGACTGCACTCAAAAGCAAAAGTAGTCTCCAGCAGCAAAATATAGTTCAGCTCCAGATATAGGTTAGCTGCCCGTGCCAAACAACAAACTCAAACTTTTTTTAAAAATTGCCAAAACCGAGTATCCAAAATATTTGTACACAGTATTTAGGGTACACGAGAGATTGTGCCCGTCTTCAAAATGCAAGATAGCGGGATGACAGTAAAGAATTTTTTTTTTTAAATTAACCTTTTAAAAAGTACATTGCAATATTCAAATTTTCCACAGAGCTCAAACCAATAAAAGGCATTAAACAAAAATCAAGTCAGACATAAATATTTCCAAGTTCTTTCCAACCAAATTTACCACTAATACAATGGTCACTGTCAGGGCAAAATCTGAAAAACAGCAGATCAAGAATATGCCACCATTAAATAGTGGCTAACCACCAGGTTTCCAATATTGTCAAGTCCAGGACATAGGCTGCACAACAAAGAAATTCAGCTTGCTGACTGCAATTTTCATAGTCTTAAGAAACTTCCCCAAACTGTACCTGAAAATAGAAAGGTTAGGTACTAGCACTGATACAATTATAACCTCAATTCTGGTAATATGGACAATCACTGAGAACACAGTAATTCAGGTAGTTAATAACAAAAACACAACGTACAATTTACATTCATGTTTAAATCTTTACATGCAATATTTAACCTGTAAAAATTAATTTAGAAATTGAATGAAGTGATAAGGAAATGCTGAAGCAAGTGCACCTGCACTGATGCCAGTGTCTCATTAACAAATGACAGAAAGCATGACATTCAAAGTACTAAGAGTCACTGACTTTAAAAAGTTGTCATAGGATGTCAATTTTTTCTTTGGAATTCCACAAATCTTTTGACAAGCTTCTCTATTTCAGGACAGTTACATAGCCCAAGGAGAACATAATGCAAGGTATGGCTTTTTGTCAGTATCAGGCCATATGATGTCATCAAATATCACAGCTGGAAAATTAACCTAAAAAGGACCCTTTTTTAAGCAAATCTAGATATCACATTCCTTTTTTATTTTCCCAGTGTATGCTACAATGTAATAAATATCCATAAACAGTTTCATAGAAAATCCCTAGACAGTGCAATTCACATTAGATTGTGTTGCAAAAAACTGAACAAATCTTTACCACAGTTTTTGATTTTTCACACTTGCCTGAAGATTTTGTATTCCACAGAATATGAGATACCATAATTTTGCGTTGGAGATATTTATTAACGTAGCCAACACTCAAAACTAAAATACAGGAGAAGATACCAGTCTGTGAAGGTAAGGTTATTTAACCATTAATGTTTAAAAAAAGAACATATTACAGTTTATTGCCAGAGAGAAACCTTTCAAATAAACTTTAATAAAAAAGGATGCCTCCAAATAAAGTACCAGAGTCATGTATATGGAACTGGTACATTAATTAACACCAGGATTCTCTCTTGGCAGCAAACGGAGTTTGCAATGCATGACTAAAATCCATTAGATAGAACAACCCAGAGCAAACTTAAGGAGCACGTCTTACCTATATACTTTTGCTGCATCATGACCTGGACTTCCTACAGAAAGTCTAGGAAATATCATGCAATCTTAATGTTGTGACACTGGTATCTGAGTTCAGCTCTAAAAATGTTAAGTGCACTTGGAGGAAACAGCAGGTATGTTAGGTGAACAATGTCACAGGTGGAGTGGCTTTATTTGGGAATTGGGATGAAGTCTTCACAAGGTTGGTCTTGAGGTTTCAAACGTTTATACTTTTTATTAAAAACCAGCTTTCAAAAACAACGCAAAATGATGAAATACCAAGAGAACCAAACTTAGGGGAGATACTGAGTCTGTGGCACTAGCAGAGACCTACAAAATGAGTTAGACAAATCAGCTAATGGGCAGAATAGTGTCACATATAATTTAATATGGAAAGTAAGTAATATCTGTTCTATGAATGGTGGCTGGAGTTGAAAGAGATTTAGAGGTATGTGTAAACTTAGTGCTTAAAATGTTTTCTGCTCAGCAGTGATTGGACAAGTAATAGAATGCTGAACCATATTAGAAAAGCACAAGTTATTAACTTACCATTAGTTATTTACCAAGCTTAAGATTCTGGTCCTTAAACAGGCATGTGCACAACCTGTCACATGAGCAGGGACACGTTATGAATGAATTTAAAAAATTTATTAAATTTTTAATTACTATTGGAAACCTCATCTCGCCCGTGGATGAGGTCTCCTAAAAAATCCAAAGGCCTTTTTGCCAGTGAAAATTTTCATTCAGTTAGAAGTTTAATAGCCTTGATAGGCCTGTTAATTGTCAGCGGGCGTGCTGCTGACTCGCAGGTGCACCTGCCAACTGAAATATCGCTCATCATTTTACACTCGAGCCTGTCAGGCGTGCGCGTGCTGGCTCAGCGCAAATTTCTGCCCATAATGAAAGTAACATTTTTGAACTTTATGCCTCCATGCTAATAAATCTTGCTGTAACTAATATAGCTTTGGTGAATTTGGCTTGCTGATTTCACAGACTTCACCTAATAAGGCAGAAAATGCTATTAAATATTAACACATCACTGATTTTAGGTATTTAATCTCTTGTACTTGGGGCATTTTTGTCTGCTACTAACTGGTAGGGTGTACGTTAATCACATTCCTCACAAATGGCTGGATCCATTTCAGGAGGAACTGAAGAAGGAACTGGCTTTAATTCAGCTCACTCCTTACTGATCAATTATGGAGTATCACTAACTTAAACCCTGACAATATTCCGGCAATAGTACTGAAGATTCATGCTCCAGAACTTGCCGTACCGGGAGCCAAGCTGTTCCAGTACAGCTACAAAACTGGCATCTACCTGGCTATGTGGAAAATTGCCCAGGTATGTCCTGTACACAAAAAGCAGGACAAATCCAACACAGCCAATTACTGCCCTAAGAGTCTACTCTCAATCATTAGTAAAGTAATGGAAAGGGTCATCAACAATGCAATCAAGCGGCACTTGCTTAGCAATAACCTGCTCACTGATGGCCAGTTTGGGTTCCGCCAGGACCACTTAGCCTCTGGCCTCATTACAGCCTTGGTTAAACTTGGACAAAAGAGCTGATCTCCTGAGGCAAGGTGAGAGTGTGACTGCCCTTGACATCAAGGCCGTACCTGACCAAGTGTGGCAGCACAGAGCCCCAAGAAAGCTGGAACCAATAGCAACCAGGGGGAAAACTCTCCACTGGTTGGAGTCATACCTAGCACTAAGGAAGATTATTGTGGTTGTTGGAGGTCAGTCACCTTAGCTCCAGGACATCACTGCAGGAATTCCTCAGGGCAATGTCCTCGGCCTAACCATCTTTAGCTGCTTCATCAATGACCGTCCTTCCATCATAAGGTCAGAAGTGGGGATGTTCGCTGATGACTACACTATGTTCAGCACCTTTGGCTTCAGTATCTGAGAAGTCATGTCCAAATGCAGCAAGACCTGGCTTGGGCTGACAAGTGGCAAGTAACATTCACACCACATTAACTGCCAGGCAATGACCATCTCCAATGAGAGAGAATCTAACCATCGTCCCTTGATGTTCAATGGCATTACCATCACTGAATCCCCACTATCAACATCCTGGGGGTTACCACTGACAAGAAACTGAACTGGACTAGCCATATAAATACTGTGGCTACAAGAGCAGGTCAGAGACTAGGAATCCGGTGATGAGTAACTCACTTCCTGACTTCCCAAAGCCTGTCCACCATCTACAAAAGCACATGTCAGGAGTCTGATGGAAAACTCCCCACTTGCCTGGATGAGTGCAGCTCTTAGAACACTCAAGAAGCTTGACACCATCCAGGACAAAGCAGTCCGCTTGATCAGCACATATCCACAAACATTCACTCCCTCCACCACCAATGTACAGTAGCAGTAATGGGTACCATCTACAATATGCAGGAATTCACCAAGGCTCCTTCGACAGCAGCTTCCAAACCCATGACCACTACCATCTAGAAGGACAAGGGCAGTAGAGAGATGGGAACGGCACCACCTGCAAGTTCCTCTCCAAGTCACTCATCATCCTGACTTGGAAATATATCGCTGTTCCTTCACTGTCGCTGGGTCAAAATCCTGGAACTCCCCTAACAGCACTGTGGGTGTACCTACACCACATGGACTGCAATGGTTCAAAAAGGCAGCTCACCAATAGCTTCTCAAGGGATGGGCAATAAATGATGGCCCAGCCAGCAAAGCCCACATCCCATGAATGAATAAATAAAAAGCTGAGAGCATGCTGCTTGGATGTTTGAACATTTTCTTAAAAGAAAGCACCTTTTCAATTCAACAATTTCAGAGCAATGAATACGTCCTTAGTTAATAAAAATAAATTAGCCGATTGTTCTGAAATGAAAAGCTGGAAAATAGGTTGAAATCAATAGTAGCCACAATACTAAAATTTTAATAAAGTCAACTTTATAAAAAAGGTATAAACATTATAAAATAAATAAATATATAATAAAACACCTCAAAACACTTTGAAAATTGCAGCCTTTCTACACTAGCAATACCCACAAGCAGGTAATATAGTGAATGACCAGTTAATCAGGGAAATTTATTTTGGTGGTGTTGATTGAGGGAAGTGAGTTAGGTAGGATTACATAGACACATAGCAGCATCTTCAAAGTCCAACTTGAAACATTGGAACAAGGGCCGGAATTTTCCAGCCCCTCACGCTGGCAGGAACTTCCGGTCCCACTGATGTGAAGGGAGATTTCAATCGCTTGCCAGCCCTGGCGCTGGAAAATTCCGGCCAAGGAGTCTGATTTCAGTTCATTACAACAACTCCAATAACGCAAGCCTCCTTCAGCACTGCACTACTAGAGAACTGCACCATGCCCAAAAAGTGACTCAAAACGCCCATTTCCATGTCAAGGTCAATACCTTTTACTTGTCTGTCACCTCCCTCCTAAAATGTGTCCAAAAAGTCATATAAAATCTTAGAATGAATAAAAATAAGACAAAGTATCAGCTTTATAATGTTAATTCTTAGTACTGTTACATACTTGAATAACTCATGTGTCTATGTTAATAAAATAGAACACACAGAAAAGAGAAGCAAGTTTTTCTTATATTACCCCTCTCTTAAATAACCTCCTCAAAAGTTTTCAAATAAAAATTAGCTTTTCCCAACAGAAATGCTAATTGTGCAATTTACAGCAAAATACATAATTACTTGCATAAAATCATAAGCAGCTGTTTCTCCCCCCAGGCTTCAAGATATTGTTTTAAACACATTATTTGTGTCTGTTGGTTGGTCAACAACTCACTGGTTAGGTAAATTAGTATAAAAGTTCAACTACAACCAATAATGTTGATAAGATACCCTACAAACTGAAACTACAATGCCAATGCCCTTTCAGCAGCTTCACCCAGTAGAGAAGACAATCACTAAAACAGGACACTCAAAGAAACATTAATGCCTTTGGCATAAAATGTATTTAAAAAAAGGTATAAAAAGGTGATAGGATTTTCAAAAAATGATCATTTCTGCATTTCTACATAATATATTCAATTACAAGATAAACTTGTCACTTACTCCTCCAAGAAGTGCTGCTGTGGACCTATTATAGACCCTGGTCGACATATCCTAATCCATCCTATGGCTTCTGCTGCAGTGAATCTGTAGTGTTTCATTATGTAACAGGCTATGAGTGTACCTGTTCTTCCTAAACCAGCTGAAATGAAGGAAGATTGGTTTGTGATTGCATAATTACATTATTTGGGAGAAAAAAGTTAATTTACAATTGCTAAACTGGATTGATTTGAATCAAATTATACTAAATTTGATTTTGAATTAATGCACCTTACTGTGAAACTCAAATTTTTAAAAAAAGAGTTAATAATAACACCATCAAGCATTTGTCATGGCAACTGTTCCACCTTGTGAGAAATGGCATGCTATGATTAAATGATCAACACATTTTGCAGAATTTTCTAAACATATAGGGAAGGAATGTTTTTACAATCAAAGTTGGGGAACAATTTAATGAGCTACATGGATCCAAGGATACCTGAAGTTTTGTTAAGACATTATTTGGAACTGATTGTATTTCCTGATCAATAGGAAGTGAATTTTCAACAACTTGACCAAATATGGTACATCATAAGCAATGCTTCCCCTCATTTTTCTTTGCTGTCCGTGGCCTGCATATTGCACAGCATGGTCCTTTTAAGATTGCTGCATCGCCATGCATGTATGCATCTTAAGGGGAACACTACTTGTACACAGCCTGTTTGTTCCCTGAATGGTACAATCCTGATTGCTATGCAATGTGAATCATCGCAGCTTACAGAAAACATTGATCTTAAGCCGTTTTAAACAGTTTTACAAAGGTGCAATATTTATTTAGATGTTCATTATTAAATTGAAGTCATTGCATAATCATTGTTGATAACTGGAGTCTATAACTTCAGTCCAACCACAAAATATGAACTTCTGCTCAAAGATAATATTTGCAATACAAGTTTGGCACTTGTTGCATTGTAGTTTTGGCTTTCCACTAACACTAAACAAATACTTGTAATTTCCACAGGTTTCACTTGCTCGAACATTGCAGAAATATTTTCCATTATGTCATTTCTCCAGGGTTTCTGCCAAAGTTACAACAGGCGATGAGGGAAGCCCTGTGGAAATTCTTCTCCTTGTATAAACCTAGTGTCCTGACAAAATGCTGAAGCAAAGTATGACTCAACTCTAGATTAAGGTTACATTTGAGGTGCAAATGTACACAAGTATTAAGAATACAAGATCCCTACAAAAACTAAGGCATAAAAAAACAGATCATCAAGACTTCAGTGTCATTGCTTATATGGATTCATCTAAAATTTCCATATATTCAACATAAACCATTAAAATGCAATGAAAATATATACAATTGCCAGGCAGGAAATGACTAGCTGGCCCATCAAATCTGCCCCTCACTCATGGTGGCTGAAGCATCATGACTACACATCAACTACCATACTCATGCACACCACCATGGAATCCATTGGGAGGGGGTGTGCAAAAAGGAAATATGCTGGAAAATTATTTTTCTGATCCCCACTGCCAATCAAAACGAGTCCAGTATTCAGATAAACTGTTGCAGCATATTATTGAGTAAGAGGAAATACAGCAACATTGATATAATTTTCAGTCTTTAATGGACTCTGAGCAAAAACAAAGTTAAAAATAAAGGTATGTTAAAGAAACCGGTAGTTTTGAGTACTGGGCATTCCACAGAATGTCAGTATCACTTCTCACCATTAAAAGCAATGAAACCTAATTCCCATAAATGTTGCCTTTAATGTTAAATTTGCAGGATACTTAAAATGTGATCAGTTGTAAAGAATCACCAATATACTTCAGTCTAATTCTACGCATGTTAGCTTTTTAATGTTTTCTGAGTGACTACATCTTCAGGAATATCAACTTGGGATGCAAGAGAACAGAATGAACACAAACATGCATGCACAGATTATAATGCATTGATCCTGGATTAATGACTGTATCTGTTAACACTGAAGAAATTACTCTGCTATCTTCAATACACATTTTAAGCACAGCTGCTTTTACCAACTCTGTGCAAGGAATTTTACGCCTCTGACCGTGCCAGCTTTCTGGAAACTAATCTAATTGCTGCTACTCATTCATTGATTGACAGGGCTCGAGGAGAATGCTGATAATGTTAGATTAAGACAGAACTTGCAATTAAAGAGTGCCTTTCATGACTTCGGGATATCCCAAAGAACTTTGCAGCCAATGAAGATTTTTGAGAAAGTGTAGTCACTATTGTAATGCAGGGAAAAGCAACAGTCAACATCACCACAGCAAGATACCACTAACAGCAATCAGGTAATAATTTGATAACTGTTTTAGTGAAATGAAAACAGAAAATGCTGGAAACACTCAGTAGATCTGGCAGCATTTGTGGCGAAAGAAACAGTGTTACAATTTCAGTTCTATGATCTTTCATCATGCTATCTGATAAAAATTCATGGACCTGAAATGTTAACTGTCTTTTTCTCTCTCCGCAGATGCTGCCAGACCTGTCGAATGTTTCCAGCATTTTGCTTTTATTTCAGATTTCCAGCATTTATCAGCAATTTGCTTTTGTTACGGTTTTTGTGATATTGTTTGAGGGATAAATATTGGGCTTGACAGAGGCAAAATTCTCTTGCTCTTTGAATAGTGCCACCGACTCTTGAAGTCCACCTAACAGGACAGATGGACCCTCAGTTTAACACTTAATCAAAAAGAGGTCACCTCAGATAGTGCAGCACTTCCTCAACAGCCACCTAGATTATGGGCTTAAGTCTCTGGTGGATAGAAATCCATAATCTTTCAACTCAGAAGAGAGTGCTACCACCAAGCCAAGGTTGTCTGTGGACAAGCTAAGATAGGAATTTACTTAGTTTAACTCTTATAACAATGTGCCTATTTCTATGATTGTTTTCTCTTCCAGGACTAAATAGTTTGTGGGAACAACGAGCCCGACAGAGAAAGCATGGTGCATGCATGCATCCGGGACAGGGAAGAAAAAGAAAGAAGAGAAAGAGAGGTGCAGGGCAGAAAGTGAAAATCCTAATTACATTTGATATATTTATCGCACTTAGCGTTGTGTGTCTCACACACACCAGGTAATGTTTCTTATGGTTATATCTGCTTAAAACGATAATTATCCACAAAAGTTATTGTAATACAGAAAAATTTAATTTACTTGTTCCTGATTCCAACAAAATAAACTTCCAGCTCTGGCCCTTCAAACTCTGCTACAAGTACCAATACCTTTGAAATACTTATTATAACCTTGGTCCTGCCCTCTTTATTGCTTAGCAAGTCATCGATATATTCATCAAAATCACACTTTTAAAATATTTTTTCATGGGATGCAGGCGTTGCTGGCTGGGCCAGCATTTGATGCCCATCCCTAATTGACCTTGAGAACTGAGTGGCTTGTTAGACCAGAGGGCATTTAAGAGTCAACCACATTGCTGTGGGTCTGGAGTCACATGTCGGCAGATTTCCTTCCCTAGAGGACATTAATGAACCAGGTGGGTTTTTATAACAATTGACAATGGTTTCATGGTCATCATTAGACTTTTTAATTCCAGTTTTATTTTATTGCTGTGGTGGGATTTGAACCTCGGTCCCCAGAGCATTATCCTGGGTATCTGGAGTACTAGTCGAGTGAAAATACCATTATGTTGTTCACTGAGTCTTGCTGTTTCCCCTCTTAGCCTGAAGGAGCTGGAAGATACACAGAGGCATTACTATGCCACCAGTGCTGAGAGATTGTAACTACAGTAAGCCCGATCATAAAATTGGCACAGGAATTTAGAATGGGAAAATGTAACAAAAAGGTGACAATGGATGAAAGGCTTTATAGATAGGAAGTGCATGACATGCAAGATTTTAAAATACAGGCTGTAACTTCCGAGCTCCAGAATTGTATTGGGGGGGGGGGGGGGCAGCACTCAAAATGCACTGGAGGATTCCCTTCAGACATTCCCAGGTAATGTTTGCATGGCAATTGTCTAGAAGTGCAAACTTCCCCTGGGCAACTACCCTACACTGGGAGCCATCCAAAAAACGCAATTTAAATTGCAAACTTCAGATGGTTCTGACAGGGTTACACCAACAGTTATCCAGAAAGAGTTAGAAGAATTAAAACCTCTTCTAACTTTGGGGTACCTATTGCACAGACCGTAAGACATTATGATACTTTGTGAATTTCTGTGATGCTGTAAAGCTTTGTTTCTTTTTAATATGTAATATCTTTATACCTGTGTCAAAACGTAATCAGTTGTGAGGTGGACCAACGTCCTGAACTCAGAGCCGGGTGGTAGGAACATGGAGTGTGGAGGACAGTGGACGCAGGGAGAAGATTTTTGACCAAAGACATCAACTCTAAGGCTATATGGAACTTTTAAAAAAAATAAAGACTGGACAAGGATACACAGACACAGACATGTCAGGTTACACCACTGGGGCAGCAACTAAACACCAGACACTCTGATTACAGAAATGGACTTAGTTAATGGTCTCTCGGGTATGTGTGAATGGCTGCCTTCCTGCCTAAGATACAGAAATCATTATCCATTACTGGCTGGTGCCTGGAGGCAAATGGTGCCTGTTGAGAGCAGGAAAAGGCCACATGCAGGCTGTCTTTGCATGGCCAGGGTGAGATTGATAATCCAATCAGGTGACTTGATTCAAGACACTATTTTATATGCTGAGAGACCAGGGTCAAAAAGGGGTATAAAGACTCAGCTCTCAAGGACATTGGGGCTGCAACCAGGAAGTGCAATTTGGTCAGTCATGAGAAGCCATGTGGAGGAACTTGGTCAGCAATCCAGCCGCCCAGAAACGAGCTCCTGCACACAGGACTTATTGAGCAACTGGTGTTGTAAGTATATACTATTACTTAGTAGGTTAATAAAGTTTTTCTACAAAGCGGAAATCATATCCATAGTTTGTTTTGTGTCGTTGATACCAAGTACAGGGTGAAGACCTTAGAGGGTATTAGGACCCCCTAGTTAAGAGTTTTACAAGACCCACAATGACTACCCCATGATACTCCCCCAACACCCCTGAACCTGCAGGGGTCACCTTCAACCACCCTCCCAAAAACCCCGGGGTCTCCCTCCAACCCCTGACTATCCCCCACCCCATAGGACCTTTCCCTACCTCCCTGCCAGGCCCAGCTCTCACCACTTCCCCTCTCTCCCAAGGACCAATCCCACCCGACCCAACCCTCCCCCCACCTTGAGGCCCGAACCCACAGCCACTTCAAGGCTTAATTCCCACACACCTCCTGGAGGCCCAACCCCACCCCCTTCAAGGCCCGATATCCTAAGGCCAGATACACCTCCCCCCAACCAAACTCAGGACCCCAACACCCCCCACACCCAGATCCTACCCACTTACTTTCTCCCTGGCCTGTCAAGGGTCTTTAAACTTACCTGCTTTATGGCAGCCAGTGCTGTAAAAAAAAAAAAAGGGGGATGGTTTCCTTCCTTTTGACAGAGCTGCACTTGACGCTAAGCTCCAGGGATGCGCTGCACTACTAAGATCTCGCCCAGCCTCAGTTGGAAGGTCGGGCGAGACTGGATTTCAGGTGAAAAACTGGGATTGGAGTGGCAATCCCATGCCGATTGCCACTCTGAAGAAGTTCAGACTCTACGTGAATGAGATATTAAACTACAGACAGATACATCATGAAAGAAATCCCACTTGTTCATGAATAGACTAATCATTAAAAACTAAAAAAGCAATATAGCGAAACCTGTAAATTACAGACACATTAAGAACTGGCATCACTTGCCTCCTTTTGTTTTTGCAGATGTCCTTGTTTTCAAAATGGTCACTGTAAAAGTTCCACAACTATCTGAGATTATAGTCAGCTATCTGCACTAGCATTCAGTTATGTTCATTTAACAGTTTTGTACTCTAAACTTCTGTTTCATTTCAAACTGCTCACTCTTGGAGGAGAGTGTAACTTCAGTAATGAATGGTGTTTCACATTCTACCTACCAACATTAGAGCAGGGACAGGACCAAAAAAATCGTGCTTGGTAGATTGAAGGCTGTCCTTAGTTTGCAATTTGCAAGTGTCCCTGGTCTCAGAGTGCCTCTTGTAGATTTTACCATGCAACTTACTTGAGTCCCTCAATAAGTATTTGCTTATGCAGGTTTTACTGTACTTACCAATCCATAAACCACAAGGAAACAGTCTTGAGCATCCCTAAATAGATCTTAACATTTTCAGGATGAAGCAGGGTTTTTGCAACTTTTAAATTATGATATTAGCTCATTTCAATTTCTGAGAAGACCATTATTTGTAATCTTACAATTTCACTAAATCACTTTAGTATAGATTAGTGATTAATTTTAGTAGGTGTTACATAGTACAACTAGTAAAGCAAATTCAGCACATAAAACTTGATTAATCCTTTCTGTGTTAAGTACTTTTGACAAAGCTTTTTGCTTAGATTGAAATAATACCTTTTTCATTTCCATAAATCAGTTTGACTAGGTTCCTCCTGCCATATAATGGTTAGTACACCCAAATGCTATGAAAACACCAGACTCAGTCTTTAGTTATTACTTGTACACATGGACTAGTATTCCACATTTAGTCTGTAATTTTGAATAAGATCTACTCTACACAGGAGAGCAACAAGGAGCATAGTGACTTATATTCTTTTACGGAGCAGCATTGCGAAAGCCTTGGAAGATACCTAAGACTTATTTTACTGTCACAACTGAAGAAGGACAGTCATGGAAGGAATAATTAATCTAATGGCTGTTTCCAAAGAACAAAGTAATGGAGTTATTACTTCACAAAGACATACCTTTGCAATGTATAGCAATAGCTCCTTCTTCATTTTCACATATCGTTAAAAACCTTTTCACTATGGAATCACTTGGCGTGCTTCCATCAACGAAGAAAAGGTCGTAGTGTTCAAACCCAGCGTCCGTGAAGCGTTTAGCATCATAAATTTTCTTGTTAAGTCTTATGATTGTGGTAACGCCATGTTTCCTGAAGTACGGAAAATATGCTTCTGGTGCATGGAGAGGGTAACCTAAGGGTTATTTAAAAAAAATCCAAATTAATCCAAATGCAAAAAAGTTGATCAAAACCCTTTATAATCAATCACATTGTGGAAAAAGCACTCCATGCTTTCTTTCTATTTAAAGTGTTGAATTGATATTCAGTGCAGTTGCCAGTGTTAAAAGATGAATATTTTTTCTAATTAACAGATTGGAATAAGTATCAAAAATCCAGAAGGCAACGTGCCCATGAGCTTACTGAAGCTCTGCTTATTATATATGCAAGGGTCACCACCCTTTAATACTAAAGATATATTTATTTGGATAGCATCCTTCTGTATTTCAGAAGCAGTTACATAGTGCCCAGAAAATACTACCAATTTAACTTAAATGGCAATATCTACCCATATTAAATACGATGGGTGCAACAGAGTAGTGGTTATCGTATTGAATTTGAATCCCTTTGCAGCAAGTTGTGAAGCTGAATTCTATAAACTTTAATTCATAGGCTGGCACCGAACAAAAAAACAAATTAGGGTCATTGGTTCATAAAAGCCCAAATTGTTCCCTGATGCCCTTCATGAAAAGAAACCTCCCATCCTTTGGCCCACAACTATTCTAGCCCCATATCATGTAATTGACTCAATGTCCTCTGAAGTAGCTTAACAAAGCCACTCATTTATAAAAACAAAATCATTCAAGAAACTGGTCCACCATATTCTTGGGCAATAACAGTCTTGCCAGCATCAGCCACATATATATATATTTTAAAAAGCGCTGCACCTCGGCATTGGCGCTCATAATATAACTATAACCACGATCAGTCAATTTTGTGGGGATCAGATAGGGGACGAGGAGGTTGGAGACCAGAGTAAACCTCACCACATTTTCTTTCAAAGAAATTAACCCATACACTGCTAAAAACTTTTCAAACCCTGTTGAAAAAACAAATTAAAAATGGATTTTACCTTATCCATGGTTCCAAAATATTCTTGCACCAACTACACAAATTCCACACAATAGTATTTTAAAATCAACTGAAAATGGACACTCATTGCCCTAATAGTGACAAAAATATGCTTAAAATAAAAGAAAGTACAGTTTCCCCAAATGTCAAATCTCCCTGTGCATACTTACTTATGGTACACACTAAGTCAAAAAGATTAAACTAACTTTAATATAATACTCAATGATATATTTAGTATAATAGAAACCGATTCTTTTGGAAAACTGAAGCAGTTACTTATGCAGCAGTGCCACCTGGTGCCAGAAAACTAAAGCTAAATTCAAAATTGACTAAAGCTAGTTGTTGTCATGAATGTAAACTTGAGTGCAATATAACCTTCAGAAAAGCTTCCGTATTAAAATGATTATAGAAAAAAAAAGCAACAAGAGGAATTTCACAGCAGCATTATCCCAAAGTCTAGTTACCACCTAGTTCTTGTTTAAAATGTACACAGAATTTGAATTTTAATCACCTAAAGTAGTATATATGGAACACTTGCCTAAACCCAAATCCCATGAACGAGATGAATCACGACTCATTTGCAATTTTTTCACCCTTAAGCAATCAGACCGTCACACATTGTAGTCAGTCAACATAAAATCTAACCTTCTGAATAATAGTTCCACATCTCCTCACACATTTGTGACCTGCACGTATTACACAGCCTTACAAAAATGTACAAAAAACTGAAGAATCATTACGAAATTTTTTTTTAAGAATTAACTTCAAATTTGAACAGCATCCATTAGTTTGCAGAATATTAACATTTACAGTTTGTGCATGGATTATTGCAACAACAAAAAAAATGGCAAACTGATAACAACCTTCAAAACTGTTTTAAAATAGTTTCCTCACCATTTTCAACTTTGCTTTTTGGGTGGGGTCCACTGAAAGCCAGAAACTTGCCAGGAATGATCCAGTTAATATCACCATTTTCTACACGCTGCAGAGAAGAAATTCTCATCACGAACAAGGCTTAAGTGATGTCGCTTAGAGACTTAAAAGTTCTGCCTTTCATGTGAGAAACACAAATCCAGTAGAAGGTACACATATACGTACTATGGGAACACTGGCTTCAACATTCAGCAGTCAGAATGATTAGCTACCCAGTTATGATTTCCACAGAATTTTTGATCGATGATATACTATTCAGAGGAAAGGCATTGTCAGGAGGTAAGTGGAAGCCATGAGGTCTAGAGCACATTAGTGTATAGTCAACACAGGCAACAACCAAAGGAGTTCTGTACCAGCCCCAAGAATAGATTGGGAGACCATCCAGAGAGAAGCAAGGTTAGTCCCTATCACACAACTCCTCCTTCAGTAAATTACATTCACCATTAATTCTACATTTTACCTCAAACAAATATGAAGTGCAATTAAATTTCCACAGTAATTTTAAAAACTACAATTAATCAAAGTACACCATATGGAGGAGAACTTGCCTCATAGTGCTCATATTCATCCACATCAAATTTTTCAAAATTAAGAAAGCCATGTTGGAGGGCCTGAAAAATAGTTAACATAAGCTACATACATATATTCAAACGTAAAATTTAAGTCAAAATATAATTGAGATAGCTACATAAATCTAAAAGCATACTGTGTGATGGGCAAAGTACACTGCTTTATCAACTCAAACTTACTTAAAAAGACATCCATTTATCTACCTAGTTGGCTTTTATTTTTTTGAACAATATGCATCTTTCACACACAGTGGGAGAACATCCCAGTTTCAAAAGGAAACAACACGCTGAGCACTACGTGAAATTTCAAATAGGCAGTCGCACAATTGTATGTTGCAGCAGTAGGAGAACAAAGCTTTTGGGTTTTAAACAAATTAACAATTTTAGGTATTTTAATATCACTTAACATATGAGACCCAGCTTATACAAGGCCTTGGTTGAATCTAGAATATAGTGCCCAGTTTTGTTCCTCCTTTTGGGGTGAGATATCATGGCTCTGAAGGTAGTTCAGAAGAGGAGCTAAGAGCCCAAGGACTATCAGGATAAGACCACGAAACTAGGACTTCAGTTCCAAAAGTTCCATGTTCAGAGAGAAAAATATAGGTACCAGTACTCTGTTTTCGACTTATTTCTACCGCTGGGTCATTTACAAAATGCTTATATATGGCCAATCACCCACTAAAAAAAATGCAGCTCATGCCTAAAAAGATGGGTCACTTACCTGATTGATTGCATGTAAACAATCGAGAATGGTTAGGTGATAGGTGGGGTTTCCAAAGGAGGCATCTCTACAAAATAAAAGAAAATTGAGAATAATTCATTTAACAATAAATTATCAATTTACTGCAGAAACAGTTGGGACTTTAAAATGGTTGCCAAGTAGCTCAGATATAGTCACGAGAAGTATACATTTGGGTCTAAGGTTTTATTGGCTTATCATCAGTCATTAAAATCAAAAGAAAAGTGAACAATGCATTATGCAAATCAAAATTCAATACGTTGTCTTGATGATTCAATAGGTAATTGCAACACAGGGGTCAACATTAATCTAGTTCAGTTCATTAGTCTCAATTCAAAACAATTCAGTTAAGTCAGCTGATCTATTTGGAGCTGTTTGGAATGGCAATAATCAGTTGGGATTCCCTGATCACTATCCAGTGAGCCTTGCTAGTTAACAGGCATATGTTAATCTAGGGCGATAATAGGATCTGACTCAAGTAGCAATGGTTCCCACAAATGCCTCTTCAACTGCCGATGTCCAGTCTCATGTGAAAAATGGCCAATATATCAAAAGGCTTCCAGTTCTCATGATACTTTCTCCATGAGGCACTACCTTCAGGGCAGGAGAGGAGAGAAGAAAGAAATTGGAAATGGAATTTTTTTTTAGTGCAAAATTTAAATCCACTATAGCTAAAGCTGTAAAACAAAAGCGAAGTACTGCATATGCTGGAAATCCAAAATAAAAATAGGAAGTGCTAAAAACGTCTAAGTTCAAAACAAGAACAAAGTGTCCTGCAGTCAGCATCGCTGTGAAGTAGTCTGGGAAGAGTATCTTGCAGTCAGCATCACTGGAGTGCTGCTTTGCGAGCTCGGTGAGGAGGGAACGAGGTGAACCTTTGAGTACCGGGAGTACAATCGGATAAGTATTTACTACTTTTATCGCTTATAGTTTTTAAGGTCTTATTTTGTGGTTCATCGTTTGTAAGGGCTATATTCTGTAACAATGAGGAGCAGGGAAGAAGGGCCCTGGAGTAATTGATATTATTTCATATTAAGTATCTTCCAAAAGGTTTAGTTTAATTTAAAGGGGTAAGTCATGGCAGGAGAGCTCAAAGCCGTGGTGTGCTCCTCCAGCTCTATGTGGGAAGCCGCGAACACTTCCAGTGCCTGGGACCCAGCATGTGTGAGGGAAGTGTCTCCAGCTGCTGCTCCTGGAAGCCCGGGTTTCGGAGCTGGAGGGGCGGCTGGGGATACTGTGGAGCATCCGTGAGGTGGAGAGTATCGTGGATAGCACGTATAGAGAGGTGGTCACACTACAGGCTAAGAGTCCATAGGCAGGAAGGGAATGGGTGACCACCAGGCAGAACAAGAGGATTAGGCAGGCAGTGCAGGAATCTCCTGTGCCTACTCCCCTGCAAAACAGATATACCACTTTGGATACTGTTTGGGGGGAATGGCCTCTCAAGGGAAAGCAGCCACAGCTAAATTCGTTGCTCCGCGGATGGCTCTGCTGCACAGGGAGGAGTAAAAAGTGTGGGAATGCAATAGTTATAGGGGATTCATTGTAAGTGAAATAGATAGGCATTTCTGTGGCCACAAACGAGATTCCAGGATGGTATGTTGCCTCCCTGGTGCTGGGGTCAAGGATGTCTCAGAGCGGCTACAGGGCATTCTGAAGGGGGAGGGTGAACAGCCAGTGGTCGTGGTACACATTGGGACAAACAACACAGGTAAAAAGACGGATGAGGTCCTAAAAGCAGAATATAGGGAGTTAGGAAGTAAGTTGATAAGTAGGACCTCAAAAGGTAGTGATCTCAGAATTACTACCAGTGCCACATGCTAGTCAGAGTAGAAATAGCAGGACATATCGGGTGAATACGTGGCTGAAGAGATGGTGTAAGGAGGAAGGTTTCAGATTCCTGGGAGATTGGGACCGGTTCTGGGGGAGGTGGGACCAGTACAAACTGGACAGGTTACACCTGGGCAGAACCGGGACTGATGTCCTCAGGGGAATATTTGCAAGAGTGGTTTGGGGGGATTTAAACTAAAATGGCAAGGGGGTGGGAATCTATGCAAGGAGTCAGAGGAGGAGGAATCAAGGACAAGAACAAACGACAGAAAGGGGAATAAGTGATAGGCAGAGAAATCAAGGGCAAGAATCAAACAGGGCCTCAGTGAAAAATAGTGGGAATGGGAGAAGTAATGTTAAAAAGACAAGCCTTAAGGCTTTGTGCCTTAACGCGAGGAGCATTCACAATAAAGTGGATGAATTAACTGTGCAAATATTGTAAACAGGTATGATATCGTTGGGATTACAGAGACATGGATGCAAGGAACTGAACATCCAGGGGTATTCAGTATTTAGGAAGGACAGACAAAAAGGAAAAGGCAGTGGAGCTGCATTGCTGGTTAAAGAGGAAATTAATGCAATAGTGAGGAAAGATATTAGCTCTGACGATGTGGAATCTGTATGGGTAGAACTGAGAAACACTAAGGGGCAAAAAACATTAGTGGGGGTTGTATATAGGCCCCCAAACTGTAGTGGTGATGTTGGGAATGGCATTAAACAGGAAATTAGAGACACATTCAATAAAGGAACATCCGTAATTATGGGTGACTTTAATCTGCATATAGATTGGGCAAATCAAATTAGTAACAATACCATAGAGGAGGAATTCCTGAAGTGTATACAGAATGTCTTTCTGGACCAATACGTTGAGGAACCAACTAGAAAATAGGCCATCTTAGACTGGGTATTGTGTAATGAGAAAGGAATAATTGGCAATCTAGTTGTGTGAAGCCCCTTGGGGATGAGCAACCATAATATGATAGAATTCTTCATCAAGATGGAGACTGAGGTAGTTGATTCTGAGACTTGGGTCCTGAATCTTAGTAAAGGAAACTAGGATGGTATAAGGAGTGAGTTGGCTATGATGGATTGGAAAACGTTACTTAAAGGGATGCCAGTGGATAGGCAATGGCAAACATTCAAAGAGCGCATGGGTGAACTGCAACAATTGTTTACTCCTGTCTGGGGCAAAAGTAAAACAGCAAAGGTGGCCAAACCATGACTTACAAGGGAAATTAGAGATAGCATTAGATCCAAGGAAGAGGCATACAAATTGGCTAAAAAAAACAACAGACCTGAGGATTTAGAATTCAGCAAAATAGGACCAAGAGATTGATTGAGGGGAAAATAGAGTACGAGAGGGGAACATAAAAACTGACTGTAAAAGTTTCTATAAGTATGTGAAGAGAAAAAGATTGGTGAAGACAAATGTTGGCCCCTTACAATCTGAAAGAGGAGTTTATAATGGGGAACAAAGAAATGGCTGTTCAACTAAAAAAAATCACAAAGGAGGACACAAATAACATACCAGAAATGTTGGAGAACACAGGGTTTAGAGAGAGGGAGAAACTGAAGAAATCAATATTAGTAGGGAAATGGTGTTGAGGAAATTGATGGGATTGAAGGCCAATAAATCCCCAGGGCCTGATAATCTACATCCCAGAGTACTTAAGGAAGTGGCCCTGGAAATAGTGGATGCATTGGTGGTCATCTTCCGAGACTCTGCGACAGTTCCTACAGCTTGGAGGGAAGCTAATGTAACCCCACTATTTAAAAAGGGAGGTAGAGAGAAAACAGGGAATTATAGATCAGTCAGCCTGATGTCAGTAGTGGGGAAAATTCGAGAACCCATTATAAAAGAGTTAACAGCTGAGCACTTGGAAAACAGTGGCAGAATCGGACAGAGTCAGCATGGATTTACGAAAGGGAAATCATGCTTGACAAATCTACTGGAATTTTGCGAGGATGTAACTAGTAGAGTTGATGAGGGGGAGCCAGTGAATGTGGTTTATTTGGACTTTCAGAAGGCTTTCAACAATGTCCCAAATAAGAGATTAGCATGTAAAATTAAAGCGCATGGGATTGGGGGTAGTGTATTGAGATGGATAGAAAACTGGTTGGCAGACAGGAAACAAAGAATAGGAATAAACGGGTCTTTTTCCGAATAGCAGGCAGTGACCAGTGGGGTACCACAGGGATTGGTGCTGGTACCCCAGCTATTCACACTACTTAGATGAGGGAACTAAATGTAATATATCCAAATTTGCAGATGACACAAAGCTGGGTGGGAGGATGAGCTGTGAGGAGAATGCAGAGATGCTTCAGTGTGATTTGGACAAGCTGAATGAGTGGGCAAATGCAAGGCAGGTGCAGTATAATGTGGATAAATGTGAGGTTATCCACATTAGAAGCAAAAACAGGAAGGCAGATTATTATCTGAATAGCTATAAATTGAGAGAGGGGAATGTGCATCGAGACCCGAGTGTCCTTGTACACCAGTCGCTGAAGGTAAGCATGCAGGTGCAGCAGGCGGTAAAGAAGGCAAATGGTATGTTGGCCTTCATAGCCAGAGGATTCGAGTACAGGAGCAGGGATGTCTTGCCTGCAATTATACAGGGTCTTGGTAAGACCACACCTGGAATATTGTGTGCAGTTTTGGTCTCCTTATCTGAGGAAGGATGTTCTTGCTATAGAGGGAGTTCAGCGAAGGTTTACCAGACTGATTCCTGGGATCGCGGGACTGACATATGAGGAGAGATTGAGTTGGTTCGGATTATATTCGCTGGAGTTCAGAAGAATGAGGGGGGGATTTCATAGAAACCTATAAAATTCTAACAGGACCAGACAGGGAAGATGCAGAAAGGATGTTCCTGATGGTGGTGTCCAGAACCAGGGGTCACAGTCTAAGGATATTGGGTAGACCATTTAGGACTGAGATGAGGAGAAATTTCTTCACCCAGAGAGTGGTGAGCATGTGGAATTCACTACCACAGAAAGTAGTTGAGGCCAAAACATTGTATGTTTCAAGAAAGCGTTAGATATAGCTCTTGGGGCAAAAGGGATCAAAGGCTATGGGGAGAAATTGAGAGCAGGGTATTGAGTTGGATGATCAGCCATGATCATAATGCATGGCGGAGCAGGCTTAAAGGGTCGATTTTCCTACTCCTGCTCCTATTTTCCACGTTTCTATGTTCCTATGTAAAATAGTCATGTCTGGCACTATCTGCGGAGAGAGAAGCAGAGTTAATGTTTTGAGTTGAATACGACGACATCTTAATCTGAAGAGTCAGATTTGACTCAAAACAGTAACTGTTTTTCTCTCTCCACAAATGCTGCCAGATTTGAGTATTTCCAGCATTTTGTTTTTTTTTTTTAAAACAACTAAAGCAGTGTGTTACATGTAAAATAATTTTCAAAAAGAAAATTGACTCAATTCTGAAATTTACAAACAATTCCAATTTCTCATTGACAGCTACAATTACCCGGATTTGCCAAATTTGGGCAGAAGCACAGGCCAGGCTATCAACCAAACATCAAAAGTATATTCTAGACCAATCTAGCTCCAAGAATACATGACTAACCCAATGGGAAATCAAATAGTTTTATCCTCTAAAATACAGTTATGTCTTGGCTAAATGTTACACTGTGGGGAAACAAGCTACTTTTGGCCAACATTTTGCCATAATGAGCAACTTGGTTCTAGATTGCAGCGTTATCAATGCCATAGGTAAACAATTAAAATTACTTTCAACAGTTGGAGGGTCAATTTTAAAAAATTAAAAAGCTCTTGGCATTTGAGAAAAATCTTACTAAAATATGAATTTGCTTTTTCACATTTTTAGTTTAGAACAGATAGTGGCTCTGTCTTTTTCTCCAGGTGGCATCCTCAATTATTCAAGGGTCACCAAACCACAGCTTATGCCATGAGTTTATCACAGAGCAAGAGGCAAAGGCAGGTCCCCCAAGTCCACCCCAGCCAAAGCGGATCAAACCCCGCACTGTTGCTGTTATTCTGTACCACATGCTAGCTGTCTAGCTAACTGAGTTAACCGGCCCCCGGTGGCTCTCATGCTAACTTAAGACAACATTACTTAACGAGATTACTGATGATTTCTTCAAACTCTGAAAACTGTACACAATCCTGTCCTCCCTAATGCTAGGAATCAAGTAAGGAACCATAAAGAGCTTTCTAAAACCCAGGTTCCCAATATTTTTTTTGAAGCATTCAATCCCTCCACCATTGATACCTAGTGCCAGCAGTATGTACTGTATACAAGAAGCATCCCAGCAAGTTCCCAAGTCTCCTTCAACCATACCCTCAAAAACGTGCAACCTCTAAAACCAAGAAGAACAAGGGCAGAATATGCATGAGAAGTCCACCACCTGCAAGCTCTCCTCCAAATCACACAATTTTCCATCTTGGAACTAAAACCACTGTTCCTTCACTATCGCAGGGTCAAAAATCATAAAATCCCCCTCCTAATAGCACTGTGGGTGTACCTAGGCCACATGGACTGCATCAGTTTACCACCATCTTCTCAACAGCAATTAGAGATTGGCAACAAATGCTGGTCTTGCCAATGACACTCTGACTCCCTGGAAGAATTAAATAAAAATAAATACAAGTGAACCATTGCCTTATGTACATAATGGCCTGGATTATAGTCTGGAGGCGAGTTCAGTATGGGGTGGAGGGAGGGCTGGCACGGGGAGGGAAGGGTGTTGTCAGGTTAAGGGGGTTGTCGGCATCAGCTCCTCAGGAGGTGGCCGAATGCATCATCCACTGAACATTTCTGGCTGAAGATGGTTACAAAAGCTTCAGCCTCATCTTTTGCATTGATGCTGGGTTCCCCCATCATTGAGGATGGGAATCTTTGTGGAAACTCCTCCTCCATTTAGTTGTTTAATTATCCACCATTCATGACTGGATGTGGGAGGACTGCAGAGTTTTGATCTGATCTGTTGTTTCTGGGTTTGCTCAGCTGTCTATCGCAACGCTGCTCCTGTTATTTCACATGCAAGTAGCCCCATGTTGAGGCTTCACCAGGGTGACACCTCGTTTTTAGGTATGCTTAGTGCTGTTCCTGGTATGCTCTCTTACACTGTTATGAACCAGAGTTGATCCCTTGGTTTACAGATAATGGTAGAATGAGGGATATGCAAGGCTGTAAGGTTACAGATTGTGGTGAAATACAATTCTGCTGCTGATGGCCCACTGCGTTTCATGAATGCCCAGTTTTGAACTTCTAAATCTGTTTTGAATCTATCCCATTTAGCATGCTGGTAATGCCACGTAACACAGTAAACACGTCTTCACAAGAACATGCAATGGTCACCTCTACCAATACTGCCATGGACAGGAGGATCTGTGACCATTAGCCTGGTGAGGAAAAGGTGTAGTAGGTTTTTCCTTCTTGTTGGCTCGCTCCACCTGCCACAGGCCCAGTCTAGCAGATATGTCCTTGAGCACTTAGTCAGCAGTTGCACATTAGGTTCTGAAATGGCTGATAAATCCACTGAACTGGAGTGGAAGCAAGTCATCTTGGATCCCATGTTTGACCTAATGCCATGAGGTTTCATGAGGTCCAGAGTCAATGTTGAGGACTCTCAGGGCAATTCTCTCTTGGCTCTACAGCACTGTGCCACCAACTGTGCTGAGTCTGTCCTACTAGTGGCTGGACATTGGCCGTGAGTACGACTATGTTAGGCTATTGCCTGACTAGTCTGTAGGGCAGCTCTCCCAATTTTGGCACAAGCCCCAAGCCCCCAGATGTTAGTAAGGAAGACTTTGCAGGGCCCTAGGTCAATTCAGGTGGTCTGTTCAGTTATATTTCTTTTCAACTTTTCTGTAGCAGTTTGGTACAACTGAGTACCTTGCTAGGCCATTTCAGTAGATAATTAAGAGTCAACCTAAAAGGAAAAGGACATTAGTGAGCCAGTTGGGTTTCAATTCCAGATATTTATTGATTAAGTTTATGAATTAATTGAATTTAAATTGCACCAGCTGCCATGGGATTCAAACTTGGCGTCCCCAGGAATTAGCCTAGGACTGTGGACTACTCGCCCGGTGACATTACTACTATGCCACTCTCTCCCCTTAGCAAAGGTAGCCTTGGAGGATGAGGTCATAGAATGCATTCAGGACAGTTTCTTAGAACACTACATTGTGGAATCAACCATGGAACAGACTATTTTAGACATGGTAAATCGCAATGAGACAGATTAATGACCTCAAGGTAAAGGATCCTCCAGAAAAGAGTGATCATAAAACATTAGAATTTCACAGTCAGGGGTGAGAAACTTGATGATACCAGTTTCAGACTCAGTAAAGACAATTACAAAGTTGTGAAGACAGTGTTGGCTACAATGGACTGGTAAAGTAGGTTAAAAGATCAGACCGTAGATAAAAAGTGGCAGACATTTAATAACTCTCAACAAAGATATATTCCACTGAGAAAGAAAGACCAAGAAGGATGTGCCATCTGTAAGAATGGTATCAAATTGAAAAAAATGCATACAATACTGCAAAAAGGGCCAAGAGTGGGGATATTTTAGCAACCAGCAAAAGAATAATAAAGAGAAATTATACTAAGTAAACTAGTAATTAATATGAAAACAGACAGTAAGAGCTTCCACAAGAATGTAAAAAGGAAGAGTAGCTGAATTAAATGTTGATCCCTTCGAATATGTGACTAGTGAATTAATAATGGGAAATAAGGAAATGACAGAAACTTTGAGCAAATATTTTATATCTGTCTTTATAGTTGAAGACACTGAAAACATCCCAAAGAATAATAGGAAATCAAGGGGAATAGGGGTGGTAGAAACTTAAAATAATCGTTATCACAGGAAAACTAATGGGAGTAAAGGCTGACAAATCCCCTGGACATGAGGGCTTGCATCTTATGGGCCTGCAGAAATAGTGGATACAATCTTCCAAAATTCCCTAGATTCTGGAAAGGCCTCAGCAGATTGAAAAACCACAAATGTAACACCCCTATTTAAGAAAGGAGGACACAGATAACTATTAGCCTGTTAGCCTAACATGTCATTGGGAAAATGCTGGAATCCATTATTAAGGAAGTAGCAGGACATTTAGAAAATCATAACATTAATCAGGCAGAGTCAACACGGTATTGTGAAAGGGAGGATGTAACGACAAGCATTTTGGATAAGAGAACCAGTAGATGGGAATTAGGGGGCTGCATTTTCCGGTCGCTAAGAGCAGGCGGGGTCTGCTCGCCGACGCGTAAAATGAGGCAGGGTGACGTCCGGCACGTGTCCCGGTGTCACCACACATCAGTCCAGTCTTTTTAGAAACCAGCAAAAGGATAACAAAGAGAAATCGGTGGGTGCGCACCGGCCGAACTGTCAACGGCCACTTAAGGCCTTTTAAAAAGTAATTAACCTAATTAATGGTCCTGCGGGTCCAACCTTAAGGTTGGCGGGCAGGCAAAGAGCCCAGGCGGCTTAAAAAAAATGAAACCTTATCCACAGGCTGGATGAGGTTTCATGAGGGATTTAAAATGTGTATAAAATTTTTAAATAAAAGTAATTGACATGTCCTTGCTCATGTGACAGTGTCACATGAGGAGACATGTCAAGAATATTTCTTTCTCCCTTTAATAAAGTTTTCAAACTTGAGCCGAGCTCGGAGGCAGCACTTTGCCTCAGGGAGATCTGTGTGTAAAATGGCGGCACTTGATCAGGAATCCACCCACCTGCACCCACACAAACCCCCCCCAAAGGGGGTAAAATGCTGCCCAAGGTTTCCAAAAGGCATTCAGCAAGGTGCCACATAAAAGTTTACTTCAGAAACAACTCATGATGTTGGGTGTGATTTGCCTAAATAGAGGATTGGCTAATTAACAGGCAAGAGAAAGTTGAGGTAAATGGGCCATTTTCAAGCTGGCAAACTATAACTATGATCCTTCACAGAGGTCAGTGCAGGGGCCTCAATTATTTACAAAGTAATGACTTGCACTAAGGGATAGAGGGTACTGTAGCCAAATTTGCTGGTGACACAAAGATAGGTAGAAAAGCAATTTGTGAGGATACAGTCTGCAAAGGGATACAGGTAGATTAAGTGGAGAAAAATCTGGCGCACCATAACGTGTGAAAACGTGAGGTTGCCCACTTTGGTTGGAAGAATAGAAAAGCAAGATACCGCTTAAATGAGTCGAGCCTACAGAATGCTCTGGTACAGAGAGATCTGGCTGCCCTTGTACATGAATCTCAAAAAGTTAGCATGCAGGCACAGCAAGTAATTAGAAGGCAAATGAAATGTTGGCCTTTATCACTAAGGGAATAGAGAATAAAAGTAGGGAATCTTGCTACAACTGTACAGGGCATTGGTGAGACCACGCCTAGAGTACTGTGTTAAGTTTTGGTCTCCTTATTTAAAGGAGGGATAAACATGCACTGGAGGCAGTACAGAAAAGATTCACTAGGTTGATTCCTAGGATGATGGGGTGGTCTTACGAGGAAAGCTTGAGCAGGTTGGTTTAGAAGAATAAGAGGTGATCATATTGAAACGTAAGGTTCTGGGGGGGCTTTCAGGCTAGATACTGAGAGGATGTTGCCTCTCCTGGGGGAATCTAGAACCTGGAGCAAAGTTTAAAAATCAGCGGTGTCCCATTTAAGACAGAGATAAGGAGAAATTTCAGAGAGGGTCATTAATCTTTGGAATTCTCTACCCCAGAGAGCGGTGGAGACCGGGTCATTGGCTATACTCGGGGCAGGCAGGAAAGTGGAATTGAGGCCATGATCAGATCAGCCATGATCTTACTAATGATGAGGCAAGCTCTAGGGGCCACATAGCTTACTCATGCTCCTATTTCTTATGTTATGTTCTAAATAGGATGACAAAAGTTTGCATATTTGGTTTCAGTCCAATTCAGAGGCTTGGAAAGATAGAGACTGAAATCAGTGATTAGAGAAGCATGGATTAATAAGAGATAGCCAACGTGGATTTATTAAAGACAAACTGGACCCAATTTTAACTGTGCAAGTGGACAATTTTTGAATGCCCATCCGACTATCCCAACTGAATTGTTTGATGAATCAAGACAGGACTAGCACAGGCCCACTAAACATTTGTGATCAAATTAGAATCTTCATTACAACATGACTTCCAGTTATTCTTTCACCCAAGACTTTGACAGAATTAAAACTTCTCACTTTGGAAAAAGCTAAAGTTGTTCATGTGTAAAAACAGGCCTAGGAATATAAATATAAATTTATCAAGTGTCTGGCTTTGTGACTTGTTTATAGTCATAGAATATGAGTGTCTAATTGGGAACTATTTTCTCCCAAGTTAAAAAGGCAAGTATACATCTGATGAGCTGACCAGTAGCTATTTCCTTAAACTCTGCCTGATATAATTTCAGCATCTATCATTGAAGAAAACAGCTTCCCATCTAACAATTTTGTTCCATGACAAAGTCCTTCTTTAGGATCCAAGTTGAGTAGCAACATTATAACTTCTCCTTCCTAAATCTAAGTTTATATGGTGGCATGCCCCTTGGTATTTGACTGTAGAAACTCTGGAGGCTATAGCCTGTTATCATCCTCTTCAGCTGCAGAATTGATGCTCATGTATCCTTTCAGTTCGACCAACAACTTTTCTCATTCTAATCCAGTGCATCTTCATTGTTTGCTCAAAGAACAGTTATCAAATAATAACTTGTATCAAATAACTGTCCACACCATTTTGCCACAACCAATTCATCATCTCATTCACCCCTCCCATGCCATCCCTTAAATCCCTTCCCTCGCAGAAACAATTTCTTCAACCAAGGTAGCTTTGTTGTTGGATCCCCTTTACCGTCCACTGTTTTCTTCACCAAACCCCCACCCCCATCATCAGCCATTGGCAGCCACACACGATCATATGCCTCAAGTGCTTCCTTGCGCACCAAGCACCACTTACCAAATAAATCCACTAACATGCTTGTCCTTTAAACTGACCAATCAAAACAGTCCAGACAGACAAAAACAAAGTACCATTATTACAGATTGATTAAGCTAGTGCAGTAAAGGTACATATGGTTTTTCAAAAGGTATTTGATAAAGTATCACATAAACTTTGCAAATTAGGAGCACTTGGGATTAAATAGTGCTAACAGTGGTACGCAATTTAGTAAGGAATAGAAACCATGATGAACAGCTGTTTTTCTGACTTGAAAGTTATGCTTTTAGCTAAAAATGATCTGGACTCGAGTGTGGTCTCATGCTACGCTGTAAGATTATAGGATTCTAAGGGAGTGGAGGTTATTGCTACCACTTAATCTCTCCAACAGCATGGTATGCAGTGATAGCAAACAGTGAGTACTCACATAGGAGAGCCATTTGACAACAATTTAAAAGCTGTGATTGAAAGAAGTTAAACAAGGGCTGTTAGGGATTGGGGAAAAGGACAGGTGCAGAAGGTTAACAAAAGTATTGTTCACCCAACAAAAATCTGTCGTTATGCTTTCAAACTACCACCTATCACTTGAAACATTATGCATCTGTGTGAACAAACTCATCCATCGCTTCAATGACAAGTAGAACTATTAAGCCATTAAGTATATATTTATTATAATTTGTAATTTTGTACAAAGCTAGGAATGAAGAGGTTAAAATATTAAACCTGTATGCTGGTAGGGGTAGACAAGGAGCTGGTGGATCTGGAAAGAGGTATGCAACATGTAAAGTTTGGGAATCTCTGCATTCGTCAAATGGCTGTCGGTTTCAGTGCTATCCTAGAGATTTGAGCCCTAACACTTTCATACAGTACTAAAGATAGTGCTGTACTGTCAGACATGCTTTTTTTCAAATGTGATATTAAACCAAGGGCTACCTGCTTACATGATTGCAAATGATTGCACGGTATGGGTTGAATAGTAGGTGAACTCCCCAGGTATCCTGGTTATCATTTCTCTCCTACCTATCATAACTAAAAAAGATTATCTTCCCATTTAATTCCCTGAAGTTTGTGGGACCTTATGTTCAGATTTGTAGCCACATTATCCTATATAAACATAAGTTTGTTCATTTCAGGGTTGTCATTTTTTCCATACTTCTATGTAATAATCAGCAGAACAACTTCACTAGTTTAATTTTCTTTTTTGTGTGAACATGCGGTTTCTCCATTACTGTACAACAAGCTGGAAAGAAAACAAAGCGACAATATTCAGCAAGTATTTATAGTGCTCTGTATGAGAGATCTCGGTACAAGATCCACTCATGAGACAATTTTACTTCAAATGAAACAAAATTTGAGCTTTAGATTGCAGTTGAAGATCAGATTTGGGGCTCCATCGGTCTCAAACCAGCAGTACAAATTATGGCTTACAGCACGGACTAAACCCCCATTAAAAAATAACAGAGTTTGGAGAATCATCAGAGTTCAAGTATATTTGCATTTCTTTCTTACTCTTCATGGGCCAAGTTCTTTTGCCTGTACTTTAAATCAAATCAAACCTATCAACAAACTGGAAAGCTTAACCTTTGAGAAATTGGCATTCAAAATTGTGATCTTTATTCCAATAGCTTTAAATGGTTATAGTTTTGGTGGAAGGGGAAAAATGATTTGCAACACATTTCAAGAGTTCAATTTCTATCTAACAAAAAGTAGTCTATCTTATCCAGCTGAAGGCTAGAGTTGTAAGACAAGCAACCACATGGTAACACACATTGCATTCCATTCTCCATCACAACACAAACAAACATGTAATTTTACTGTAGCCATTGTGACATAGTCAGGTTACTCCCAGCTGCCACTGCAACCCAGGCACTACACTTTACTGCTGCTTGTTTAAGGCCCACAGATTACTCCATTGTTCCTTCCCAGTCTCAACCATGACTAACATGTCTCTTACTTCCATACTTGCTTTCCTATAGGTCATGCCTCTTCAATAATTTTACTGGAACTTTAGAACTAACTTTTAAAAAAATGAACGATCAATTTATTCACAAACGGATATTCATATTCAAGGGACATTTAACACACTTAGATCTAATCACAATTTATGCAGTTAAAGAATAAGTGTATAAGCACAATTTCTTCATAATCAGAAGTCAAAAATTTTTGTACAAGTAAATCATTTTGAAGCATTACAACCATTCTTAAAAAGGATGACTGCACTCAAACTTGCAAGTCAAATTAGAAGGAAAAGGTTAAAAGTAAGAGCAAACAAAATGCAAATCAGTGGATATCCGCTCATTTTTAACATTCTATAATAGTACAGTGTTGGATAAATCCAAAATCAGGGAATTGGGATCAGTTGATATCAGTAATGGACTGTACAAAAATTAACTGGATTTTTAATGTGGTCTCCACAGCAACAGGTTCACATAACCAACAGCCCATGGCAAAAGGTTTGAACACTCCCAGCCTAGAGGTTAGGGAAAGTCACATGGTGCAAAATTAAGCAATTGCTGATCAGAAGCTCCTAGAGTAAATCTGTGGTCTATCCATAGTTAGCAAACCTAAAGCAGTGTAACACTCCAATTATAAAAACAGAATTACCTGGAAAAACTCAGCAGGTCTGGCAGCATCGGCAGAGAAGAAAACAGTTGACGTTTCGAGTCCTCATGACCCTTCAATAGAACTGTTGTGGTCTCCTCTACATTGGGGAGACCAAACGTAAACTGGGCAACCGCTTTGCAGAACACCTGCGGTCTGTCCGCAAGAATGACCCAAACCTCCCTGTCGCTTGCCATTTTAACACTCCACCCTGCTCTCTTGCCCACATGTCTGTCCTTGGCTTGCTGCATTGTTCCAGTGAAGCCCAACGCAAACTGGAGGAACAACACCTCATCTTCCGACTAGCACTTTACAGCCTTCCGGACTGAATATTGAATTCAACAACTTTAGGTCGTGAGCTCCCTCCCCCATCCCCACCCCCTTTCTGTTTCCCCCTTCCTTTTTTTTTCCAATAAATTATATAGATTTTTCTTTTCCCACCTATTTCCATTATTTTTAAATCTTTTATGCTCTCCCCACCCCCACTAGAGCTATACCTTGAGTGCCCTACCATCCATTCTTAATTAGCACATTTGTTTAGATAATATCACCAACTTTAACACCTATGTGTTCTTTTGTTCTATTGTTGTTGACATCTTTTGATGATCTGCTTCTATCACTGCTTGTTTGTCCCTACAACCACACCCCCCCTCCACTTCTCTCTCTCTCTCTCTCTCTCTGCCCCCCACACACACACCTTAAACCAGCTTATATTTCAACTCTTTCTTGGACTCGAGCTCAAGTTCTGTCGAAGGGTCATGAGGACTCAAAACGTCAACTCTTTTCTTCTCCGCCGATGCTGCCAGACCTGCTGAGTTTTTCCAGGTAATTCTGTTTTTGTTTAAGAAATTGTTCCCATTGTGTATCACATCTAAGCCTAAGAGTAAAACACTCAACAATGCAAAACATTGCCTTGGCTTAACAAGAAAGACCAAGAATGCGATTTTGTTTTCCCAATAACCTTGAAGGAAAGCAAAAATCAATTTTCACTAATTAAGTGGTTTAGCGAGATTTTCACAATGAACCCGACAAACCTGCAGTCCCATTCTTTGGCCTGGTAGAGTGAGCAAGATTGCTGAGAGATCAGATTTATGGAAATGCTTTAGCTTACATCATGATCTACATTGAAGTCTTGGAAACACTGCACTGGCCATTTTGTTTCGCCAGCAAATCATGTCCACACCAATGGTCTGGCTATAAGTGATGGAGAATATAAAGCTTCTTCTACAATCCTGACTATAACAAATTGCTACATAGGATTTTCATCTCCCTCTTGGTTCTTTTGTTAATTATCTTAAATCCTTGTACTCTTGTTATTGACCCCCTTGTCAGGTCCCAGGTGCCCTGTGAGCACAGACACAGTTTCAGTGTTTTAATTGCCCATTTATATCAACTTGCAAAAAGCATTATACCCAGTAATGGCATGTCCTATTCATAAGTTTAAATGTGGACTGCATTGAGTATATAAATTTTCTGGGACTGTCTTTCTTTTAAAAAAAAAACGGACACCAAACAGGCTAATGAGATGCATAGGCAAAGAGATTAATATGTCTAAAAATGCCTCTGGAAATGAGTTTCTCGGGTGCAAAGGACCATCTTTACCAGCTAAATGGAAAAGGTGTAACAAACAATGACTGCCAGACGTGTCAGAGTCGTGAGGACAGAATATCAAAGGGTCCTCCAGTAAGCTAATTGTAATTGGTATGTTGTTGGCATTCCCCCATTGTGTATTAATCACCCTGGCTCCAACCCATTATGTGGACAATGGAAGGCACTGAAACCTGCCATCATGTGACCGAAACCAGCTGAAGATAATAAATCTATTATTCCAAGAACCAGAGTGAACTGGGGCAGAGCAACAGCTGCAGAACAGGACAGTAACATCTATGCCTTTTTAAACCTGGAGACTGCTACATCTCAAAATGCTTCCCAGCACAATTCTTATTCCAAGTCCACCTGTAAAGAAACTTGGCCTTTTGCTTAGAAAAACTACTTCTAGAGCTGCTTAATGTCCATCTCTTCAAAGGAATCCTACAAAAATTCTGATATACAACTTCAGCTGTTGAACCCACCTAGTGAAAACTGTCTTCAAAGTGCCACAACGGCCTTTTTTCCTACGATGAGCCAAACACAAACAAAAGAATAATTCACAGCTCACAACTATCCTCTTGAAGACTCTGTGGTGTGTGCGCGTGCGCTTGCAACAAGTGAATAAATAATCCTCTTTTAAACCCACAAAAGCCTGCTGCTTATTGTTTAAACACTGACCACACACTCAGGTTGAGAAACATACACACCTTCCTTTCCAAAAAACACACCAATTATGGACAGTAAGGGAAAGGATACAAGGGTTTCAGTTCTCTCCCAACCCTGTCTGCAACATAAGTTTCATGTAAATTAAAATGAGCAAGGGCAAGTATGGCCCAATATAGTTCAAAACATCAAATTTGTTTTCCTACTGTTCCCTTTTCCTGCTTACCACCCCAGTCCCACACTCATGTCCCTCCATCACAGCAGCCAAGTATTTTAACATAAAGTTGTACAAAAAGCTGAGAAACATGGTCCTCATGCCCCAAACTGATTTGTGTGTGTTAAGGCACCTCAACACATCAATCACATGGAACACCTTGAAGTAACTCTGTTAGAAACAGTAAACTGAAACAATAGACGGGCTAGAGCCACCCTGAGACCGCAGCAGTTGTGTAATGGCACTAGAGCTGAACTCCCCACTCTGTTTACAATTGAATAGCTTCTTGCAAGTGTAAAAATTACATAAAAATTTCTTGGTAAGACCTGCTTACATATGGCCAAAAGCAGTACCTCTCCCTAGACATTCCTTCCATTATTTATAGAACACCAACTAATTTGAGTACAATTTAGATATTTTCTTTACTGCAGCTTAAAAGCATTACATTAAACAAAACATCACAATGCCCTGTTTGCTCAATGACGGGTTAACTAAAATGCTTTTGTTGCTTTGATTTAACTACCAGTATCTTGGCTCACACCACAATCAATTTCACCCTTTTTTTTTACTTAACTTATAAGTTATTAACAATTACTTGTTACCAATGTTATAGGCTTACGATATCATTTACAATGCAAACTTATTGAACATGCATATTTAGCTTTTCAATCTAAATCCTTTTCTCTAATTGGCTCAGTGATAAAGCTTCAAAAACAAATAAATTCAGAGCTAATTATGCCGGATAGCACTGGCTAGAACCTTCAGGCTCTATGCATCTTTTATTTGTTAATTTTAATCCACTCAGTTCACTTAATATTTGGTACCAATATACTAAAGGAAAAATGCTGAACACCAGCCAATATGCTTTGTTGCATCAATACATTGCTTGAAATTATTATTGCATTTTATGCCATGGGGTGCAGCTGACTCCTTCCATCATTTACACTCTACAGTGTAAACATTTCAGTGTTCCAGGTGACTACACAGGCCAGCAAATACAGACTTGATTCCCACCAGACGATGCACAAGATTTCTTTTTGAAGTACAGCTGACAGCATGGGCACTTCTCTCCCAAAGGCTGCACCAAGAAATAATAAATAGAAAACTACTAAGCAAACACCCACTTTTCAACAATTTTAGCAACTGCTACCACATTTACCTCATGGTCTTTTGCCATAATATTGCAGCAATTTTGATGAAGAGCAATGTGGAATTGTAAACCTGGCTGAGAGGAGCAGGTGCGAAGAGGAAAGAGGAAAAAAGAGAACAGCACTGGGAAGTTGCAGCAGTACTGTTCCCTTGAAATTCAAACAAAATTGAAGAATTCATAGATTGAAGTAAGCTTGCTAAATGTCACAACCTCTCTATATTCAGTTCTTTATTTAAACTATGCTGGGCACAACCAGCACTATCGCCCATTAGGAGAGGAATTACATGGGGATGCTCACACTTTGTGGTGCCTTATATCACCTAGCAGCTAAAGAAACACCAACAGAAGTCTGACAGCAAGCATTGCTTAAAGTGGAACTTGTTAAAATGAGGCACTTCACCTCTGTCCTAGCCGTGTATAACCCTTGGTCTAACCTCAAACCTGTTGCAAGGATAATGCAATAAATTTTGACAATCACATATTCAGCAAAGTTTTTCATGTGCATTTAATTTTCTTTAAGGTACAGATAAAGCTCACGTTGCACAAAACTTCAGCCATATTCCATTTGAAGGACGACATTGCCTCAAGAACCTGTGCTATACCCCTTGGAAGGGGCATAATGCAGGTTCACCAGAATGATACCAGAGCTTAAAGGATTCAATTGTGAGAACAGGTTACATAAACTTGGCCTGTATTCCTCGAGTTTAGAAGGTTGAAGGCTGGCTGATCTAATTAATTAATTAAGGAGTTTGATAGTTTCTCTATCTACTTATTTCATTTGGTGGGTAAATCTAAAATGAAGAACACACAATCTTATAATTAGCTAGAATAATCAGGACTGAAATTAGGAAGGACATTTTCACTAAAAGGGTGCTGGAAATTTAGAACTCTTGTCCCTCAAAGGTCATGAATGCTTACTTAATAGGAGCTTTCAGGACTGAGATAAACAGACTTCTGTTAAGTAAAGATATCAAGTGATGTGAAACAAAGGTGGGTAAATGGAGTTGAGGTTTAGATCAGCCATGATCTAACTGAAGTGCTTCTTGTTTCCATGTTAAGTACATGTATCTATCTGTCACTGAAGAGTCTATAGCACAGAATCAAATCATTCGACCCAACTAGTCTATGCTCCTCCCATTCCTCTTCTTCTAACTTGATTACCATATCCTTTCAATGCTTTCTCCCTCAAGTGCTCAACTGGCTTTCTCTAATGCATTTATACAATTCAGCACAACTATTCCTTGTGGTACTGAGTTTCACACTAACTATGAATTCCTTCGTGTATATACATTACAGTGCAGCACAAATTCCTTTTCAAGGAAGGCCATGGTACACCAAACTGTTTCATAATTTCATGCTGGGGATCTTTCAGTTCATTTAGTATTACAATTACTTTCACCTCATCAGCTAGAGAAAAAAACCCATCTCCTTTACGAAGCATTCTGATCATTCACAGAGTTACACTTCTTATAAAATATCGCTAAGTTATAAGCATCACAAAGCTTGAGCATTATGCATCTGGAGAGGCGGTTTGGTCACAAAAACAAATGCACTCATCTCACTGAATGTCAAAAGTGCTTGAGCCATATCACCTAATGAGGAGAGAGATCACAAAATAGGTTATGAAGTGATTTTCACACCTAGCAAAAAAAAACTTGTAAAAAGAGCTTAACACATTGATCGGCTTTAGCTAGACAATATGAGCCACAAGTTAATAAGGCCAGACCTCTGGAAATTATATAAGTGTTTAATTTTTTTTAAAGTTATTAATTTAACAAGGCCAGCTATCATGTAAAATGACTGGGAAAAAAATCTGTTCATGGAGATTTTACTCGTTTATTATTCATTCACAGAGTGTGGGCATGCTGCAAGGCTAGCATTTAAACCCCATCCACAATTGCCCTCGCAGTAGTGGTGAGCCACCTCTTGGCAACTGAGTGGCTTGCTGGGCCATTTCATGGGCAGTTAGGAATCAATTGCATTGCTGTGGGTCAAAAGTCACTTACAGATGTCCTTCCCTGAAAAGGACATTATCGAACCAGATGGGTTTTAATGACAATCAACATTACTGATACTAGCTTTTTATTCCAGCTTTATTCAATTAACTGGGATTTAAATTCCCCAACATATGTCTCTAGGTCACAATAATAAAAACAGAAAGTGCTGGAAAAGCTCAACAGTCTGTCAGCATCTGTGGAGAGAGAAACAGAGTTAATGTTTCAAGTTCAATATGACTCTTTAGAGCTTCTTCGGAGTTGACTCAAAACGTTAACTCTGTTTCTCTCTCCACAGGTGCTGCCTGGCCTGCTGAGTTTTCCAGAATTTTTTATTTTTATTTCAGATCTCCAACTTCCGTAGTATTTTCTCTAGATCACTATTCGGGTAACATAACCACTTTGCTTTCATTCCCAGCAAAACATCTCAACCATTTCATTCTTTTTATCATCTATTCATCTAAGTAGGCTTGACTATATCAGCATTGAACTAGGTTGCAAATTCTTCCAAATCTCAACCTAAAACTTTTATTAAACTTACTTGGCATTATCATTCTTTTGGCTTGTAGAATAGGTTTCAATTTTCCCACCCACTTGCTTCCAAAGTCTTTTAAGTTGGGATTCTATGCAGCAGTTATTCTAAACCTCATAATACTAATGAAAAATATAACAAAACTGGAAAACGTGTTACCTTTGTTATAACGCCATTATTAGCATCAATGGTTAAAGAGCGATCACACTAAAAGGATAAATGAAAACTTTTGAGTGCACATGAGCTGCCAGATATTATTTAATTCTGCATTTTTTCTAATTCTACTTTTAGAAGTATCAACTGAATTTCCTTTTAATTTTTGTTGCAGTTTTTAACAACAGCTACTTGAGGTAAAACAGGACATGCACTAATACCTGACTGTTTGGAAAAAAATTCCAAATGTTCCCTCTCTTTTCCAAATGGAAACAATTATTCTCTAATTGCTCTTTTAGAGCCTTGAAGACCTCAAAATCACCTTCTGACCCTATGAATTAGTTAGTGAACCATCCCTTTATGTACAAAGAATGAGCAAAAAATTTAGTCTTTTGTTCCTGATGTCATTTTGATGAATCTCAGCTGCACTTATTCCAAAGCTCGAATATCTCTTCTCTGATTCAGCAATCAGGACTGCGCACAATACCTATTTCATCCATATCTTGTACATCAGTTCCTTACTTTCATATCAATGCCCCAACTATAAAAAACCCGGAGTTACATACGCCTTTAAAAAATTGGATGGTCTTTTCTTTTGCACTTCCATCAAACGGCGCAGCTAGGTTTGATTGAGGGAGAAGATGGCAGGAAGGGGACTGAGCTAGGAACTGAGAAGGCAGAGCCAAAAGTCAGACTTGCAAACTATATAAAAACAAAAAAACTGCGGATGCTGGAAATCCAAAACAAAAACAGAATTACCTGGAAAAACTCAGCAGGTCTGGCAGCATTGGCGGAGAAGAAAAGAGTTGACGTTTCGAGTCCTCATGACCCTTCGACAGAACTCAAGTTCTATCGAAGGGTCATGAGGACTCGAAACGTCAACTCTTTTCTTCTCCGCCGATGCTGCCAGACCTGCTGAGTTTTTCCAGACTTGCAAACTAATCTGGCAGACAGAGATGGGTAACAAAAGCTTCCCAGCAGTGAAGTGGAGCGGTCCTCCAAAGCCAAATTGGTCAACCTCGAACTGATTAGAGGAGGATAATGACCCTCAGTCTGAGTCCACTTCTGCTCCCATTTCTCCAATGCAGAAATCTTAAGTTGCACATAGGTAGACCTTTAATCTTATTAGGATGCTCTTCCTTTCAGTTAACCCTGCTCCACCCCACCGATATGTACTGCTTCACATTTTCCTATACTGGACTCCATTGTCATCCATCTGCCAACCCACTAGACTAGCTCATCTATATCTTCCTACATGCTTGCTATTTTCAGTGCCCATTTCAATAACTGCCACCTTTAGTATTAATTCTCATGTGCCTATATCTATATTTTCATTTAAATAAAAACTCCAAAAAAATTCCAAAACAGGTCATTGGGCACATCTGCATCCCATATTCAAACAATAGGAGCATGCAAGGGTCAGAATGAGAAACCCCTACAACTTACCATAAGACAATGCACTGAAAAAAATGTCCACGTTATGCTGAGAACTGCAATGGCCCCAAGGCAGGGTAGTTACGAAGCTATTAACTACGTTTTGATGAGACAATGATTAGGTCCAACTATACAAGCTTACACCAAACCATTGTTGTGGCTAGCATACAAACAAGATAGACCATATTTTCCAACATATAGTACAAAATAAGACTGATTTTTACATGCGTCAGTGACTATACAGCTGAAAAAGCTGAAACTCAAAATACAGAATAGCTGTATAAAACAAGTCAAGAAAATGGCTCAAACTACAATAGATTTAAAAACCAGGGAAATAGTCCGACAAAATTAGATGATAAAAATCACAGATCTGCAATCAACCGAATAGAACGAGATGCACATTCAAGAAAGTGTGGGTTACCCTGGTTCAATACCCTATTCCTACACTAGAGTTATAAAATGGTTAACAAATTAACATTTGTTAAATGCCTTTTGATTTCATTACAAATTATAGTTAATACCTACAATCCTCCAATATTACAGGGAGAGATAAATACCACAAGTAGCATAAATCTGTCGTCATTCTAAATTACTTACTTGATTATGGTGGTGAATTTCTATGGTTTTGTAAATATATCCCAACATTCAGTAACTTTCTCAGGCCAGTAATCCCATCTTCTTGTTTATACAAGATGCTACAGGGTTTCGCCAGGGAAACCTTTAACCGGGCAATTGTGAAACATGGAAAAGAAATACTAGAAACACCACGGGTATCAAGAATGCAAAATACCTTTTTACATCAAGTTGTTTTAAATTGGCAAGTTTCAACATGCCTATTTCACTTAATAATTATAAATCACTTCCTGGTCTGGCTAAACACAATATTGTTAAGAACATGAACTTGAAAAACCTGGAAACAAGCATGGCAACATTTGATGTAAATTTTACACGTTAGGTTCAAATCACATGAACAGGAAGCTCAAAAATTCTCATAGCATAGCAACAGCTATGCATCTAGAGATAACCTTTTGTTGCCAAGTTCACTCATGCTGTTCATCCAATTCCTTTATTTTCTGAAACAGTTTACATTACATGAATGCGTAGAGGATTTTGAATAGTATCGCTGGAGAACCGTAAACACTTGTCAAACACTTTATAAATTGCAAATGTAACTACAATGGACTACTCCAGTCTGAATATGTGCATGGGGGAACAAGAACAATTTATAGAGGAAAACTTTACAACAGATACAAGACTTGCATGTCTTTCTGCCAATGACAAAATAAAAACACTCCTGGTTTGTCCACTCAAAAAGCTAAAATCACGAAATATATTTGCTGAAACATTAACTTAATTCATAAATCAATTTACACTTTAAACAACCATGCATCATGATGGTGAAAGTAACCACATTCAAAGGATTATTTATGACTGAAGTTAATTAGATGGAAATATTAAAACAACCATAGTCTGAGGAAGTAGTTTATCAACCATTTGAGACACATTTATGTATTAATTTGTTTTGTGTATCTGTAAACATGTATTTGGTTGCAAATTACTTTATAAAGTCCTGGGGACATAACAAAGGGCTGTGTGAATATAAATTATTTCTTTATTCTCTTTTTGGCTGATATCAGCAACTGCCTATTTTACACATGAGTGTTTTAAGTGGTGAGGACTGTACATTGCCAAGACATTTTAAAATTTTGCCTGGTATGTTCCATTTGTTGCAACAATCAGCAAAAGATGTTCTAAACATCTACTTCCTTCCAGGCACCTTACATAATATTAACTAATACTGAACAACATCAAACTGATCAACAGAATTTCAGCAGCCATTTATCATCTTTAAACTTAATTCCAAAATACCAATTGATCTGGAACATTCAACAACATGACTAAAAAGAAGAGAAATTTTACTTCCGACAGCATCAATACTTCAAGGATCAGATAAACTTGTTTTGTTTATGCACTGAAGCATAAACAAAAGGCTGGGATTTAGGTTTGGATCTACGATGTCCCATCCAGCTTACTGATCTGATTTTTTAATTCATTCATGGGACGTGGGCGTTGCAGGCTGGGCCACCGTTTATTGTCACCCCCAATTACCCTCGAGAAGGTGGTGCACTTAACCAGAGCACTCTGTTTCCACACTACACATCACTACCTTACACAACCCCTCTATTGTCTCTAAATTGTCAGACTGCCTGTCCAATAGCAGTACTGGATAGGTAGAAATTTCCTCTAATTAAATATTAAGAAGACCAAAACATTGTCTTCAGTCACCACTACAAACCCCATTCCCTGGCCACTAATTCCATCCTGCCCCCTGGTCTGAGGCTGAACAAACTGTCTGCAACCTTGATGTCATTTGACCAAAGTTGAACTTTCAACCACATACCTGCACCAAGACTGCCTATTCCCACCTCTAAAGTCATCCAGCACAATCCTGGTCCGGCCCTCATGTTAAACTCTCTATAAGGTGCTCATGTTAAACTCTCTATAAGGTCATCTAAAACTCTGCTGCCTCGTCCAACTCACAGAGTTCTGCTTACCCATCACCATGCTCAATTAGCTATATTGACTCCCAGTTTAGCAGTGCTTTAATTTTAAAATTCTCACCCTGATTTTCAAATTCCTCCATAGCCTTGCCCATCCCCAGCTCTTTAATCTTCTCCAGCCCTCAACCATTCGAGATATCGGCGCTCCACTAATTCCAGTCTCTTGAACATCAATTTTAACCATGCTACCATTGAAAGCTGTTCCTTCAGCTGCCAAGACCCCAAGCTCAAAAATTCCCTCCCTAAACCTCTCCGGTTCTTTCCCCTCTTTAAGATGCTCCTTAAAACCCAACTCTGATCAATATCTCCTTTCGTGGTTCAATATAAAATTTTATTCGAGTATGCTCCTGCAAACTGCCCTGGTTTGTTTAACTATGTTAAAAGCACTATATAAATAAGAACATAAGAATTAGGAGCAGCAGTTGGCCCCTCAAGCCTGCTCTGCCATTCAATAAGATCATGGCTGTCTTAAATGGGCAACCCCGAGTTCTTGATTTTCCCACGAGGAAACATCCTTTCCACATCCACCCTGTCAAGACCCCTCAGGATCCTATGTTTCAAACAAGTCACTTCTTACTCTTCTAAACTCCAGTGGATTCAAGCCTAGCCTATCCAACCTTTCCTCATAAGCCAACCCTCCCATTTCAAGTATTAGTCTAATAAGCCTTCTCTGAACTGCTTCCAACACATTTACATCTTTCTTTAAATAAGGAGATCAATACTATACACACTACTCCAAGTGTGGAGTCTGTGCTGTTTCCAGGTATTTTGTTTTTGTTGTGTTGTTGTTGTCCTGGGAAAACACCCAGTAAAAGGCGGGAGCGTCTCCAAGCAGAAAAGAGCAAGGGTGGGAAGAAACTCAATTTGAACCATTCTTATTATTTAATCCCAATGAAAGAATACTGGAGGAACTGTTCATCTCCCCTCCCCGGCACAGCCATAATATGGTCTTGTGGTGGCCTTGGGGTTGGGGCAAAAGAAGAGCAAAATAAATAGCACTGCCAATCTTTTTAACAATGCAATCAGAAAACTAGAATATCACAGAAAATTTACTTGTACAACAACATGGCAATCATACCTGAATGGCAGATAAGGAGGGTTCTTTCCTGCTGCAAGAGATCTGTAGGCCTCTTCTGGTGTTTTTTGAAGGTAAATGACCTTGTTAAAAGAAGAACATGATAAGTCTGATTTACAATTCTCGTCCCTGGAATTATTGCACAAACTATGTCCTATATTTTGAAATTTGCATTAACCAATGTGTTAACGTAATATTAAAATATCAAAAACCTAGGTTGTATGTCCTCAACAGGTTAGAACACTTGCATCACATGTTATTGGTCAGCATATTCAAGTAAAAATTACTGCATTCAAGTGGAGTTCTGTAACCATTTTACTCCTCTCTTCCGTATGGTTTTCAAGCTAAACTGCTTCAGAATTATGTTGAAGCAAGAATGTCCTTACTGTTTTAGGCTGTCACTTGAAGCTGAGCTAATCAGATTACCAGTAGGCCTGGAATTTACAGCCATCTTGACAGTGAAATGGTCAAGTGTTCGTCATCGTAAAAAATGACACAACACTGGTATCCGCACACATGCGTAGATATACGCAGATATCCATAAGTTGCTGTCAAAGATAGCTTGCTCCTCCAAGGGTGTGCTGTTGCAGTCTGCACTGATGTAATCAGCACAGAACCTGTGACTTGTTGTGAACTTCAACTTTTTAATGCAGTATTCTCACTGTAAAAGCCACTGAAAACAGTAAGCCTTGTTGAATAGGGTTTCCTATTTCCTGAGTTTCCAAGGGTGTACCTAAGCCAATTCCTGCTGAACATCATCTCTGGTCCTGAAAAGCTCATTTTAGAAGACTGGAGTGTAATTCCTTCCATTCTATGATTTTTTAAAAATCCATAGATTGTTAAGATAAGATTTCCCTCCACCCCACCCAAGTTTGATATTTCACCTTCTACCTTAATCCCATATGTATGCTCTCTGTAAAATGATTATCATTCACTAACTTTTTTCTGCTTCCTCATTTGCAGTCTGAGAATTCTTCAACTCAATTATCTACTTCACCTGCTTCATGGCTTCACTGCTCCTGGTTGCCAGAATTAAATTGGAATCATAATGGGGAAATATATGTTACAGAACCCACTATATCTCTGGGCAGCTTTCTTTAGGGTCAGAAGCGAGCACTATCTGTTCTATTAAAACCAGGTAGTGAAGGATAAAACAAAGCCAAAAACTTTTATGCACTTTATCAGTTTTTTATTTATAAAAAGATACATATTACAAACATATACCTAAAAATCCATAACCACAATTTCAGTCTGCTCCTATACATAGCACAAATGAATTTCTAGTTAACATCCACCACCTGAATTAAATACACAATTAATACTACCTCTTGGACACTAATGTTTTAAAAACCTGTAGAACTGTAAAAATATACAGAAAATGTATGGAATGTTATGGTACTTAAATATCTGAATACAAATAAAAGTGTGCTTAAAGAAAGATTACAGCATGCAAATCAGGCAGATCTTTATCCCCAGGTGTGTGGAGTTTCATTGAAATCAAACAGAATTAAATTCCCATAGATAAAAACAAAAAAACTGCAGATGCTGGAAATCCAAAACAAAAACAGAATTACCTGGAAAAACTCAGCAGGTCTGGCAGCATCGGCGGAGAAGAAAAGAGTTGACGTTTCGAGTCCTCATGACCCTTCGACAGTTCTGTCGAAGGGTCATGAGGACTCGAAACGTCGACTCTTTTCTTCTCCGCCGATGCTGCCAGACCTGCTGAGTTTTTCCAGATAATTCTGTTTTTATTTTAGAATTAAATTCCCATCTCTTTTGGGCTGCTAATAAGACTAAACAGTTGAGAAGTTACAGAGTTCACAATACAGAGACAGGCCATTCAGCCCGACAGCTCTATGCTGGTGTTTATGCTCCACACGAGCAGAATAGAATATGAAAAACTATAAGACAAATTCACAAAAAGCCCAATTCACAGCTCTTTCCACATAAATGTAAATTGTGTAGCGTTGCATAGTTAGGGGTTTATTATCTAGGAACATTTAGCACTTTATTCTTGATTGCTGAAAGAACAAATAGATGAGTTACTTTAGGCCACAAGTAATACTTCCTCACAGCCAGCCCTTTAGAGATGCACAAAAGTAATTCAATTAAACTAGTGTTTAGATTTATGCACTAAATGATGCCTTGCCAGCACAACCAGCTCTTTTAAAGCCACAGGGACTGCCACACATCCTTTGGACCAAGTTTTCTGCATACTATTCATCACTGGTTAAAATATTTATCCATAAAATGTCAACCAGATCACTGCCTTTGGAGTTCTTAGATCATTCCCACTCTCTCTTATTGCACATAGAAATTGCTGCAAATTTACAAACTTAAATTACTCAATACTTCATTATTCAAGCTCTGAATTTTACCACTTCAGGAACAATTGCACAAATGCTTTCCATCTTCATCAGCCTATTCAACCTTCTCCATTTCACTTTGCTCCAGTCTCTTGCGAAAGTACCCTTTTCTTCAGCTAGACTTTCACCTTTGCTTTAAGTATTTCATGGCATCTTTTCCCTGCTTGACTCACATCCTTACAGTTCAAACTTCCTCTACACTTTTGAATTGTGCCCACAAAAGCAGTTCCAATTAGCATAGAGAGATCTGGTTTGACCATTTTACCACAGGCGAAAGCGAAGCAAGACATCCATCCCACTGGTGTGAAAGGAAACATAGCAGGTTTATTATTTTATTATAGAATGACAAGCTGCATTGATTGAATTAAGTAAGATCAATCATAATTTTTGCCACATGCTTGACTGTGAAATAAAGCAGTTTTAACAATGCATATTCAGCCTTGTCTGACCAGAGGCTGAAAAGTTTGGAGTCATTCGTGAAATACAGAATGTTTGGTTCACACCCTGAGCGTGGCATCATACAAGTATACATTGGTTTGTCGGTTCACTCCGGTACGTAAAGGAAGTGCAATCTATTTATCAAAGCAACCAACACTGAGCTCAAATAGTATGTACAACAGGCATGAATTTGTAATGCTCCTATGCACTAAAACCTCTCCCTTAAATGTGCAGTAAGGTGAATGAGACCTGGAGGCTTTTAGAAACTGCAAAAACAAATACATGAGAAAATGAAGGGAACATGAGGATTTAAGGAAAAATGTCATTGCAGCATACTCAATGACCTTGTTCAGTATAGTAATGGACCATAATATATGAGCAAAGCACAGGCAATAAACAAAAAAAAAGTGCATGTCAAGATATGTTAAGGATAAAGACCAAGGACCTGGTAGGTATAAGTATCTCTCACAGGTTCCATGACAATTAAAAAACCTTGGTAATAAAGAAAAGAAATGGAATTCAACATCAGTTTTTGAAAAGTAGGTTGTATCCTGGACAGAAAGACAACAAGTTAGAGAAATAAACAAATTAAAAATAGGTACCAGAAGCTTCCACCGAGAAATAGTGAATTAGCTTGTACAATTGGGCAGTGGATTGTTTGAGCTTGAAGCATATATAATGTCTATATCATAACTATATCTTCTAAATTATAAAATTTTATGTGGTGTGGAGAGCTGAGATCAAAACAGACACAAGCAGTGAATGGATACTTTTGAAAACGGGCAGAGTAAACTGCCCGTTTACTTGAGTATCAACATTACTTGAGTATCAATACTCAAGTAATAAGGAGAAGCTTTTACGTAAAAGAGTACTTTGTGATGTGGCAAGACTGTAAAAGGGCAGCACGCATATGCAATGTGACTAAGACCCAGGAGTCTGAATGGTTAACTCTCAGCTGGGGACAAAACCACATGAAATGCCAATTATGAGATGGCTTTCACAAACATAACCAGAGTAACAAAACAATGCTCAGGTTACTAGGCACTAATTGAAAGTTCGGTACATGCTGTATACCACTCCCTGCACCATGAAAACATTGTTAGAGACTTAAACCAAAATCAGAAATAAACACTCAAATGCCCCGTGAACTGAAAGAGCACTGGGTTGGCATGGACTCATTACTGATGAAGGAACAGCAGGTTTCAGTTACAGAGCCAATGCAACTAAAGAATAAATTAAACACTACCCACAAGACAAAGGCTTAGGGAGAATTTTCACATTATAATGTAGGATGAAAAATTTAATAACGTAAGAAAGGTTTCAAAAATGAATACCCAATGGTTTCAATACTAAATTGAACCGTACATCACTAAGTAAGTTTGAGATCAGTAGCTACAGTTTTTACACTACTTCACTCTTGCCTGGCTGAGCACAACTATCCTGCTCAGAAAAGGTGTGCACGCACCTGACTACACGGATTCTTGGAACTCTCTTCCAACAGGTAGAAATCTCAAATGTTTGAGATAACAGAGGTAACAAATTTAAAGTACCCAGGAGGTCCAACAGTCCTCCCTAAATTGTGAACCAAGATAACTTTGCACTGTAGTTACACAATAAGACTGTATTCCATCAGGGGATTTCAAAACTCTTTGCACCAGTCACAACAAATCACATCTAGATTTAGAGTGCAGTTAATGTTGGTCCAAAGCCAAAATGGCACTGCACTAATGCAAAACTTGCAATGCAAATGCACCAGGTCATTCCAACTAATGGTCAAGAAAAATTTCAAAATATGAAAAGAAAATAGTCTGCTTGTAGAATTTAAGTCTAATTATTTTATCACATAGAAGTGAATGTGTGAAATGTAAAATGAAAGTTAGCTTGCATTTTACTTCAAATGTGATTTTGAGCCAACAGAAATAAACAGATTTCAAGTGCATACATATCAATAGAGCATTTAGCCTTGCTTGAAGAATCCATAAACTTTACTTGGGGAAATAAACGCAAGGTCCAAAAGATGAAGGAATCTAACTAAGAGATTATTTTCATATGTGTGATAGGGTGTTTTTTTATTATATAATCAGAAAACATTTGTGTTCGCTGAAAATATTTTATGGTATTGATCATCCAGAAATTTTTTTTTTTTTAAATCCCAAACGAAAGGGCTCAGCAACTTCCATTGTCTTTCTAGAGAGTCAGTTCTATAGACTAGTTCACTGCAAAATGGGTGGAATTTTCCCTTCTAGGATTAAGTCCCGTGGTAGGGGCGGGAACAGAGAGAGTTTACCACTGCAGAGGCCACCAGAAATTCGCGTGCTATTGTACAATACCGGCCTCAAATTATGCAGTCGGGGATTTCCTGACATTTTGCATGGCAGGACAGGCTGCTATCATATCCGGGTGTCATATTTAAATCTGGACAGCAATCTACACAATGTTGAAGGAGATGGCCTGAGGAGAACAGGAACCTCTGGTGCCCAAATTCAGTGATGCCTTCCTGGGTGTCCTGCTTGACCAAGTGGAGGCCAGGAGGGACGTCCTCTATCCAGAGAATGGGAGGAGAAGGCTGAGCAGGGAGATGAACCCGGCATGGAGGAAGTCTCCAGAGGAGCCAGTGCCCAGGGCCTCCAGCAGAGGACTGTTCTGCAATGCCGCAAAAGAATAAATGACCTCATCCACTCTGCCAGGGTAACTGAACCGTCATCTGCACAAACTCACCTCACTGAATGGTGGGCCTCAGTGGCAATGTGATAAGGTGATGCCTCATAGCCCCACTGTAGTCCATCTATTCTGGAGGTGGAGAGGCCACTGTGGGTGCCTTGGGGAGGGGAGGTAAGGATCTCAGGCATTGAGGGTACCAGTAAGCTTTATCCTTCTATCTGCATGGGCTCACCGCTCTGGAGGGTGCTGGCCAAGAACGCTTCTGAACAACCTGCAGTGTATCAATCAGATGGCACACAATCCAATGGGTCATTTGTAAGACTGAAAGCATGGGAGAGATACATGAAACCCAATTTCTCTCAACCCCATCTTCTCTCTTTGCACAGTAGAAGTTGAGCCATAATAAGAGAGAGGGGGAGAGGACAGGAAGGGCCCAGCCATGTGTAAAAGAACTGACCAACTTTGAGGAGTAGACAGCCCAGCTGGCAGGGTGGAACAGGACAGATGGATTGGATATGGAGCAAATCCTTGCAGCCTCCATCGAGTAAGGTTGTATGACATGCAAATCCTAAGGGTCAAGGGTTCCTCCCTGCTGGAGGCAATTCATGCAGCCACTTGTTCTCTCCTGTCACTTACAGGTGTCACCAGGGGAAGGCCCAGAAGTGAGGAAGCCCTGTCCAGCATACAGACAAGCCCAGAGAGTAGTGAGGACATCACGGATGAAGGAAGTTCACCTATAGAGGAATCACACCAGACACCTGCACCCTCCACCAACCCAGATACACACACACACCTCAGTGTGTATTAGTTCTAGTTTAGGAAAGGTCTCATGTTCTAATGGTCACTGCACAGACACGTGTTCACAGCAGGAGGTGACTGGGTCAGCCAAGCTCACTAGCACTTGGAGTGCTGGGAAGAGGCCTCTGCAAGGTTCACATTCGATGATGGGCCTCTGGAATCGGCCTTCCAAGAGATGCTGGAAAGGGAGCAAGGGACAGGGAAAATCAGACAGATATGTCGGAAGCCCTCAACAGGGTGGCATGTGAGGTGAAGGAGTAGTCCATGTGCCTGCTGGCATGACGAAATGGTCCTGACCTGTGCATGCATGGAGAAGGGTGGGGGACTCCTTGGGGAAGCTGGTCCAGTAGGTTCTGCCAGAGATGTGCACAGACCTGCAATCCAACCCTATAGCCATGGTTGAGCTTCTGTGGTGACTACATAAGAGGAGGATGGGGCACATTGACCTCCCTCCATGTGACAGGCACGGGCTTTCGGGGCACCCATAAGGAGGAGGAGCGGCGGTTGGATACCCTTTGGGAGCTCCACTCAGGACTCTTAGGGTGTATGGCTCTTCCGAATCTTTGTTGCCCTTGACCCCTTCAGCCCTGTTCTCTGTGACCTCCGAGGAAGCTGCTGCCCCACAGGACAGCCAAAGTAGACCGGGGGCCCTCCAGGCCTCGAGTCTCCAGAAGACAGCTGCCAAGATTATCCAAGGTAACAGGCTACCTCCAGCCCTGCTGCAGATGTTGAGGGAGCACTTAGAAATGTTAGGGAAAGAAAAATTTAAATTCTGAATTCACAAGTGCTGCACAGCTGCACTATGATTGTTACACAAATCACACTTCTGTAAATATAGTTCACTTGCACTTTAATCATGTCCTTAAGCCTGTGCATGCCTCCCACCATCTTCCAAGGGACACCCCATGTCCACTGGAATCAGGCATGTGCAAGACGTTTCCCATGCACACCAAGCCTTCACCCTTCACACGCTCATCTGTACCAAGACCCTAAGCATTACAAGTACAACATGCTGAAGTTCTCTTTCAGTTGTCCAGTTAGCTGACCTGCATCTCTGCCCAACCCTGATCACCAACTCCCATGCAGTATCTCGAAATCTCCACCAAAAGGCTCTGCATATTTGCAAGTAGTTATGGTGCTAATAATGTTTGAAGTTGAGTCTAATACCTTTTCCCCTTCCCATCACCCATCTCTCCACCCCCCACCAACCCCATAACCACTGACACACAGGAATCAGTTTTGACTTCCCATGTTCCCCCTTCAACTCCCCACCATCACCTTCCATCCCATATGAATAAATGTAGAAGTCCCCTACCCCTCTGAACATTCCCCTCACCCTCCTCCCTCCCACCCACCATTATACCCAGCAGAGAGGGGACCGGAAAATTCCATCCATTGGTTGGCAAATTAGATTTTAAGTTGCCTTCCCCACTTCAAATATAGGCCATGTTCTCTGGTTTTTCTAGAATGGTTACAGCACAAGATCACTCAGCCCAAAATGTCTTTACCAGCTCTCTGCAAGAGCAATGCATGTAGTGCCACTCTATTGTCTTTTCTCCATAACCCTGCGAATACTTCCTCTTCAAATAATGGTTCAAGGCTCTTTTGAAAACCATGACTGAATCGGCTTCCATCACACTCTCAGGCAGTGCATTCCCAATCCTAATGACTTGCTTCATTTCACTATTGCTTCTTTTGCCAATCACCTTAAACTAGTATCCTCCGGTTCACAATCCTTCCAATGGGAACAGTTTCTCCATATCTACCATGTCCAGACCACTCATGATTTTGAGCAGTTCTATCAAATCTCCTCTCAGCTTTTTCTCTAAGGAGAACAGCCCCAACTTATCCAGTCCACATAACTGAAGTTCCTCACTCCTGGAACTATTCCCATGAATCTTTTTTGCAGCCTCCCTATTTCTTTCCCAGTGCCTTAGGATGCAAGACTCCAGCTGATGCCAAACCAGCATCATATACAGGTTTACCATAACTTCCTTGTTTTTTGTTACTCTATGTCCTGATTGATAAAGCTCAGGATATTGTATGCTTTAATTAATGTGCTCTCAACCTGCTCTGCCACCTTCAATGATATGTGCACATATACTTGCAGGTCCCGCTACTCATGCACCCCCTTCAGAATTGTACCCTTTGTTTCTCCCCATCCTTCCTCCAACTGAATCACTTCATAGTTCTCTGTACTAAATTTCAACTGCCACTTGTCCACCATTCCACCAACCTATGTTTTTTTGAGGTTAACGTTATCCTCCTCACAGTTCACAATAATTCCAAGTTTTGTGTCATCAACAAATTTTGAAATTGTGCCCTGTACACCAAATTCTAGGTCAATAAAATATATCAGAAAGACAGGGGCCCTAACACCAATCCCTGGGGAGCCCCACCATAAAACTTTCTCCAGTGTGAAAAACAATCAACCCTACATCACTACACTTTGTTTTCTGTCACTTAGCCAATTTCTCATTCATGTTGTAGCTGTCCCTTTTATTCAACAAGCTCTCAAACTTCACTCAAGTTTGTTTTGTGGCACTTTATCAAATGTCTTTCCTTATGGAAGTCCATGTACACATGAACCGGGTTACCAAAGCCTCCTTTTTCATTGAACTGGAAACATACTGATGTAAAAAAAAATTTCCTGAACACGCTCTAGAAACTCTTGCTCCTCTGCCCTTTACACTATTACTATCTCAGTCTTTATTAGGATAGCATATAATTCTATATTCCATAATTCTTGCATTCTCTACAATTTCCTTGCAAATTTGTCCTCTACGTCTTTCCCAATAGTTGGTGGCCTATAGAATAGGCCAGTGGAAGCCATGCAGAAGAAACATCTTAGTTGCCTCCCATCCTTTTCCAGTGCGCAGGTGAGTTACATACAATCAGCTTGCATCATGCACTAACAGCTGGTAAGGGGACACACAACATCCATTACAAAATTCAGTTCACCAAACAAAATGAACTACAAACTTCACTAAGAACTAGATTCTTCTTTATAGTCAGGAAACATTAATGGCAATGGAAAATTAACATAAAATAGCAGCTGGACAATGTCTCTTTTTAAAGGCTAATTGCTTTATATTGCATGTTCTGCAAATACATTATTTATAGCTACTATATTAAAAAGTTTTGCTGCTTAGCTTGTATTACAGACTGTCAATGAGATTCTAGTGCTTGTATAAACATGATCTATTCAGAAGTCTGAATGTCAAAAAGCAGCTACAGCATAGAAATCAAACCCTGAAGAAGCGTAATGGAAAAGCACTTTGCTGCCAAATGATGACATATTTCCTCCAGAGGAAACTTTTTAAACACAAAGGAAGAAAACAACCACTTGCTTCCAAATGATGGTTGCAGCTCTGAAACAAGGCTGCTTGTCATAATGCAACAATATACATGAGAAAAAGTATGAAATAAGTTAATTTGGTCCATCAAACTTTACTTAGAGCACCGAGTTATGGAGCCAACCAGAGGGCAGGCTATTTTAGACCTGGTAGTGTGCAATGAGGCAGGGCTAATTAATGACCTCATAGTAAAGAAGCCCCTAGGGTAGCAGTGATCATAATATGATTGAATTTTGCATTCAGTTTGAGGAAGAGAAGAGTGGGTCTAAGACAAGTGTTTTAAAACTTAAATAAAGGCAATTACAAGGGTATGAAAACAGAGCTGGTTAAAGTAAACATGGAAAATAGGTTCAGGGATAGGTCAGTAGAAATGCAGTGCCAAACATTTAAGGGGATATTTCATACCGTTCAGCAAAGATACATTCCAGTGAGAAAGAAAGACTCTAGGAGGCAAATAGCACCATTCATGGTTAACTAAGGAAGTTACAGAGTATCAAATTAAACAAAAAGCATACAATTCTGCAAAGATTAGGAGGTAGGTGAGAAGACTGGACAAAATTTAAAACCAGCAAAGAATGACTAAAAAGGTAATAAGGAAGGAGAAATTAAAGTATGAGAGAAATTTAGCTCAAAATAAAACAACAGATAGTTAGAAATTTATATAAGAAAGGAGTAACTAAAGTGAGTGCTGTTCCTTTAGAGCGCGAATCTGGAGAATTAATAATGGAAAATAAGGTAATGGTGGAAGCGGTGAACAGGTATTTTGTGTCCATCTTCACTGTACATCCCAAAAGTAACATCCCATAAATACTTGTTAATCAAGAGGTGAAAAGAAGGGAGGAACTTAAAACAATCACAATCACTGGGGAAAAGTTTGAGAAAACTATTAGCCTTAAAGGCTGATTGACTTCATCCTAGTGCCATAAAATAAGTGGCTGTGGAGGTAGTAGATGCATTGCTTTTAATTTTCCAAAATTCTCTCGATTCTAGAAACATTCCATCGGATTGGAAAATAGCAAGCGTAATTCCGCTATTCAAGAAAGGAGAGACCGAAAGCAGTGAAAATACTGGAACATATTATTAAAGGAGTTTACAACTGGCCACTTAAACTTTTAATGCAATTAGGCAGAGTCAATATGACTTTGTGAAAGGGAAATCATTCTTTGAGGGAGTAACAAGCAATATGAATAAAGGGGAACCTGTAGATGTAACATACTTGAGTTTCCAAAAGGTGTTTAATAAAGTGCCATATCAAAAGTTACTTTTTCTACATAAGAGCTCATGATGTAGAGGGTAACATATCAGGATGGATAGAGAGTTGATTAGCTAACAGGAAGCAGAAACTCAGGATAAAATGGGTCTTTTTTGGTTTAGCAAGTTGTAACTGGTGAAGCACCACAGAGATCATTGCTGGTACCTCCACTATTTATGATCTATATGAATGATTTAGATGAAGGGACCAAATGTATGGCAGCTCAATTTACTGATGACACTAAGATAGATAGGAAAGTAAATTGTAAGGAGGTCACAAAGAGTCTACAGAGGAATTTAGATAGGTTAAACGAGTGGGAAAAGAATTGACCGATTAAGTATAACAATTGGCAGATTAAGTATAACAATTGGCAGATTAAGTATAACAATTGGCAGATTAAGTATAACAATTGGCAGATTAAGGAAATATGGGAAAAAGTGAACTCATCCACTTTGGCAGAATAGAAAAACAGTATATTATTTAAATGGAGAATGATTGCAAAACTAGGGTACAGAGCGATCTGGATGCCCTGGCACAGGAATCACAGAAGTTAATATGCAGGTACAGCAGGTGATTAATGGAATTCTGTGGTTTATTGCAAGGGGAATGGAATGTAAAAGTAAGGAACTTTGCCACAATTGTATAGGGCCACATTTGGAGTACAGTATATAGTTTTGGGTCTTGTTATTACATCATTTCTCAAGTAACATCAGAAGCAATTCAAAGAAGGTTCATTCGACTGACTCTTGGGATGAAGGGGTTATCTTATGAGGAAAGGCTGCACCTGTACCCATAGAGGTTAGAGGAATATGGGGTGATCTTACTGAAACATAAGATCCCAAGAGGAGAATTGACAAGATGGATGCCAAGACGATGTTTCCCCTTGTGGAAGAGACCCGAACAAGGAGACACCATTTAAAAATAAGGGGTCTCCCATTTAAAACAGGAGAATTTTTTTCTCTGAAGGTCATGAGTCTATGGAATTCTCTTCCCAGGGAGAAATGGAGGTAGAGCATTGAATATTTTTACGGCTGAGTTAGCTAGATTCTTGATTGCCAAGGAAGTCAAAGGGTTTGGGGGTAGACAGGCAAGTGGAATCGAGGCCATAATCAGATCAACCATGATCTTAGCAAATGGCACAGCAGGCTCAAAAGGCCGAATGGCCTACTCCTAACCCATATGTTTGTATGTTTACGATACCTGATCAATATCAGAATAAAACCCACTTTGAGATTACTATAGATCATCCAGTTTGATTTTCTGCTTGGGGCCATCATGTTACTTGCTTATATATTAATTTTAAAAACATCCTTAAACTTTTGAAAAGTATGTTCATCAAAATCTATCTGGGTAGTTGTTTAAAGCATTTCCCCCTTTTCCTTCAGGTCATACAACCTCCTGTGTAAGTGTGGAGAGCTCCTGAGCCACCAGAAGTGGTACTAGTTAGCAGCACAATCTTGCATCCAATCTGTCTCGCCCATAGAGAATAAACTTGACTTTTCAGTGCAACTATGCAGTTACACATTCAGAAACTGAAAATGAGCAGAGCATGGGAAAATCAAACCTAGGTCCCAACTCTCAATAATACTGCTTAGCATGCAATACTGATGTCATCCAATTAAAGTACTTTTGCTTTTGTGGCCAATTATTAGCTATCTCCATCATGTATTTTTTTTAAAAAAACTATTGCAGTTACAACTTAAGCAGAGCTGGGGGGGAAAATGGGCAAATAAATAAAAACCAGCATGGATTTGTAAAAGACAAGCCATGTTCAAGTTCCTGGATGAATTAGATAAAATGCCATTTAATATATTTTTACTGTGCTACCAAGCCCACAGGATTAAAGTCCAGGTGACTGTGTGGACACGAAACAAAGGAGTTGCTTTTACACAAAATAATTATTTTGTAACAAAATATTCATAGTTTGAATTACAGTAAATACATTTAGGACTAAAGGAGAGTTGGGACAAAGGGTACATATGCTAACTGGTAGAACAGGAAATGCGTCGTACCCCATGGATCTGTCTGGGGCTTCAACTTTTCATATTTATTAATGACTTGTACGAAGGATTAGAGCTGTATTTCCAAGTGTGCAGATAACTAAATTAGATGGGACAATAAGTAGCAAAAATTGAGATGAAGCATGAAATGGAAGAGAGACATAAATTGGATTAAGTGAATGCAGCTCATGGAATGGGACTGGGTGGGTGCAGGTGTAATATCGAATGAGGATTGGTTAACAGAAAACAGGAATGGGTCATTTTTGAGACGGCAGGGTATAACTAGTGGAGTGTCGCAAGGATCAGTGCTTGTGTCTCAGCTACTTACAATCTATATCAATAACTTAGATGAGGGGTCCGAGGGCAGCATATCCAAGTTTGTTGATGATACAAGGCTAGGTGGGAAAGTAAGTTGCGAGAAGGCTGCAAAGAAATAAAAACCAGTTAAGTGTTTGGGCAATCAAGTGGCTGATGGAGTATGATCTGGGGAAGTGTGAAATAATCCACTTTGGTAGGGAAAAACAGAAAAGCAGTTTTTTCTTAAAGTGAGGGATTGGTAAATCTTGGTATTCAGAGGGATTTGGGGATCCTCGTACACAAATCAAAGGTAACATGCAGGTGCAGGTACAGCAAAGAGAAAGGCAAAAAGTAGGTTTTTGTAATGCAAGGGGGAGAGTGAAAAGGTCTTGCTGCAATTATACAGGGTTTTGGTGAGACCACATCTGGAGTACCAAATACAGTTTTGGTTTCTTTACCCAATGAGTTTTATTTGTGCCCCAGATGGGATGCAACAAAGGTTTGTTTTGTTGATACTGGGAAGAGAGGGCAGTCCTGAAGAGAGATCAAGTAGAATGGCCCAATATACTCCGGATTTTATAAGTGTTATGACCGATGCAGTTGATAAAGTTGAGTTATTTTAAAATCCCAGAAGGAAACTTTAAACAACTGTCATAACCAATAATTTTAAGTGTTATGTTTGAGATGCAGCTCTAAATTCAGGAATCAGACCACCAGTTCGAGGTTTAAACTACATGAAACATTTTATTAATTTACACAGGTTAAAACATACATACACATGGCTACAAATCACTACTATTAACAAATTCACAAACTAATCTCCCTTAAGGCAACAGCAACCCATAGACTTAACCAAACACCAGGCAAAGCATTTTCACGAATTCAAAAATTAGGTTCTTTTCACTGTGGAGCCAGTTGGAGGCTTGCAGCTGCCTTTTGATCCCACATTGCCTCTGCCCTGCGCACCCAAAAACTGAAGTTATACCTACCACCACTGATTGAATTCAAATTCTCTGTCTCACCAGCCTCTCTGAACTTCACCTTTTAGCAATGAAACCCCTTTCATAGTACCTATTTAAGTTGGCTGTTAATGCGAGCGATATAAGCTCACATCAACAAGGGCTAACAAATTCTTTATTATGTTCAATAGTTCAAATTGATGGTGGATCCTTTTAGCATTCTGGCTTTATTAGAGGATTTAATATTTTCTCCTCCCCCTCCAAAATTCTTTGTACCACAAACACTATTGCTTCTAAACGGCTCAGATTTTGTGGTAACTTTTTTTTTATATAGAAACCCAATATACTTGGATGGACCCATATTTTCTAATCCACTGTCATGTTGTAAATGAAAGAATTGTCAACCATCAGGCCATTCTGCTAACTGGCTTTAATTGCAGATATTATTTCAGGAGCAGAGGAAGTCATCCAGACAAATTTACTAAAGTTGTTAGATCACCCAAATTTAATAAATAAAATCAATACATGGTACTATTTGTAGCCTGTGCATAATAGCATATTGATATTCTAAAAATATTATCATTCATTTTATTATTTGTGCATTATGATAAACGATTACAAAAAGATTTTTTACTCCTTCTCGTGGTCTTGCACTTTTTTGAAACACTCTTCTACACTGCAGATGTTACAGACAAAAGATTAAAATGTTTAGAACGTCAAGTTTAGTTTCCCAGGATATCTGATGCAGGATGCAAGCAAAAATTTACTGCGATTTCATATATTTTACTACTCTTGGTTTTAGCTTTTGAAACCAACCACAGCTTATTATTAAAACAGCTGCTATTCAACCCTAAAAGCTAAACTGATATATTTGAGGCAGAGAAGGAGAGATGCTTTATTCTTAAAATCTCACACAGCATATTCAGCTCACGGTAATTCCCACATCATGGGAACTTCCTTTGCCCTACTCAAAAAAGAGGAAACTAAAAATATTCACAAGTATCTACATTTCCAAATAATGTTTTCTATCAATTTCATAACTTTAGAAAATAGTAAAGCCTCTGTCATCAATTACACATGTATTCTTCAACACTCAAGGCAGTCAGGAGAGTGCCACATTTGCAACCTACAGCAATAAGAAAAAATAACCACCACTGTAAATGAGCTTGAAGTTGTAACGAATAACTAACCCATGAAGCATTAATGAACGATGAGAAAACTCATGAGTGGTACCCATCTTGCAGGCCATCAAAATAGTGCAGGCGTTTGGCATGTCAACCATTGCATTTAAAAAGATGTCAAAGTTTGGCTAAGCCATTTGATTTGTTGCTGGTTCAAATCAGAGACTGAAATTTGAGTTGTATGCTGTAGCTAATAATATAAAATATGCTGCTCCTGACAGACTACTAGGATTATTTGGTGGCTTCTCAGTATCAATGCCTCCAATACGAATGCCATGGTCAAAGGAAAGTACGTAGAACAAAGAGATAAAAACAAAAAATTGCGGATGCTGGAAATCCAAAACAAAAACAGAATTACCTGGAAAAACTCAGCAGGTCTGGCAGCATCGGCGGAGAAGAAAAGAGTTAATGTTTCGAGTCCTCATGACCCTTCAACAGAACTGATTTTTCTTTACAAGGAGAGGGGTGAAATATAAGCTGGTTTAAGTTGGAGGGAGGGGGGGTATTGTTGTCGGGACAAGCAAGCAGTGATAGGAGCAGATCATCAAAAGATGTCACAGACAAAAGAACACAGAGGTGTTGAAGTTGGTGATATTATCTAAACGAATGTGCTAATTAAGAATGGATGGTAGGGCACTCAAGGTATAGCTCTAGTGGGGGTGGGGGGCATAAAAGATTTAAAAATAATGGAAATAGGTGGGAAAAGAAAAATCTATATAAATTATTGGAAAAAAACAAAAGGAAGGGGGAAGAAACAGAAAGGGGGTGGGAATGGAGGAGGGAGTTCAAGACCTAAAGTTGTTGAATTCAATATTCAGTCCGGAAGGCTGTAAAGTGCCTAGTTGGAAGATGAGGTGCTGTTCCTCCAGTTTGTGTTGGGCTTCACTGGAACAATGCAGCAGGCCAAGGACAGACACGTGGGCAAGAGAGCAGGGTGGAGTGTTAAAATGGCAAGTGACAGGGAGGTTTGGGTCATTCTTGCGGACAGACTGCAGGTGTTCTGCAAAGCGGTCGCCCAGTTTATGTTTGGTCTCTCCAATGTAGAGGAGACCGCATTGGGAGCAACGAATACCTCTGACACTTCCCTTCCCTTCTTTGACCTCTCTGTCTCAATCTCTGGTGATAGACCGTCCACCAATATCCATTACAAGCCTACCGACTCCCACAGCTACCTCGACTACAGCTCCTCACATCCCGCTTCCTGTAAGGACTCCATCCCATTCTCTCAGTTCCTTCGCCTCCGTCGCATCTGTTCCAATGATGCTACCTTCAAAAACAGTTCCTCTGACATGTCCTCCTTCTTCCTTAACCGAGGTTTTCCACCCACGGTTGTTGACAGGGCCCTCAACCGTGTCCGGCCCATCTCCCGCACATCCGCCCTCACACCTTCTCCTCCCTCCCAGAAACATGATAGGGTCCCCCTTGTCCTCACTTATCACCCCACCAGCCTCCGCATTCAAAGGATCATCCTCCGCCATTTCCGCCAACTCCAGCATGATGCCACCACCAAACACATCTTCCCTTCACCAGGCATTCCGTAGGGATCGTTCCCTCCGGGACACCCTGGTCCACTCCTCCATCACCCCTTACTCCTCAACCCCCACCTATGGCACCTCCCCATGCCTACGCAAAAGATGTAACACCTGCCCCTTCACTTCCTCTCTCCTCACCGTCCAAGAGCCCAAACACTCCTTTCAAGTGAAGCAGCATTTCACTTGCATTTCCCCCAATTTAGTCTACTGTATTCGTTGCTCCCAATGCGGTCTCCTCTACATTGGAGAGACCAAACGTAAACTGGGTGACCGCTTTGCAGAACACCTGCGGTCTGTCCGCAAGAATGACCCAAACCTCCCTGTCGCTTGCCATTTTAACACTCCACCCTGCTCTCTTGCCCACATATCTGTCCTTGGCCTGCTGCATTGTTCCAGTGAAGCCCAACACAAACTGGAGGAACAGCACCTCATCTTCCGACTAGGCACTTTACAGCCTTTCGGACTGAATATTGAATTCAACAACTTTAGGTCTTGAACTCCCTCCTCCATCCCCACCCCCTTTCTGTTTCTTCCCCCTTCCTTTTGTTTTTTTCCAATAATTTATATAGATTTTTCTTTTCCCACCTATTTCCATTATTTTTAAATCTTTTATGCCCCCCACCCCCACTAGAGCTATACCTTGAGTGCCCTACCATCCATTCTTAATTAGCACATTCGTTTAGATAATATCACCAACTTCAACACCTCTGTGTTCTTTTATTCTTTTGTCTGTGACATCTTTTGATGATCTGCTTTTATCACTGCTTGCTTGTCCCGACAACAACACCCCTCCACCTCCACCTTAAACCAGCTTATATTTCACCCCCCTCCTTGTAAAGAAAAATCAATTCTGTTGAAGGGTCATGAGGACTCGAAACGTCAACTCTTTTCTTCTCCACCGATGCTGCCAGACCTGCTGAGTTTTTCCAGGTAATTCTGTTTTTGTTTTAAGTAGAACAAATCCTTGTTGAGTTGTTAGTACTCAAAAGGTTAAACTGGATGCATTTACTTGCCTTGTGGAAGATAATGTTATATTCCTACAGTAAGTGTGTATTAGTTTAAAGCCATTTTTAAAAAAAGTCAAATCTGCTAAAACAAACTTGATTTTGTTCAACATAAAAAGTTGAATTTTAAATGAAGCAGTTCAATAAACTGAGAACTAAGTAAAAAGCATATTTGTAGCTTTATCTAGTTCCTTCCAAAAAGGGTTTGCTTTGAGCCACATGATGAATTTGCATTTATAGAGCACCTTAAGCCCCAAGGAATGTCAAAGAATTTCACTAATAAATAATTTATTTAAAGTAAAGTAGTCACTTATTTAGGAAAACATGACAGGCAATTGCTCACAGAAAAATATCACAGACATTTTGTGTGGCTGTGATCAAGGAAGGAATGCTAATCAAAACAGCAGAATTCCTTTTTTTCCCCCAACTGTGCCAAAAACCTTTACAGACATCCAAACAAGCAACTAAGGCTTCAGTTTAACAGACTGCATTCCCAGTGATGCACCAAAGGGTCAGCCTAGACTATGCACTCAGCCTGGATTGAAAACTTGAATCCGTAATCTTCTGACTCATCTGAGAATGTTATCAGAGGAAAATAGCTTGAACATTATTAGAGTTCAAACTGAGTTGAAAGAAGTATTTAGCACAAAAGAAAAGGCAGATTGGAGCTCTTTGAAAGCAGTTTACCAATATAGATGAAATTAGTTCAGTTCAAGATCATATGTGCTAGCAAGGATTAATAGATGAAAGAGCTATGAAGAAGCCAGAACATGCAATCTGTCTGAACAAAATCAGAATTCCACCCCCCCCGCCCCGCCCCAACCCCCATGGTCCAAAGAACATAGGCAAAATCAAAATGTTGGGATAGATGCATCATTTCAAGAAATTTGGCAGCCTTTGCATCACAAACCAGTAATAAATACATTGTATCTGCTGGAGCAAGTTCTCATTTCATATACACCATAAGCTTCCAGGCTGACTTGGGCTTCCACAGGGAGCTTGCTGAAGAGGGGGAGGTACTTCCATCCAAAAGATCACAGGGCTATGACTAGTTAAATGCAAATAGCCACTCAAATTCAAAACAACACAGTAAGAAGTGGTCAACCCAAACAGTACATGTTCCTGTTCATCCTTCACTTACTCCTAATTCCATTCTCCCTCCTCCTCTTCTTCCGGCTTCTCCCATGTTACCTGGGGTCGCCACAATGTTGGTTGATCAGCCTTCTCCATCTCCTACTGTCAGTCACCAATTCATCTTCCAATCCCACAGCGTTTAAGTCTCTCACCACTGCATCTTTCCATTTGGTCTTGGGACTTCTCCTTTCAGACAGTCCCATTTCCATCACTCACCTCACCACATTTCCTCTCACTCCCCACAACAGATGGCCAAACCATTTCCATCTCTTTTTGGCTACTTTCTTCAATGCTCTCACAACCTTCATTGACCCCTGATGTGCTGGCTCCTGATCTTGTCATTCCTTCATCACAGCCATCTCAGCATCTGCATCTCATCAGTAACCTGTCATTGTTCCTTCTTTTTAACGTTGCGCAAAGTTTCTGCACTACATAACAAGTCTGGTCTCATAATTGTCCTGGAAAAATTTCCAGGGTTAGGGTTAGTGCAATAATTTAGCACACAACACTCCACTGCACTTCAAATTACTCAAACCAGAGCTAAACTAAACTGTTACTTAATTTCCATACTTTCATCTTCTACTACCACTGACCCCAGGTACTCAAAACAACTCACTTTCTCCAGATGATCTTTATACCTTCACTCTGATTGTTTGCCCTCGGCTCAAACTGACAGTCTATAAACTCGGTCTTTGGTCCAACAATCTTCACAGCCCAGTCTTCCAATGCTTTTCTCCAGTTCTCCAGATACTGTCATGTCTCATCATCCCCATCACATAGCTCGATGTCATCTGCAAACGTTGACCACAGCACTTCCCGTCTCACGTGCTCAGTTAGAACATCCATGACAATCAGGAAGAGGAAGAGGTTCAGTATGATCCTTGGTGTAATCCAACTTTGGCTTTGAAACTCTCTCCCACTTCATTGCTTCTTACTCTTGTCTAGCACTCATTGTACGTGTCCTATCACGGTCATGCATACTTCTCGCGGACACCACTACTTCTAGCACATCTCCAGACTTCCTCCCTACGCATCCAGTCATAAGCTTTCTCTAGATTAATGAATACAATCATGCTGCGTTGGCCTTCCTGATATTTCACCATACGTGTTGCTTCTTCCTGGCATGAACCCAAACTGACCTTTCCGCTATTTTTTCCCCACAGGCTCTGCTCCATGACTCTCTCCCATGTCTTAAAAAGGTATGTGGTAGGAGTTCAATTCCTTAGCTGTGGTTGTTTTTGCAATCTTGAAGGTCTTTCTTTCCTTTGAATATTGGTACCAAAATGCTTTACCTCCAAGCTCTCGGGATTTTCTCTTATAACACAATTGAGTAGCTTGTTCAGGACCTGGACTCCATATTCACTTAGTCTTTACTAGGTCTGGTATTTGATCGGGTCCTACTGCTTGCAGTTTTTCCATTCCTTTTAGTGCTGTTCTGACTTCTTAGCCACCATTGCTCGACTTGTAGCCAGCTCTTCTGTCATTGATCTTGAGTTTTCTTTGTTCATAAGCCAATTAAAATGTTTGTCCTACCTCTTTGATTTCTCCTCATTCACTAAAGGTTCCTCGGCCTGCATCCTTGATTTTATGTATATTTCACATTTTATATTTCCCACATCTTTTATTAACATATTTCTAGCAACTATCTTTTTGTCCCTCTTTGGTATCCAAGGCCACAGAACTTCCTCTAGCAATCATTTTCTTTGCGCTTTTTGCATTGTTCTTTAAATCCTGACTGCTTCTACTTCAACAGTTGCTTCTTTTCTTTTACTACACTTCTGTTTTTCATTCCATCGCTAAAGTTTCTTTCCCCTCAACAAGTCTCCTTCCCAGCCTTTCTCCTCCCTGATGATACTTCACACACTTCTTCGCCAGTTTTCCTAATCCATTCTGCAGAGTTCCACTAGGCTTCCGCGGTGTCTGTTGTAACTTCTATTTCTCTTAGCTGTCTCTCTATCTGCTCTCCGAATTCCCTCTTCCCTTGAAGATCTTTGAGCTTCCACCTCTGTCTTCCTCTTGTCTGGTGCCCTTTTGTTTTCTTTGCAATCAGCTCTGACATCAGCAGTCTATGTTGGATGCTCAGTGCCTTGTTTGGGAAGACTTTGCAGTTTTTTTTGCTTCCTTTGCATATTCTTTTCTAATTATGATGCAGTGAAGCTCTATTTCTCCGCCACCACTGTTGAAGGCTATGAAGTGATTTCTGCAATCAGTTGTTTAGTATTTCCAATTATCATGACATGGCAAACTCCAGGATCTTGCCTCCTTCATTTGCTACTCCAGAACAGTGTCCACCAGAATCCTGTCCACCATGGATAACCTTATATCTCACTCTCTTTCTCTCCCCATATGTCCATTTAGGTCACCTGCCAACACTAGCCTGTTACTGTTTGGTATTGTTTGAATTGTGTTATCCATCTGTTCCCAGAATTCTTCTTTCTCCTCTGGTCCACACCTGCTGTGGTGCAGAACAGCTAACTATGTTCCACATTCTGCCCCAATTTCTAGTTTAACTTTGAAGATTCTGAACACTGCCAGCAACTTGTTCTTCATTTCCTAGCTTAGTACTATTCCAACACCGTTTCTTCTCCTATCCTGTTCATGGTAGTGAAATTTATATCCAATGCCAAGAATCCTTCCACTTTGTTTCCTGGAAACCCACGATTTGTATTGCTTTTCTCACTATCAGGTCAGTTTACTTCACTACTTCTCCCTGTCAGGCTACCAGCATTTAGATTTGGTCATCTTTTCGCCTCTACTTCAGGCTATCTTCTTTAGTCATCCTTGTCCACTGGAAGGCAACCCGTGCCCCATTCTTCACAGGGTTAGGGCAGGGACCCTGCGCTTTGCATGTAAGGCAAGGCCTATACATCAGTGCCATTTCCATTCATATCAACTTCATACCAGCTATCATTTGGTGGGCAATTTTCCAGTTGGGTGCCCTTTCTGCTGCTCACACTTTCCATTTTCCAGGCTCGTTACCAGCACTGATACACGCTGGTTTGTCTGCGCCACGTGGTGCACCATTTTTCCATACCCCTTTATTCCACGTGCTTTCTGCCAGCTAGCTAACCTATTCTTTAAAAGTTGAAATGCTCTCTTCTTTAACTGGTAGTACATTCCGCTACCATGTTGAAAAAAAGTCCCAACATTTTGACTTATTAACATGACTTAGACTTAGTAGCTCCCAAGTCTAAGGGTTGCACGAGGCAAAGCACTCCATTCTCTCCTACCCACAGCCAATGTTCTCATGTCACTCCAGCAAGCTGGAAATCTCCGGTGACAGTCTGGCATTAGTTCATCTTGGGTCACCCTCTTTTTCTACATCCAGCCTGCATGACATGATGGGCAGACCACAATGACATAAGTTGGGTGACATGGTCAAGCCAGTTTTTGCAGATGGATAAAACTGGAGGTGGTCCTGACCATTTTCGTGCTTCAGGGTTGGGTATAAAGTCCCACCAGTGTATGCCTAGAATCCTTCAACAACAGCAGGTATCAAAGGCTTCCAAGTTTCATAACAATACAGGGGGGGTGGAGAGCACATTTGCATTGTAGAATCCAAGCGTTTTACTTCCACCACAGACAGCGTTGTACTGTTCCGACTAATGTTCAGGTGGTGGACAGCTGATATTGCTTTACCTATTGTCATGAAGCTGTGTGTGTGTGTGTGTGTGTGTCTTAACTGGATTAAAGCCAGCTGGTCGAGAGGCTTTGATGTATAGAAAGAAGCAGGTTGGAAATAGTGATTAGATAAACATGGTGAAAACATAGGTGTCAAGGGGGCAATTGAATAAGCCATTCAAAAGAACAGGTGAAATCTTGCACCTAGCTAGAAGATGCCAAGCAATGTATTTAATTTTATTAGCTTACTAATAAAATTGGTGGAATCAAATGATGTTATTATTAGAAAGGGTAAAATTAAAAAAGTCTAGCAATACAATGGAAACTTCACATTCAAAGAGAAAGATACGTATGAAAGGAGATTGTGTAAAGGAGAGGCATTTTAAGATCCATCAAATGTAAGAAGCCTCCGGTCTGTAAACCTTAAGTCTGTCTGCAAGAGCCCAGAGCTGAAAGAAACTTATTTTGAATGCATGCTCTGCCAGGTGTCTCTTTAAATCTATAAGATTTATTGTTGCCTTAACGGGGATGCATTTGAGAGTTAGATTAATTAGGGGACTTTTGTAGTTATTATAGTAGTTCTTCTGTAGACATATGTGTTTACAATCTTTTTATTAATAAATGCTTCATTTAATTTTATGAAAAATAACCTCGGGACTCAGTGGTCTTATTACTACTGGATTCAAAGCCTGCACCTCGAAACATACAAATTGCAAAAATGGGTTATGACAGTTGTTTCAAGTTTCCCTCTGGGATTTGACCATTGGCTGTGTCATAATATTATTCTCACATTAAGCTCTTTGTCTATGGCTTCCCAAATATTAATAGAACTGCCCAGATGGGTGATGTCCTCTACGGTGTCAATAATTGTTTATTCTGTGGTCTTTACCCTGTAAATCTTTCTCTTATCCCTTGTTTATTGTATGAATGCGCAGGCGGCTATGTAATGACACCCCGCCCACATTTTGTGTGTAGAAATAAACTAACCCTCCGGGTTCTTCCTATCTAAAGTTTGCAGTGGGGTTATTAATATAAATTGGATCATACCAAATTGGGAAATACGCCTCCGCTTATAAAAGGAGGAAACTGAAATCAAAACACTTTGTTTACAGTTTCCTGTTGCTTGTTGGTGGTTTCCAGTCATATATTCATGACACACCCCCATCAAAAAATGAACAGTCATAATTTTAATACAGCTTCATTTTTAATACTCATCTCACACTATCACCTATACTTATTACACTTTTATGTTACCAGATGCATGCATTAACATAATATATACACAAAAGTCCTTGCCTTCAACAGAAATCATTCCAGTTCCATGTCCAGGTTTTCTTTAAAAAACATCCAATTTTCCCTTAAGCTTCAAATGCTTGATAACACATCTGCAAACAGATTTTTTCTACCAGCAACATGTATAATTCATAGATTAAATGATTGTAATAGTAGACTCCACCTGAAAAGTCTTGCACTTTTGACTCAAAATTTGTCCAAAAACTTCAAAGGATTGTGGTCTGTATAAACAATTGTTTGACCAATTGAGTGCCACATAGATGTCAAAATGCTGCAGTGCTAACACCAAACCCAACATCTTTTCATTCATTGAATATCTTCTGTTGTGCATTCAACTTCTGTGAAAAATACCCTACCAGTTTTTCAATTCCAGTGTCATCTTCTTGTAACAGTATGGCCCCAATGACTATATCGCTTGCACCAACAGCCAACTTAAATTGCTTGGCATAATTGGGTACTGCCAAAACTGGTGTCGTAGTTAATACACTTCTCAAACTATCAAATGACTTCTGACTCTCCAGTGTCCGTTGAAGTTTCTTGTTCTTTTTTGATAGTTCAGTCAGTAGAGCTAAAATTTGGCACAAATTTGCAGTAAAACCCACTCATGCCCAGAAATCTCAAAACTTCCCAGTGCTTACAACAAAATGAGAAATCCATGATAGCTGTGACTTTCACATTTCTCAGAGCCACCTTACCATATGCAATGGTATGGCCTACAAACGTAACTTGCGCTTTTGCAAGTTCACTTTTAGACAAGTTCATCATCAAATTAGCTTCTTGTAATTAAGAAAATGATTCTTCCAGATGCTGTAAATGCTCCTCCCACGTCTGACTGAAAACTATCAGGTCATCAATATAAACAGCACAATTGCTTAGACCTGCAATTACTTTGTTTGTCAGTCTTTGAAATGTCATAGGTGCATTCTTCATACCAAATGGCATGACTTTAAACTGGTATAGTCCATTTGGCTTCACGAAAGCCAATATCTCCTTTGCTCTTTCCGACAACGGTACCTGCCAATATCCTTTTAGCAAGTCAATCTTTGTGATAAATTTCAATTATCCCACTTTCTCAATGCAATCTTCCAAACGTGGTATAGGATAGGAATCAGCTTTTGTTATAGTCCACACACAGGCTGTGTGTTCCATCCGGTTTCTGTACCGGCACAATAGACGAACTCCAGTTACTGCAACTAGACTCAATAATATCATTTTGAAGCAGGAAGTCAATTTATTTTTGTACTTGTGATAACAATTTTGCCAGATTTAATCTATGTTGGCTTATCTAAGATGAAACCTGTTCAGGCATATCGTGTACAGCTAAATCTGTCTTCCCCAACTTATTCCCACAAATAGATGTGTGTGTGTGTGTGTGTGTGTCTGCAATAGCTTTTCCAAATCACTGACACTTGTTTGGAAGATAATTCAACATTGCATTTAAATTTTCAAGCACCCCCTCATTATCCAATTTGATTAGAGGAAAATCAATTACAGAATCCTGCATTTCTACCTCTTTCTCATCATCCACCATCACTGATACCTCTTCGTTCCTCTTCATTGTCAAAGTACTTCTTAAGCAAATTTACATGACACCCTCTGCTTCTTTCTTCTATCTGGAGTATTTAGTAAATAATTTACTTCACTCAATTTCTTTTCAGTTGTGTAAGACCCACTAAACCTCGCATTTAATGAATCACCTAGTACTAGTAACAGAACTAGCACTTTCTCTCCAGAAACAAAACTGCTAGCTTTAGCTTTCTTATCTGCCTTCAGTTTCAAATCGCTTGCTGTGATATCTTTAAATGTTCCCTGGCCAACTCACATGCTCTGTTCAATCTTTCCCTGAAATTTGATACCTAATCCATGAGGATAGTTTCTGAATTTTGACCCACCAATTTCTCATGAATCAAATTTCAGTGGCCCCTTTACCTCATGACTATAAACTAGTTGAAAAGGGCCAAAACCAGTCAATGCATTAGGAGCATATCTAATAGCAAACAACAAGAATGGAATTCCTCTATCCAAATCCTGTGGGTAATCCTGACAGTACGCTCTCATCATCGTTTTTAAAATTTGATGCCATCTTTCTTAAGCTTCTTGTGACTCTGGATGATAAGCTGTTGACAAACTATTTTATTCTCAAACTGTTCACTACTTCCTTAAACAGCTGTGACAAAACTTGAACCCTGATCTGATTGTAGTTCCTTAGGTAAAGCATATCTTGTAAAAAATTTAGTTAACTCCTCCACAATCTTCTTAGCTGTAATATTTCTTAAAGGTATCGCTTCAGGAAACCTGGTAGACACATCTATTATTGTCAGTAAGCACTGATTTCCACTTTTAGTTTTAGGGAGGGGTCCTACACAATCAATCATGACCCTGGTAAAAGATTCTTCAAATGCTGGCTTAATCCCTTCTTGTTGTTTCACTGTTACCAGGCATGTATGACAGGTTCCACAGAATTTGACTACATCCCTATGCAATCCTGGCCAATAAAAACACCTCTGCACCTTTTCCTGTGTCTTTCTAATTCCTAAATGTCCCCCACATTGGAATTTCATGAGCAATTCGCAGAATCTCATTTCTATACACTAATGGGATAACAATCTGATGCACCTCACTCCAGCTTTCATTTGCTGAGACATGATCCAGCCTCCATTTTCTCATTAAAATAACACCCTAAAGTAATAACATACTGGAATATATTTTGCTTCTATTTCTGAGTAAGCTTTTTGATATAACTGTTTGAATTGCAAATATCTTTTCTGTAATTCCACTAACCTCGAGTTAAACACTTCAGCTGAATTGTCCTGTAGTCTTTCCTCCAGAATGTTATCAAACACAGTACCAGCAGTACCAGCTAATTGGATTTCGACACCTTCTTCTTGCCTTTGAACTGCCCGCCCTTGTTTTTCTTGCTTCAACCTGCGTGCCTGTGATCTCGTTACCACACAATCTGGAAACAATCCAGGATGCTCCTTCTGTAACACCTCTGTTGAAAACACTTCGCCAGGCTGCTCAACTACCTCTATAGGCATCACCACATTCGTGGTCCAGCTATACCACTACCCAGAATAAATTGAACCCCTGCAATGGGGGATTTTTTCCACAACTCCAATAACTTCACCGTCTTCCATTTGCTCTTTAAATTTAACTTCCACAAGGGGATAGGTTTAGCATCCCCATGAACCCCACTTATTATCTCCTGCAATACTCCCTCTGAACAGATATCACTATCCCACAATATTAAGGATTGTCTCAATTTTAACATCTTTACCTACTCCACCCTGTACACATGCAAGGTCTTTCCCTTCATACATTCAGTCTTTAAATATTTCTGCAACCTGCTACTCAGAATTCTCTTGGGTAAACTGTGAACGCATTCCCACTTCTTCATCTATCATTGTTTTTCCCTGTTTCACCTGTACACACACCATTGGTTTCTCCTGTGCCTGAACCTCAGAACCCTTGTACTTATACTTCCAGAACTTTTCTGCACATCAATAATTCCAACAGATTCTCCCTGCAATTTCCAACATACTGACTTCATGTGCCCCATTTAATTACAATGAAAACACAATTTGAGTGTCACTTCTACCTTCAGCACCTTCCTTTTTATTCTGAGAAAAAGCTTCCTGGGAATTTCCTGCAACTCCTTCTCTTTCCCAACAACCTACCTTCCTTCCTTTCACCTTCCCACTTTCTATCCTTTTCGGATTTAAAAGGGTGATGAGAAAAGGTTTAGCTCTGTGGACTAACTCAATCATTAGCCACCTCTGCTGCTTGTCTTACAGACTCAACTCTCTGTTCCTCCACATGAATTCTCACTAACGAAGGGATTGAGTCTTTAAATTCTTCCAAAAGAATGATTTGTCGAAGAGTTGCATATGTGCCTCTATTTTTAAACGCCTGTATCCACCGGTCAAAATTATTTTGTTTTACTCTTACCACTGATCAAAATTATTTGTTTTACACTCTCAAACTCAATATAAAAGTTTTCCCAGGCTGTTTTCTCATATTCCTAAATTTCTGCCTGAATGCTTCAGGAATCAACTCATATGCACTCAAAATAGCCTTTTTTCACCACATCATAATTCACCGATACTTCAGATAGCAAAGTATATACCTCATGTGCTCTACCCACCAACTTATGACTGTAACAATAACATCCACTTTTCCTGTGGCCTTTTCATCTGTTTAGCTATCTTCTCAAATGAAATAAAGAATGCTTCAATATCTTTTTCCTCAAACTTTGGAAGAGCTTGTACAAATTTAAACATCTCCCCACTGGGTTCTGCTCTGGAGATAAGTCCTTCCTCACCTACTGGCATCGCTCTTTTAACTGCCAATATTTTCAGTTGAAATTCTCTCTCCCCTGTTTCCCTATCTTCACAATTTCTAACTCCCTTTGAAAATGCCCTCTTTCGTTTGTTTCTAAATTCAATTTTTTCAGTTCCTTTGCTTGTTCAAGTTCAAGTGTCTTCCTTTGTAACTGAAATTTCATGTCCTCCAGCTGTGACTCACTTGTGTCAGGTAACACTTTGAACTGTAGATGCTGTGCTATACCTTTAATTATATCTGACTTCCTAGGCCCTGCACATAACCCCAATTATAATTTATCCGCCAACTCTGTTAACTTGCACTTGGATACATTTTGTAACCCAGGGTTATACTTTCTACTCCCAGACATGCCTTAGCTGTTGCCAAAGCTATCGTGCAGTCTCATCACTTATAAAAAATACCTCAACTCCTGAATTCAAGTGCTTCTCGTACTCATAACCTTAAGATTCACCAATCCCAAACCAATCAAGGAATCAGAAATATTTTGATCACGGACGAGCTCCCAATATAATCCCAGACAGGCCCCCAATTGTTATGACATAGCAGTTGGTAAAGGCTGAGTTGTTTAACTCCAAGGGAAACTTGAAAAAATATCATAATCTACATTTTCAATTGCTACATTTGAGATGCAGTTCTGAATTCAAGAATAAAACCACCAAGCCTCGAAGGTTTTTTTTATATATAAAACTAAACATTTATTAATTTAACAAATTAAACAGATACATATGTCTACAAATTACTACCATAATAACTTTTAAACAAACTCCAAATTAATCACTCCCAGGTAAATCTTCACCAAGGCAACAATAACCCATAGACTTTAAACAAACACTAGGCAAAGCACACTTGACCTTACAAATGTGAAATGAGATTCCTTTCAATTGGTTTCCTTTGCAGACAGTTGTAGGCTTAGAGGCTGGTTAGATCTTAAATGCCTGACTTATACACACAAACACCTTTCTGTTTATACTTAACGTCCCCTTTGTATTACTAGGTTTTTAAGTTTTATCTGTTCAAACAATAATATCCTTTCATTCCACCAATTTTATTAGTAATATAAACCCATTACTTGGCTTCTCCCAGCCAGGTGCAAGATTTCACCCATTCTGGTTTATTTAAAAATGCAAATTGCACTTTACCTTTTAACTTCCTTACATTTATCTAATTAATGTCAAAACAACTATACATCAAAGCACCCAGACTAGCTGGCTTTAATCCAAATAAGACACAGACAGACCCTACTACAATTCCAATTTAATAATAATTCCCAATAACATTATAGACATTAATATCTCTTCATGACACCAGTATAGATGACTTCAACAATGAGATAGGCACACAGAGATTAATTAATCTTGTAGGCGATGGTATAGAAGTCCAGACGTACCAGTAGAAACAGCATAGATGGGGCCAGACATTCGAACCTGGACAGATCCCTTTTTCTCTGCTGCTGCTTAGTCGGTAGAAAGATGGCAGACTGACTTGTAGTCCAGCAAGATAGTATAACTGGTTCTCCCATCTCTCCGTTTTGGCTTTCACAAAGGGTGTATATTTCTTTGTCCAGGTTCTTGAGATTCTTAATGTTCCAACCATTAAGAATTTGAAAGGAAGGTTGCAGGGTCCATTGTCCTAGCAGTCAAATCATCCCCAGTTGCTCAGGCTTGGCTTATGAAATGGAGATGGATTTATATAACTCCCTTTGAATTTGATCTCTGCAGTCCACAGGGACCATTCGCATCTTTTCAGAGATGACGAGGCACAAATTGCTTTGATACTGCCAGATTAGCTCCTATTGTTCGAAGGTCACATCTAGACATAGCTTCAATCATTTTAAAAGTTCATTGTCCCGTCTTAAATTAGCCATGATGATGAGTGTAACTTAGCCCCATTACAGACTTTGCAGAATCAGAGAAAAAATGTAATTCTATTTCATTGCCTCTCACCTCCCATCCAGTAACAGAAAGGTGTTTTGATTTTGATTTCCCCCTTTATAAGTAGTGGGAAATCAAGTAGTAGCATATTTACCAATGCCTCAATTTTGGTGTGATCCAATTTCTATTAACAACCTCACAGCAAACTCAAAATTCTGTTCACCCCAAGGGTTAGTTTATTCACGCACACTCAGAATGCGGGAGGGGTGTGTCACTACCTAGCACCCTGTGCATTCATACATAAAAAGGAGGGATATAAAAAGGTTTACAGGGCAAAAACACAAGAATAATCAATAAATTATCGTTTCACGTGAGCCCAGAATCAAAGTCCAATGGTGTATTCTTCCAGAGATTGACAGGTCGAAAACTCATGCTGGATAATTCACTTTTCCAGTACAGATGACTTCCACGATAAAGAGAGGCACACATATGAGCTAAAAACAAAAACAGAATTACCTGGAAAAATTCAGCAGGTCTGGCAGCATCGGCGGAGAAGAAAAGAGTTGACGTTTCGAGTCCTCATGACCCTTCAACAGAACTAGGTGAATCCAAGGAAGGGGTGAAATATAAGCTGGTTTAAGGTGGGGGGGGGAAGAGAAGTGGAGGGGGGTGGTGTGGTTGTAGGGACAAACAAGCAGTGATAGAAGCAGATCATCAAAAGATGTCACAGGCAAAAGAACAAAAGAACACAGAGGTGTTGAAGTTGGTGATATTATCTAAACGAATGTGCTAATTAAGAATGGATGGTAGGGCATTCAAGGTATAGTTCTAGTGGGGGTGTGGGGGGGGGGGGGAGCATAAAATATTTAAAAATATTTAAAAATAATGGAAATAGGTGGGAAAAGAAAAATAATTTATTGGAAAAAACAAAAGGAAGGGGGAAGAAACAGAAAGGGGGTGGGGATGGAGGAGGGAGTTCAAGATCTAACGTTGTTGAATTCAATATTCAGTCCGGAAGGCTGTAAAGTGCCTAGTTGGAAGATGAGGTGTTGTTCCTCCACTTTACGTTGGGCTTCACTGGAACAATGCAGCAGGCCAAGGACAGACATGTGGGCAAGAGAGCAGGGTGGAGTGTTAAAATGGCAAGCGACAGGGAGGTTTGGGTTATTCGTGCCGACAGACTGCAGGTGTTCTGCAAAGCGGTCACCCAGTTTACGTTTGGTCTCTCTAATGTAGAGGAGACCGCATTGGGAGCAACGAATACAATAGACTAAGTTGGGGGAAATGCAAGTGAAATGCTGCTTCACTTGAAAGGAGTGTTTGGGCCCTTGGACGGTGAGGAGAGAGGAAGTGAAGGGGCAGGCATTACATCTTTTGCATGGGCATGGGGAGGTGCCATAGGTGGGGGTTGAGGAGTAGGAGGTGATGGAGGAGTGGACCAGGGTGTCCCGGAGGGAACGATCCCTACTGAATGCCGACGGGGGGGTGAAGGGAAGATGTGTTTGGTGGTGGCATCATGCTGGAGTTGGCGGAAATGGCGGAGGATGATCCTTTGAATGCGGAGGCTGGTGGGGTGATAAGTGAGGACAAGGGGGACCCTATCATGTTTCTGGGAGGGAGGAGAAGGTGTGAGGGCGGATGTGCGGGAGATGGGCCGGACACAGTTGAGGGCCTTGTCAACGACCATGGGTGGAAAACCTCGGTTAAGGAAGAAGGAGGACATGTCAGAGGAACTGTTTTTGAAGGTAGCATCATCGGAACAGATGCGACGGAGGCGAAGGAACTGAGAGAATGGGATGGAGTCCTTACAGGAAGCGGGGTGTGAGGAGCTGTAGTCGAGGTAGTTGTGGGAGTTGGTAGGCTTATAATGGATATTGGTGGACAGTCTATCACCAGAGATTGAGACAGAGAGGTCAAGGAAGAGAAGGGAAGTGTCAGAGATGGACCATGTGAAAATGATGGAGGGGTGGAGATTGGAAGCAAAATTGATAAATTTTTCCAAGTCCCGACAAGAGCATGAAGCAGCACCGAAGTAATCATCGATGTACCGGAGAAAGAGTTGTGGAAGGGAACCGGAGTAGGACTGGAACAAGGAATGTTCCACATACCCCATAAAAGAGACAGGCATAGCTGGGGCCCATGTGGGTACCCATAGCCATATCTTTTATTTGGAGGAAGTGAGAGGAGTTGAAGGAGAAATTGTTCAGTGTGAGAACAAGTTCAGCCAGACGGAGGAAAGTACTGGAGGATGGGGATTGTTCGGGCCTCTGTTCGAGGAAGAAGCTAAGGGCCCTCAGACCATCCTGGTGGGAGATGGAGGTGTAGAGGGATTGGACGTCCATGGTGAAGAGGAAGCGGTTGGGGCCAGGGAACTGGAAATTGTTGATGTGACGTAAGGTGTCAGAGGAATCATGGATGTAGGTGGGGAGGGACTGGACAAGGGGAGAGAGAAGGGAGTCAAGATAACGAGAACTAAGTTCTGTGGGCCAGGAGCAAGCTGACACGAGCGGACTACCGGGACAGTTCTGTTTGTGGATTTTGGGTAGGAGATAGAAGCGGGCCGTCCGAGGTTGGGCGACTATCAGGTTGGAAGCTGTGGGAGGAAGATCCCCAGAGGAGATGAGGTCAGTGACAGTCCTGGAAACAATGGCTTGTTGTTCAGTGGTGGGGTCATGGTCCAGGGAGAGGTAGGAGGAAGTGTCTGCGAGTTGACGCTCAGCCTCCGCGAGGTAGAGGTCAGTGCGCCAGACAACAACAGCACCACAATTGTCAGCGGGTTTGATGACAACGTCAGGGTTGGACCTGAGAGAACGGAGTGCAGTAAGTTCAGAGAGAGAGAGAGAGAGAGAGATTAGAATGGGTGAGAGGAGCAGAGAAATTGAGACAACTAATGTCGCGTCGACAGTTCTCAATGAAAAGATCAAGAGAAGGTAAGAATCCAGAGGGAGGGGTCCAGGTGGAGGGAGAATATGGGAGGTGGGTAAAAGGATCCGTTGAACGGGGAGAGGACTCCTGCCCAAAGAAGTGAGCCCGGAGACGACGACGATGAAAGAAAAGTTCAGCACCCTGCCGAGCCCGAAATTCATTGAGGTGAGGGCGTAAGGGTATGAAACTAAGTCCTTTGCTGAGCACTGAACATTCAGCATCAGAGAGGGGAAGGTCAGGAGATATAGTGAATACATGGCTGGGGCTGGGACGGAGGGACAGGCAGGGCTGTAGGTTCCTAGATGGGTGTTGGTATCGATGAGTTGTTGGAGCTTGCGTTCCTTAGCACTTGAGAGAAAGAGAAAAAGTTTTTTGTTGAGGCGTCGGATGAGACGAAGAGATGAAGACACAGATGAGTTAGCCTTGTAGGTGATGGTATAGAAGTTTAGAGGTTCCAGTAACAGTGTGGTGGTGGTTTGGTGGGGGGGGTGGGTGAGGCACTCCGAACTGGACAGAGCCCTTTTTGTGCTGCTGCTTTGCAGATAGAAAATGACAGACTGATTTGCAGTACAGCAAGAGAGGATGACTAGTTCTCCCAGCTGGGTTGGCAGGGGCATGTCACATGACTCCCACCTCTCCACCTTTGGCTTTGACAAAGGGTGTATATTCATTTGTCTGTGTTCCTGAGCTTGTTAATGTTCCAACTATTATCAATTTGAAAGGAAGGTTGCAGGGTTCTTTGCCCTAGCAATCAACTCAGCTCCAATTGGTCAGGCTTGCTAATGAAATGGAGATGGCCTTGGTATAATTCCCTTTGAATTTGGTCTCTGCAGTCCACAGAAGTTGTTAGCACCTTTTCAGAGATAACGAAGTAAAAATTTCTTTGATACTGACAGATTAGCTCCTATTGTTTGAAGATCAGAGCCAGACATGGCTTCAGTCATTTTAAAAAGTCATTGTCCTGTTTTGTCTCTTTCATTAAAATATAGCATGAGATCTTAGCCCTGTTACAGTACACTTATCTTGAAAAGTTGAAGACAAGTTAACACTTCCAATAATCCACATATCACTTCCAATAAAGTCCTCGGGCCAACCCAACCCAAATCAATTAATAAACTTGATTAGCACCCCACCCTCACCTTAAATATTTACTCGTTCATCACCAGCACACAAGTGGCAACAGCATGTACCATCTACAAGATGCACTGCAGCAACTCACCAAGGCTCCTTCAACAACACTTTCCAAACCTGCAATCCCTAGCACCAAGAAGGACAAGGGCAGCAGAACACCTCAATTTAGTCTATTGCATTCGCTGCTCCCAATGCGGTTTCCTCTACATTGGAGAGACCAAACGCAGTCTGGGTGACCGCTTTGCGGAACACCTTCGGTCTGTCTGCAAGCATGACCCAGACCTCCCTGTCGCTTGCCATTTCAACACACCACCCTGCTATCATGCCCACATGTCCATCCTTGGCCTGCTGCATTGTTCCAGTGAAGCTCAACGCAAACTGGAGGAACAACACCTCATCTTCCGACTAGGCACTTTACAGCCTTCCAGACTGAATATTGAGTTCAACAATTTTGGATTACGAACTCTCTCCTCCATCCCCACCCACTTTCTGATCCCCTTTCTTCCATTAATTTATATAGATTTTTCTTTTCCCACCTATTTCCATTATTTTTAAATGTATTTCCATCCAATGTTTTATCTCTACCTTTTAGCCTACCTTGATCCCTTTCCCCCACCCCACCCCCACTAGGGCTATCTTTACCTTGCTTGTCCTGCTTTCTACCCTTAATGTCACCTATTATCACGTTCCTTAGATAATATCACCACCTTCAATACCTTTGTCCTTTTGTCAACGACATCTTTTGGTTATCTCCACCTATCACTGGCCCTCTATCCAGTTCTACCTGTCCCATCCCACTTCGCACCGCCCCCCGCCTTAAACCAGCTTATATTTCACCTCTTTTCTACTTTTCCTTAGTTCTGTTGAAGAGTCATACGGACTCAAAACATTAACTGTGTTCCTCTCCGCAGATGCTGTCAGACCTACTGAGTTTTTCCAGGTATTTTTGTTTTGGATTTCCAGCATCCACAGTTTTTTGCTTTTACCATCATCTGCAAGTTCTCTTCCAACTTGGAACTACTGTGTTCTTTCACTTCATTGGGTCAAACCCCTGGGAACTCCCTCAACAGCAAAATGGGCGTTTTCTACGCACATGGACTACAGCTGTTCATGAAGATGGCTCATCATCTTTCTCTGGCCTTGGACACCCATATCTCATGAAAGAATTTTTTTTAAAAAGCAGCAACATATATTTAACTTTGCTGCTCCTGAGGGCAATTTCCATTTTTGATATACAAAAAAATAGGCTTACCATTGATAAAAGCAAATCTACTGCTAGCTGCCTCAGTAAAAGAAGAATGAGGAGCCAACAAGGTAGATTTTGATTCTGGGACTTCTTCAGGTATGAAGAGCAGAGTTGTAGAGACTATTTATTGCCTTCGCAGCAGATTTTAATTGCATCTTGATGAATGTGTGTTTTTCCAATTTGTAGAACAAAATGAGCAGCAGACATTAAATTTGCATCTGAAGTATTGCTATCAAAAGTAGTTTGAAATGAAAGTTACAAAGAAAAAGCAAGTAGAAGAGTTGAATATTCAAAAGTGGAATGCAAAGCTCTTCAGCAACAGTTTGTGAACAAAAGTCTAACTGATACTCAATTATTCTGTTAACAAGCTCACAACATCATGGCCTCACTGCGTTGTACCGTATCGCATTTAAGTATGGGGGGGTGCAGAAATCAATGAAAGAAACACATTGTGTCTGAGGCAGTAACATCAAGCATAGTATATACAAGGGCCCTGATGACACTCAAGATAATCAAAAATCTTGTTCTGACAAATAGCAGTGGAAGAAATGGGTTATATCACGTGTCACAAGGTATAGCAGGGCATAGACATAGCAGGGCACAGACAAGGCATGTTGTTCTAGGTTATGGAATTCCCTCCCTAAATTTCTCCTCCTCACTCCTAATTTAAGTATTTAAAACCTACTACTTTGACCAAGCTTGTCAGGTGACCCAATCTTTATTTGACTCAAGTGTTATCAAACAAAATTTGACACCCTGTGAAATGCTTTGGGATGTTTTACTACATAGGCACCAATTAAATGTTGTTGTTGTAGTGCCGCTCATGAAACTTTATTCCTGTACAAGTAACCACCTTCAGACCAGTATCAATCAAATAACAAGGGATGTGGTAGCATAGTGGTTATGTTACTGGATAGTAATCCAGAAGTATGGTTGAATGATCTGAAGATACAAGTTTGAATCCCACCCAAAGCAGTTGGAGAACTTGAATTCAATTAATTAATTAAATAAATTGGAATTAACAAGTTCATATCTGAGGTCACTGGATTATTGTGTAAAAAAATCAATTGGGCTCACTGATGTCCTTTAGGTAAGGAAATCTACCATACAAGTCTGACCTATATGTGAGTCCAGACAAAAATCAATGTGGTAGATTCTTAGCTTCCTTCTGAAATGGCCTAGTAAGCCACTCACTTGTAAAGAAGATGGCTCACCACAACAACCTTCACAAGGCCAATTAGGAATGAGCAATATTTGCTAGCAATGCAAATAACAGTGAATAAGCCAAAAAGGAACTTTACACATTTAGTGCCTTAAATATATTAAAAGATCCCAAAATATATGAGCAGTGGAAAGGCTTCATCACAGAATTTTGAGTGTAGCAACTGAAGGGTATGACTCAAGATGGATTGTGCTGGGCAGGAGGTAAAATATACAATAGACCAGAGTTGGAAAGCTGGAGCGAAAGAAAATTAGGGGGGGTACGGTGAAGCAATTAAATGAACAAAAAGAGTACATGAAAAGTGAAAGGTTAAAAAGTGCTTTGGAGCTTTCAATATTTAAACTCTGTACTGATTTGGTGTTGAAAGCCCCATCTGCAAAATACCTTCCAATCACAAGGTTTTCATAGTTAAAAAGAGTCAACTCCTTCAAAAATCAGAGAAAAAAAAGTGTAAATAAAACCACCACTTACTGAATAGGCACCAATTAGGAATGCTGCATTAGCTCGTTTTCGTTGATCAAAACTGGTGTAGTGGACAATCTTTTTCCTTGACAAAGTAAATGACTAAGGGGAAAAGAAATTGTTCATGGTAAAAAAAAAATCCATATAGCATTACAAAATATTCAAAAAGCATCTTTACAATAAATTACAAAACCTTGAACTTGGCCATTGTACCTTCCTTAACTCAACAGACAATTCCAAGTACATTTCTCTGCAGTTACGGTTGAACGGGTTGTCAATCTGCATTAAAAACAACAAACCTCCTGAAGATTCCCCATAGCATATCTTGATAAATTAAAAGTCTCTTTCAAGTTCAGGCCTGGAACTGGCATGATATATTTTATATCTTCTCCAGAATCAAAATTAACCTTCCCAGAGAGAACCTGCATACATTAACTGATGTAACCACTGGCATTTTAAACCAAAGACACATAGCTGCACGATTTAAGAAAAAGCTCTAGCAATTGTCCAGTACAAGTTAAACAGATAAAACATGTGTTAAAACATGTATTTTAATGTGAACAATTTTGTCACTAGCTTAGTCATGAAGAATTAGTGACTTAACCTTTAGGTGAAACAGAGTTAAAAAGTTAATACCACTTGGCATCAACAATAGGCTATATTAACGATAAAAAGCTGACCTCAGTGAAGGACACAAAGGATCACATGGTACTTCAATCAATCATGGGTTTTTAAAAAATCCAAGCTCTTAATTCATTTTAGTTAACCATTTCCCCAAATGTCACTTTTAATAGAGAGAAATGAGACTATCCTAGTACTCTTATTTCCACATAACCACACACAATTAAATAGTTACACACAAATTGCATTACTGGCAGGTTACAGGTGCCTTTTAAAAAGTAAAAAATGGCAGATGTGCAAAACTGGCTTAGATGCAGAAAAATTGCTAGTCATTGATTCTACTTGGGGGAAGGAATTATAATTACCTTCCAACAACTTTTTTTGACATGGGAAGTGTCAAGAGTGGCATAAGAATCACAGGTAACTATGAAGACACATATTAAAATGGTGCAAGTCACTGACTCCACAACTTTTTTTTCCTTTCTTTGACCATTTCAAGGTCCCTATGATGTAGATCCAAAACTACAGTGATGCAAGTTGGTGGCCATTTATTTATTTCCCTATTCAGGATTTTGAACATGTAAACTTGTAAACAGCCAGGACTACACTGGTTTCTTCACCTATTATGATGCAAGAGTGGTAATTTAGGGCAATTTCTAAATTATTCCTAAGAAAAAAATGAAGTCAGCCTAACTTTCACTCAAGCATTTAGATCCCTGCCTGATTCAGTCAAATACTCCAGTTTTGAGCACTTTTAATGCCACAGAGCATGAAAGATACGAATAGCTTGAACTCAATTTGAAAGCCTGTCTGACCACCAAGCAGCAGGCAATGATGTCTTATGGATTTGTTTTGCAATTATGTCAGCTGAAATAGTTTTCATACTACACAAATAGCAGCTGGTGTGGATGATTAGTACCTCTCCAGGAACCTGGTTTAAGATCCAGTACATGACGTGATTAGATCCCCGCAATCTCCTAGTTACTCAAAATCCACTTGCACCAACTTCAATCC